>NC_081824.1:18689062-18991875 GCF_030867095.1 Alligator mississippiensis | reverse complement strand
ATGGGTGCAACTGAGCCCTATATAGCTTTTAAAAGGAATACAAATTTGCTAACAAGCTTGTATTTCTTTTCCTACTCCCTGTCAAAACGGATATTTTCAGGGTGAAAAAGGATATGGGACTGGTAGTTCATCCCATCCCTTTGGCCAGATTTTCAAAGGCAATAATGAGACTTTCAAAAGAGAGTCAGGGTTTGAACTTCCACTGAAATCAACTGAAGTTACGCACATATGCCACTAATTGCACACCTGCACCTCTAAGTGCCTACATATCTTTAAAATGACTGCTCTTTAGTGCTGTGGCTATTCTCATTTTTCTCTTATGGAAGAATGAGGATGTTGAAAATGGACTTTTTTACAAGAAATATTTAAAAATTCAAAACTCTGGTAATTTCAGACAGCTCTAATTATTCCTGTGTTAAAGTAAACACTTATTGTAGCCTTTTCATGGTCTGGGAATAACTGCTGATTGCTACATCTTTGTAGAATGGATATATAATTGTATATAGAGAAAATCAAGACTCTTTAATATGCAGGAGACACCTGAGGACAAAATAGATATTAGGGGTGTGGACAGAGATATACCTGGGGTCTTCTGTGCACTGGGTGGCAGTGGTGCATGGGGCAGCAGCTGTAGATCATTTGTCTGTGGGGTTGTTATTTTTCATCCCCATCCCCAAGCTGTCAGTTGGGCCTGGTGCCCTGGTCACCCCCTCTTAGTTATGCTACTTAGTGTGAATATTTTCTTCAATTAATAAGGCTTCTGATATGAAACTAGTCAGAGCACGAAACAGCTACGAGATGGTTGTTTCTTTCCCCAGAAGAGAATAATTTTGCATGACTAACATGAAAATGGTCTTTGCTTTTCTCTTACTAAGCCAGTGAGCTCACTGCCACGCAGCAAACAGATTTATTATGATGTGCAAAGGTTACTGAGATTGGTGGTGTGCGAAGTCCAGATATCTGGGATCTTGGTAATAAAAGCAGGGCACTTCTTGCTGCTTCTTTATAATCCAGGGGGGTGCAGATAAAAGAGCTCCTTTATAACTTCTCTGATAAGGGCTTGGAAAAACAGGAGGTACAGGCAGACACTAGTTTCAGCCTCAGGCTGGTTCACTCGACACCAGTTTTAACCCACATACAAGAAACTGATAAATAGTGGTAGACTCAGCACCAAAGATAAGGCATCGTCTTGTACCCTGCACAAAGCCTGCAGGTGTCTGAAAACTGGAAAAATAGGTATGCATTCTAATAAGAAGTCATTTTGGCTGAATTAGTTAAAAAGCTGTGCTTGAATCTACTGATTTCCCCCTTCCATCACCTCCAGACCACTATGTTAAACAGAATCCAGAAAAAAGACTGTAACCTTGTTGTAAACTTTGGCATGTGTATGTATCCAAAAATACCATGTCTGGAGTCCTCTTATTACAGTACTGACTAGGAACCATGAGCACTCTCTCAGTCCATTCCTCATTGGACAGTTGGACTGCAGAGAGCAGAGAAACCAGATGTAGAAGGAATTAGAAAATGAGAAGTGAAGCAGCAGAAACCCAGATGTGTGACTGCCCTATTATACTAGATAACAGGTTTTTTATTACGTGTTCCTGACAAAGATAGTTAAAAGGAGAGAAACTGATTGTCATGCACTTCCAAGAAAAACGGCTGTAATGGGAATGAGAAACAGCACCAACCTGCTATTTCAGATATTACTAATACTGAGAGTAGTTATGGGACATCACACTAGTAGTGTCTCCTCACCCTGAAGAATTTGGAATGCAATGCACAATGCAGGTGCCTATCATTTACGCCAACGAAGAATTTCTGCTAGCTGCTAGCAGTATTTGGCTGATGGCATGGGTGAATAGTTCCAGTTCTACATAGAGTTCAGTGGTTTGCCTACATGCTGACTAGCTCATTGAAGGGAGTAATTATGGCCTACTGCTATTAGACATAAGATATGTTCCTCCTCACGTGCATGCTTTAATCTTAGATGCATACTCCCTGCCTGGCCAATGCAGGTGCAGGGTGAAAAATCAGGGCTGTCACGCTCTTGTCTCCTCCCCCACACAAGTGGGAAGGAAGTAGAGGGACATGGATGAGTAATGGATGCAATCCTGGCTCCTCCTCCAAAGCACTGGGGAGGGTCAGCAGCAGATTACTTCATCATTAGGACGTAATTTCTTCTTTAGCTGCTCTCAGCGTGGCACGCAAAGTCAGTTGCTAAGCAATGATCAGGCTCTACAGCATTATGGTCTCAGTCAAGCTGCACTGCTAAATAGCTCAGAGTGGACAGTGAAGATTGTGATCCAATCTCCCCTTAGGGCCTGTTCCAAATCATTTAACTAAGGGTAGAATTATATTTCCTGGGCATGTCTATATGTTCATTAATGCACCTTAATTACTGAGCATTTAGTTTAGTACCTCTAATAAGAAGTACTAACTGAATGCTCAGTAACTACAGCTACTGTGCAGTAGCGCCAGCACATGTTTTATGTGAGGCTTACTGCGCATTAGCCTAATAACACTGCGCAGGAGGCTGTTAGCACAGTTAATAACCACTATAAGACAGTGTTTTTAGGCTAATGCACAGTAAGCATCTCATGTAGATGCACCAGCTGTTATGCTTCTAAATGACAACTTTGTGCAGGTAGCTATTCTATTACCCCTGCAGTGAAGATGTATAAGTGTGTGTATGTAGACAACATGCTATATACTGGCCAGGCACATAAATGTGCCCCAAAATGTAGCTGCTCAGGCACTTACCCAGGAAGCCAGACACTCAGGGTCTAGGTCTTTCTTGCCTAGGAGAGCACTGAACCTGCATGGCTCTGACTTACCAGCATACCACTGTAATCACCACACCATAATGTCCAGGCTGCCTGTCAGTGCTCTTTTTGAAACTGGGTAGTCAAGAGGGGGAAAGTATACAGAACCAGGAGGAAGAGGGCAAGCCATAGTCTCAGTGGGCACGTCTACATGAGACATTTACTGCAGAGCAGACTTATTTGCTCCACTGTAGAACATCACCATCTACACGTGCAGCCCTATTAGGTTACAGCAGACTAATAATGCTTCTGCAAGTAGTATCCTCTGGCAGCATTGTTTCACGCACTGCAGTGCACATATGGATGGTGATGGGGTTGGCAGGGGCATGAGCGTATTTCAGAACAGGGACTACCTGCTGGCTATCCCCACACTGGAGCACCCTCATGCCCCAGCCAGCCCCTCTGTAGCACGGGGAGTCAGGTTGGAGCAGCCCTGGGTTGTCAGGCTGCTCAGGAGGCTGCTGTGGAGCAGCCCCAAGTCCCCTGCAAGCCTAGGGTTGCTCCAACCAGGCTCCATGTACAGTAGGGGGAAGGAAGGTAGAGGGGTTGGTTGGGGCATGAGGGTGCAGCCTCCACACTGAAGCACCCTCATGCTTTGGCCAGCCCCACACACTGTACATAAAACCTGCTTGGAGAAACCCTGGCCTGGTAGGTTGAGCCACTGGATCCACAGCCTGGGTTGTTACAACTGGGCTTCGTATGCTGTGCACAAATAAAATCTGGAGCAATAAGCTCTGGAGGTTATTCATATACATTAATTACATGTATAGACATGCCTAGTGATGTGGCTGCTACTCTAGAAGAGGGCAGGTCTGGGGTTCCAGTTTGCTCCCTCTGGGCAGACACTTCTCCATTGCACTGCCTTCCACCATAGTTTCATAGTTTCATAGTGCTTAGGGTCAGAAGGGACTTAAATAGATCATCAGGTCTGACCCCCTGCCCCGGGCAGGAACGAGTACTGGGGTTATAACACCTCAGCCAAATATCTATCCAGCCTCGTCTTGAAAACCCCCAAGGTAGGAGAGAGCACCACCTCCCTTGGGAGTCTATTCCAGAGCCTGGCAGCCCTAACAATAAAGTAATGTCTCCTGATGCCCAGCCTGAACCTTCTTTCTAACAATTTGTGGCTGTTATTCCCAGTAAACTCGGGTGGTGCCTGGGGGAACAGAGCCTTACCCAATTTCTGCTGGTCCTCCCCTCCCAGCCTTCTCTTGTGGAGGCTGAATAGATTCAGGCCCTTTAGCCTCTCTTCATAGGGCCTGACTTGCTGTCCCTTGACCATGCGAGTGGCCCTCCTCTGGACCCTCTCAATGCTAGTCATATCCCTCTTGAAGTGTGGCGCCTAGAACTGGACGCAGTGATCCAACTGCGGCCTGAGCAACGCTGCATAGAGGAGAAGGATCGCCTCCCCGGACCTGCTTGCGATGCATCTGTAGATGCATGACAAGGTGCGATTAGCCTTACTGACTACTTCCTCACATTGGCAGCTCATGTCCATCCTGGAGTCAACAATGATTCCAAGATCCCTTTTAGCCACTGTGTTGACAAGAAGGGTGTTCCCCAGCCTATAGGTGTGTTGCTGGTTCCTTCTCCCTAGATGCAATACCTTGCACTTGTCCATGTTGAATTCCATCTTATTCTCATCCGCCCACCTCAGTAACCTGTCTAGATCTAGCTGGATTTTGTCCCTCCCCTCCAGTGTGTCCACCTTGCCCCACATCTTGGTGTCATCAGCGAATTTGGACAGCATTGTTTCCACACCCACATCCAGATCACTGATAAAGATGTTGACCAGTACAGGCCCAAGGCCCAAGCCCTGGGGGACTCCACTGCCCACAACCCTCCAGGTCGAAAACAACCCGTCCACCACCCCTCTCTGGGTGTGACCATCTAACCAATTCGCCACTCATCTGACTGTGTAGGCATCAATGCTGCAGTCACCTAGTTTTTTTTTTTAAGAGAATGTGGTGAGAAACAGTGTCAAAGGCCTTCTTAAAGTCCAGGAAGACTGCATCCACCTCCAGGCCCTTGTCCAGGGACTTTGTGACCTGATCATAAAAGGAAACCAGGTTAGTCAGGCAGGATCTGCCCTCAATGAACCCCTGTTGGTTTCCCCTGAGCATTAACTCCCCTGCTGGGCCCTTGCAGATGTGCTCCTTGATAATTTTCTCAAAGGTCTTCCCAAGGACTGAGGTAAGACTGACTGGCCTATAATTGCCAGGGTTCAGTTTTGCAATGACTCTTAAATTCATGGGACAGTGGCTTAGCTTCAAAAGGAATGCTGCAGGTTCAAGCTCCCATCTGGGCAAGGGGAACCTGGAAAACAGGTCATCAGTTTCCTGTGCAAAGGGCCGCAGATGCTCAGCTATTTCCCTCTATCAACCCATTTCTTTTTTCAGGGTTTGAAAACACACCTCTACTGTCATTAAATGTTGTACCACTCTGCCCCTATGCCCTTAGTTTATCATAAATATTAATTGTTTTCAATGAAACTTATAATCTCATCCAAAAACTTTCATACTAATTTAAAAAACCCTACTTTCCATAGACCTACATTGATCAGTATTAATAATTTTCTCTCCCTTTACATTTTTTATTGTATCCCTTACCAGATGCTCCTTTATTTTGCCTATGACCGGCTGACAGGGCTATAGTTACTTCAATTATCCCATTTGTGGATGTTGGTTAGCCAGATCTGTTGATTCAGAACTGGTCAGCTTTAATAGTTGCCATTTAACATCCTCCTTAGTTACTCTCAGAGCTCAAATAGCTCTTTATCATCGTGATGTGATATGAATATCACATCTTTTTCCACATACAGAAGAAAAATATGGACTCCCTATTTACTTCTGCTTTTTCCACATTATTATTGACAATTCCAGAGTCTCTATTTAGGAATGGAATGGAACCAATACCTTTGTTAGCATTCTTTTTTTTTCCCCCTGATACACATAAAAACTCCCCTTAGTGTCCTTAGATCTACTACCCATGGATTTTTCTATGTATCCTTTTGCTTCCTCTTTAATTTATGATCCTTAGTATCCAGGTCCCTTTCCCCCATTTATTTTCTATATATAACAGCTATGTCACAGCTACATATGGATATGCAGGTTCCTTTTAAGCATCACTTACTGGTTTGAAGTTTAAGTTATTTGCACGAAACAAATGCAGTTGAGACATAATCAGTTGTTCCTATGCAATCACTAATGTTTAGCTCTGTGACGTGTCATTTTTACCTGTAAAGAAGAGGTCCAACACAGCATTTTCCCATGTTGGGGTATGAACTGTATGAGGCCTCCAGGTATAGTTATCATGATAAATCTATGCAACATGATACTGTACCACACAAAGATGCCTGAGCTAGGAGCAAATGATTCGGGTACTGAGAGAAAAATAACTACAATAGCTCCAGGCACCAACTGGGGTAATTTATAGCACTGTTTTTGCCCAGTCATCCAGCAATTCATTGGGCTAAAGCAAAGCCTAATACTCTATTTTGCACTGTATCTGTTTGAACATTCATCCATAGCCATTCCTCATCATTTGCTTCAGAGGTTTCAGTAAAGTAGAAGCAGGCAATACCATTTTTGACACAGAATGTCAGTCCCTCACTATTGTCTACTCAGTCCTTCCTAACATGCCAGGTACATAATTGTTCCCACCAGTTTTCATTAACACCTACCAGGGCAAATCTCCTCTGTTGCTATGACCAACACTCCTTATCTAACTTCTTAGCACTAGTGTATATATACACATTAGAGATGTGTATATGGCCAGCTGAAGATCCACTGCCAAGAAAACTGACTTCAGTGGAACTGCTTGTAAGAATACAGTACTTGCATGAGTAAAAGGGATAGGGCTGGGATTTTAATTTTTCCGATTTATGGATTAGTTCCTGTGTCTTTTAAATTCATTACTTGCATGCTGGTGGCATTAAAGAACTTTTCTAGATAGCACTGAGGGATCTGGAGTCCAGACTGCTCTCCTAAGAGGTGGACAACAATAAATAAATGAATGAATAAATAAATTAAATAAACTAAATAGGTACAGAGCAATATATAAAGCAGAAGTTTAAAGATGATAGATTAAAAAAACCAAGCAAGATTGTGAGGCATAATGATTAATTGCAAGTCAAAAGCCTTACCTAATGTTTTGCGAAAGAAGAGAGGGTGCATAATAATTGATGTGATAACAAGGTATTGTGGTGTAATCCATAGGAAGTAGTTTGTGTGTTCCTGGCCATTGAGTAGTATTTGCTCTGAAAGATAGCTGTTCATTTTTTGTCTCTCCCTAGTTCCTTTACCCTGGGTTATGATGAGATTAAGATATATCAACATTATTTAGATATATTTATTACAAAGGAAAACAAGCAGAATGTTACTTTTCTAGAATAGATGCAATTATTTGGCTTAGGCAACACACAGAAAATCCTTGTTAGCACGGTAATCAAAGGTCTCCCTCCTCCTGGCCTTATTCACAATTGATCTTTTCCTATACTAAATACTGTTATTATTCATGGAACAAGGTATGAACAGGTGAAAGGGTGACAGAATCAAAGAGAGTACTGTTGAGACTGGTTACAGTACATATGCTTACTTAAGGCAGTATCCTCCCCAGTTCAGTAAGCTATTACATGTTTTTCATATCTTCATTTAGCTGGTAATGTCACTGAATCAGGTCTCTAATTTTATCTTCAATGAATCACCCCTGATGTTAGTATTCCTCTTGCTATCTTGATCCTGAGAAAAATTTCATGTGAGAGCATTAGCACAGACTAGTGTCATTACCCTTTAACCTACATTTTGTGGACCTGTTTGTGAAGCCTATCTACAAAAGGTATACTCCTTTAAATTTCTTTTCTTGAAAATTATCAATTAGCCCTTACCTCTCAAGCTGATATGTTGTTTGCTAAGACAATTTCCTGAGGTCATTATTCTAGCTATCAGGCATTAAATTGCTCTTGAGATTTGGCCTCAGTCCATCTGAACAAACAGACTCAATTACCATGTGTGAAGTTGCGCCATCTCCTGTAGAGGAATAAAAATCAAATAACCAGGTAAATATATTTTATTTTTTTCCAAAAACAATTACAAAAATATACACTTATACTTTGAAGTTTTTCTTAAATGTTAGAGAAGTGTTTCTGCTGTTAGAGATCGTGAATATCAAATCTCTTCCATATTTTGGGCCTGGGGTAATAAACAGAATTTAGGACAGAATGTAAAATGTGTACCTCCCAGATGTAACCCCTATGGCTTTGAGTTGGATAAAGAATAAAGAGGGACTATTTTTTTTCTTTGTTTTGATACTTCTCTATTGTCTCATACATGGCTGATTCTATAATAGTTTCTGATTCAGAATGAAAGAAAGCTTCCTAGGCTTGTTCTCAGTTACCACCATTCATAAGGGATGAACGCTCAAAAGATGAACTGATTTCAGACAAGATGAACTTATTTCAGAGAATATCTGCTACTACTAAATCTGATCCCAATTGTATCCCTAATTTAGCATTCACAAGGTGTCTAATTATAGCTAAAAACTATATATATAATTACTTATTATAAAATAGTAAGTGCACATGCCATTGTGTGTGTGTGTGTGTGTGTGTGTGTGTATATATGTGTGTGTGTGTGTGTGTGTGTGTGTGTGTGTATGTGTATATATATATATATATATATATATATATACACACACACACACACACACACAATAAGGTGTATGTGTATATGTAGATATGTGTGTTTAGGCATATACATGGTGGCATTTTAGAAAATAACAGCAGTTTCAAACTAAAACTATTTTGTATGAAATGATCACTTACTGTACTACATCACTTCCCTGCACAGTCAGGACCAAATGGGTTTGTTTGACAATGCCGACATCAGTGTTCCCAAATGTTGTATAATTTTCCACCCATTGCACGCAAAATGGTTTCATTCTGAAATTATTTTCTGAAACACCCTCATATGTATATGTCTGTATACACACATGTACACACATTTATATTATACAGACATATTATATATGATATTGATATTATCATTGCACTAAAACATTCTTGACCATGAATATATGATGAAAATATATATAAATGCACATGAATAGTGTAGTGTAGTGATCAGGAATGTTTTAGTGCAAATGGTAATAGCAATAAAAAGATTTTTATCAACAAGGAACCACTTCCTGGAGACCATGATGATATCATAATGTTATAGTTATTGGAATTCCACGATGATAATATATTGCTGCCTGAAGGAGGAAAGATTTAGGTTATGGCTGTTCATATATATGTTGCAAAAGAGACTTTCAACATTAATTTTTATTTAGAACTCACAAGCAGGAAAACATATTTGGTCTAAGTGACTAATAATAGAAATCATATCTGTTCTTTAACTTGGCCTACACTTAGAAGTATTTTTTAAGTGTTATTATATAAACAATTAGGACTCATGGTAGAAGTGATATCTTTTATTAGACCATCTAGATTTTTGCAAAAAAAAAATTAATAGCAAGCTTTTGAGCACAAACACCCTTCATCAGACATTCACGTTCCTACTATGGCCTTAGAATTGGTGTATGACCATTTAAAAAAATTAGATATAAACGAGTCAGCGGGACCAGAAGATCTTCATCTGAGAGTGCTGAAGGAGATGGCCAAAGTCATTGCGGAGCCCCTGGCAAAACTCTTCCACAACTTGTGGCACTCTGGAGAAGTCCCTGAGGACTGAAAGAGGGCCAATGTTGTGCCCAACCACAAGAAGGGCAGGAGGGAGGACCTGGGTAACTATAGGCCAATTAACCTAATTCCAATCCTAGGGTAAATCATAGAAAAGTTCATCCAGGAGTCTATCTGGGATAATTTTGCAGAAGGTAAGATTCTGAATGACAGCCAGCATGGCTTCATCTGGGGCAGGTCTTGCTTTACCAACCTCATCTCTTTCTATGACCAGGTAATTCACCACCTGGACACGAGAGAGCAGGTTGACATTGTATACCTAGACTTCCAAAAAGCCTTTGATCTAGTATCCCACAATGTCCTCACAAGAAAATTGGATGATTCTGGGCTTAACTCCGAGTTGGTAAGTGAGAAATTGGCTACGGGATAGGAACCAGAGAGTCATAGTAAATGGATCTGTCATTCTGGTGAGAAGTGGGTAGCAGGGGTCCTGCAGTACTTTTCAACATCTTTAGTAACAATTTGGATATGGGGGTGAAGAGTTCACTGGCCAAGTTCACAGATGACACTAAGTTATGGGGAGGCATGGTTACGCTTGAAGATAGGCTACAGATACAGGCAGACCTAGACAGGCTGGCAAGGTGGGCAGATTGGAATCTGATGAGATTCAACATCAAGAAATATAAAGTGCTCCATCTCGGGATGGGCAACCCCCAACACACCTACCCACTTCTTCGCAGTCAAGGTATACTGACTGTGGATAAGTTCCCTCCAGAGCTGGTGCAATCACCTACCCTGGAAATTTTCATGAAGAGACTAGACAGTCACCTTGCTGAGGTCACCTTCCCTCTAGTTATCTTTCCTGCTTGGTGCAGGGGGCTGGACCCAATGATATTCCAAGGTCCCTTCCGGCTTTATAATCTATGAAAAGATTGTAAAAGTTATCCTGGGTAGAAATAAAAGTTCATATTTCATAGGAGAGTTGAAGGTAGTAAAATCTCCTGTTTGGAAAAAGTTCATTTTATATTCAGATTAGGCTCAGAGAAAATCTGTATCTAAAATGAACTTTTCCAAACAGGAGATTTTACCTTCAACTTTCCTATGAAATATTATTTCTACCCAGGAGAACTTTCACAATCTTTTCTCCAATGCCTGATGGAGGGTGTTTGTGCCTGAAAGCTTGCAATTAAAGCCTTTTTTAATTTTTTTTAATTTTTTTTTGCAAAAATCTAGTTGGTCTAATAAATGATATCACCTCTACCGTGTGTCCTAATTGTTTTTCCCTAGAAACATGACACATTATATAAACAAAATACTTGTATGACTGTGTGTTTTCCTTGAATAAGGTCCATGGTAGCGTCCATGTAGGAACAGCAAATACCTGGGCAGCATTGCTAAATAAATCATCAGGCACAAAAATGTTTCTGAAATTTAGTGGAGTGAAGTTGACCAAGACAGTTCTGGATACAGCCCCTACTTCCACAGCTTATGGCGCTAGGAAGAATATAACAATTACCAATAGTTCTAATGGGAAATTTAAAACTTTTTTTCCCCACTAAACCTCTAGAAACTGTTTTGTTGTTTTTTCTCCAGAACACTTATGCACCTTTTCCTCTATTCTCTCACTCTTGCCCTCCCAAAAAAGTCCTTAAAACATTTAAAGTTTTGAATTTTTTTTTTTTAAGTTGGGGGTTTGAGTTTGTTTTAGTCAGCATTTTTTTTTTTTCAATTTTTTAAAACCAAATCGGTCAAAAAAGACAAAGCATTATGCCAAACTTTTTAACAGTTTTTATTCTTTTTTGCTTAGGAAGCCAAAACATATCTTTAAACAAGCATTTCTTTTTTGAAGCAGCATTTTTCATTTCAGGGGGAAAATAAAAGTTTCAATGAAAAAATGGAATTGGGTCGGCTCTGACTCTTGGATTTCAGTGAAAAGCTGCCCCTTGAGTACTGTTCCTTAGTGGTAATTCACAGCGTCCTATCTCTTGGGTACGCACACATTGTAATTTAAAGTAGGACTGCAACAAGTGTAGTCTTTATGCTAGCTAGCATTGGTAACAATAGCAGTAAAGAGATGACAGCATGTACTTCAGTGCAAGTCAGTTATCTGTGTTCATATCCAGATGCCCAGCTGGATATATAGGCTACATTGACTTCTACTTCCATGACTTGCCTGCTATTTATGTGTCAGCTGGTTTAAGAGAATATTCCATAAGCATGCATATCCTTGCTGCAGTCATACCTTCATGTTGCTGTGTGTATACTCTTAATATGACACGACTCTCGGGTTATCTCATATTAGCTTAACTTACTGAGTCAGTGAAGAGATAAAATATATTTTTTTGCTAGAAGCGGTTGCTGAATATTTATTTTATTTTATTTTTTTTTTTAAGAATTGCAAGTTGTGTAATTCCTGGAACAAACGAAGAGGGCAGAAATTATTCAGAGCAAACATTTTAGGGATCAATTCAGCAGAGCACGGTGACCCATACAAGAAAAAAAGATCACCCTGACACAGGGCATATAAAAGAACTCATGAGGATATCCCACAGTGACCATTTTGGATGATTTTTGACCCCCCCACCACCCTCCCCCCAACTGTCTCCTCCTACATGACCTAGGACAGAAAGATGTTGCAGCCTCCTGTCAGATAAACCGCCAACAGATTTCATTGTGGGGGAAGGGAATCTAGTTGTTCTTACAAACTGACCTGAAGTTGGGATCTGCCTCTTGTAGAGGTAGAAGACAGTGAGTATTTTCTACTTTTTAAAAATGTTCTTCTCTTACATCAGGAAGAATAGAGCTAACACTCAAAATATGTGGGAAAGTCACTTGGTATTCTTTTTATGCAGAATCACAGTCAGATCCTTGGGATCTAGATTGTAACAGTAGACAGCAGACATATCTGTAACTGTATGGTAGCATTATCTTGGTTTCATTCAGTCTCTCTAATTATAGAGTCAGAGCTGCTTTATGAAATCTTAACTCCATGAACGTTAATGGAGAATTTCACCTTTTGTGTATAAGATACCAGATGGACAAAGTTTGGTAGACTCCTAAATATTTAGCCTTAGTCACCTGTATTATTACCTAATGTTTGTTCCTATATGGTAACTAACGAACACTGGTAAGTTCATCTGTGATTTATTGGGCTTTGTTCTGGAATTACTGGAGAAAATGTTATGGCCCAAGTTTGGGGGCTGACTGGATTACCAAATTGTGCCTTAAACTTCACTAAAAGTTCAACAGATTGCTTTACACATACACACATCTGCTGTGAACCACTTTAATGTAGAAAACAAAGCATTAGAAAAAGGAAAAGTCTTCTTTTATATCCATCACATTCATTAATTTAGGACCAGATTCAGACTGGTCTCATAGGCTAGGGACAGAAGTTGCGCACAAACCAGTTCAAGTGACCAGAAACTAGTTTAAACCTGTAACAGAACAGAAGCTCAGTGCACATAAACCAGTTTCAGAATGGCTAAAACTGGTTTAAGAAAAACCTGGTTAAATGTAGTATCAAACTTAACTGATTTGGGTCAAACTGGTTTATGAAACTTTTGTCCCTGACCCCTTCCTGGTTCAAGTTAAATCAGCCTCCCAGCATCCCAGCATGTTCTGCAGCCTTGGGCTATGCTGTACTATCTTCTCCAGAAGCAGGGCTGACCTGCCTCTCTGCTTCCTAGCTTGAGCAGTGATGGCTGGCTGACAAGCAGAGAGGAAGGAGAAGCAGCTCAGTCTGTAGTTGGGGGAGAGGAGACTACCCCCTACCCCAGGAGACCTGGGCTAAGGTCCGGGGCCAGGGAGGGGGGTTAAACACTCATTTCCCCCACTCAAACTTATTGCTGACTGTGACTGTGGATTACAAATTCCAGAAGTACCTGGAAGCAGGAAAGGGAATTGATAAGCAATGCTGCAGACATGCAGCAGCATGTCTTGCTGCTGTAATTTTTTTGGACTGCAAATCCCAGAGACCTTGGGGGTAGCAGGAAGCAGAAGCGAACACATAGCCCATGGTGGCTATGTGCCAGATAGCTGTGCTCTAGCTGTCCCCAACTTCTGGCCTGAGCCACTGCAGGCATGTGGCTGCATTTCCTGAATTAAAGGTAAATGTCTGTTCACTTCTGTTTCCATTTAATCTCTGCACTTTAGACTAACCTGCAAAGACTGAATTGATTCAGCTGTAGGCTTTTTGACTTTCTGTGCTTAGCCACAGATATCTCCTTAGGTACAGCAGATACTAGAAACAAATCTCTCTGTAGTCAATGAAGAGAGTTAGTCGCCTGCAACACGTGATTCACAGATCTCAGACTAAGCACTCAGGGTGAAATTCTATTTCTCTTTGGTCATCTAAGCAGCATTTTTGATGCAGGTATCAATTTTGTTTCCTAGATGCATAATCTTGTGTGCTCAGACAACTACATAGGCTGAGCACAAGTCCCTGAAATGAAATGGAAGAAGAGAGCCCTCCCACACTTTAGCCTCAATAACAGAGTGGCTAGGACACTCATCTGACAAGCCAGAGACCCATGTTCTAAGTCCCTCTTAGCCAGATGGGATTTGAATCTTGTTCTCTCTGACTTAGTGTAGCACTAACTACCACAACTAAAGTCAGATATTATGCAGACCGGCCTCTGGCCCACCTTGAAGTTGAGCCTCCATCCCTTACATTTACTAGTCATTGGAAACAAAAAATGGATAGAGCGCAGTACAGTGGGGATATTTCTGACTCACTGGGTACATCTACATGTGAATATTAATGCAATGAAAAAAACTCCACAGTGCAGCAGGTTGAGCCAGGGTGGAGCAGCACTGCCTGGCAGAGAGCCTTGGGGGTCAGCCTGCCTCAACATGCTGCAGAAGAGCTGGCTGGGGCAAGAGGGTACTTCAGTGAGGGGCTAGCTGGCAGGCGGACTGTGCACTCCTGTGCCCCAGCCAGCCCCATCAGCATCTACATGTGCATTGTAGCAGAGGAAATAACTCTGCCATAGGATCAGGGGAATAGGTTGTAGCTGTGTTGGTATAAGGACCAACAACAACTGCATACCAGAATGAACACACACTGGAAATCTATTAAAGACAAGAATACCCCATTGCATGTGGGAGCACATTGCTTACAGGAAAACCACTCTCTCTCCAATATCTCAGTTCTAATCCTCAAAGGGAATTTATAAAACACCTTTCACAGACAAGCCTATGATCTTCACTTCATCAGCCTACTGGATACAAAAAATCATGAACTAAATATAGACATTGGATTTATGACACATTATAACCTGCCCAACACCTGAGTCCCCAGGTACATCTTCACCTTTTTGGAAGCTACATTCATTCCCCTCCCCCCCACGCAGTCCCCCCAAACTCTCTCTCACCCACTGACTCCCTAATTTACATTGTCACTGAGTGGCTTTCTTGCATGCATACCAGCCTCTGGCTTCTATACTATTCATTTCATTCAGAAAGAGCACACACCAACTACAGATGCTTCCTCAGCCTGATGAAGGGTGTTTGTGCCTGAAATCTTGCAAATAAGACTTTTTCCTAATTGCTTGAGTTGGTGTAATTAAAGATATCAGATTTGCCCAAAGAACCTTGTCTGCCATAGGATGGTACTTGTATCTGGCAGTACTAACCTACAGCAGAGTTAATTAGTTTATTCTAGCTGACGCATGAGGAGACTCTGACAGAGATACTGGAGGAGGAAGTAAGTATTCAGGAGGTAAGTATTCCCGCCCCTAGGAGGAGATGCAGGGTGGTGGTGGTGGGGAACTCTTTCCTGAGAGGTACGGAGGGTCCTATCCGCTGTCCAGACCCCTTAGCCTAAGAGGTCTGCTGTCTCCCTGGGACCCACATCCAAAACATTGCAGAGAGGATGCCCAGGCTTGTCTGTCCCTTTGACTATTACCTCATGCTCCTTATCCATGTGGGCATGAATGACACAGCCAGGGGTAACCCTGACTAGATCATGAGTGACTACAGGGCTCTGGGGGCTGGGCTCAAGGGACTAGGGGCTCAAGTAGTTTTCTCTTCTGTGTTCCCTGTTGTGGGCCACAGATCCAGGGGGAAGGCTGCATGGAAGAGGTTAACAGATTCCTCAGACAGTGGTGTTACTGCGAGGGGTTCAGTTTCTTCGATCACAGCGCACACTTCAGAGAGAGACGACTCTTAGGACGAGGTGGAATTCACCTCACACGGAGAGGTAAGGTTCTGTTCTCAGCTAGGATGGTTGATCTACTGGACAGGGCTTTAAACTGACTTTGCTGGGGGACAGGGAAACTTCAAGTGCAGCATGCCCAGGGCCTGGCACACAGGAAAGTTCCCTTCTGGAGGACAGTAACACAACTGTGTTTGAAAAGGCCAACCAAACAGTTCTCCCACAGTGTCTCAGGAAATCGAGGGTGTCAGTTGGGGGCCTCAGATGCCTGTACACCAATACCAGCAGCATGGGGAGCAAGCAGGAGGAGCTAGCTCTCCTGCTCTCTATGACCTGGTAGGGATCGTGGAGACTGGTGGGGCTCCTTGCATGATTGGAGTGCAGCTGTAGTGGGATACACCCTGCACAGAAGGGACCGAGTAGGGATAAAAGGCGGAGGGGTAGCTCTCTATGTAAGAGAGCAGTACACCTCTCTGGAGGCTGACATTGGCTCCAAAGATAAGCAGCTTGAAACCCTCTGGGTCAAGCTACAGTGGGTGGGTGGGGAGGGAAGGGAGGTGAGAGAAACCCAACTGTGGGCGTTTTACTACAGGCCACTGAACCAAGGGAAGGAGCTGCATCTGGAGTTCTCTTGAGAACTGACAGAGGCCGTGTGTGCAAGGGACGTGGTTATCATGGGTGACTTCAATTACCTGGACATAGATTAGGAGGAACACTTGCCTAGGTCAGATCATTCATGCAGATTTCTGACTGTGATTGAGGCGCTCTTTCTGACCCAGGAAGTGCAAGGGCCAACCAGACGTATTGCTCCCCTAGACTTGGTCTTGGCCAAGGGAGATGATCTGGTGTGTGGCTTGAACATTGAGGGTAACCTGGGTGACAGTGACCATGAAATTATCAGGTTCACTGTCTGCCACAAGGTCGACAAATCAACCAGGAGGATTGAACTTCAAAAATGCAGACTTCGACAGGCTCAGAGCATTGATACGGGAGGCAATGTGGAACCAGGAAGGGAAGGTGAATGGGGTGCATGAAGATTGGTCGTTGCTCAAGGATACAATCCTCAAAGCACAAAAGAAAACCATTCCTGCAAAGAAGAAAGATAGCAGAAGGGCTGGCAAGCCCTCCTGACTTAATGGGGACATTGTGGTCCTCTTAAGAAAGAAAAAAAGACATGTATGCAGAGTGGAAGTGAGGGACAGTCCTCAAGGAGGACTATATATTAGTGGCCAGCACTTGTAGGGAAATGACTGGGAAAGCCAGGGCAGCAACTGAGTTCAGGTTAGCCACAGGAGTCAAGGACAGTAAGAAGTCCTTCTTTAGGTAGGTAGGCAGTAGAAGGAAAACAAATGGAAGTGTGGAACCCCTGCTTAATGCCTTGGGACAGCTGGTAACTGACATTCCAGAAAAAAATGAACTCCTGAATGCCCACTTCGCTTCAGTATTTCGCTGGACCAAGGAGAAAGAAAAGTGAGATAAGGCTGATAGGGGGCATTCCCCACTGTGGATGCTGAGTGGATACAATACCAACTAGAAAAGCTAGATATTTATAAGTCAGCGGGACCAGATGGACTCCATCCAAGAATGCTGAAGGAGCTGGTTGAGGTAATCTCAGAACCCCTGACAAAGCTCTTTCAGAATTTGTGGTGCACGGGGGAAATCCCTGAGGATTGGAAGAGGGCCAACATTGTGCCTATCTTCAAGAAGGGGTAGAGGGAGGACCTCGGCAACTATAGGCCAATCAGCCTAAACTCTATCCCAGGGAAAATCCTGGAAAAGCTCATTAAAGAATTTATGTGCGATACGCTTGCAGAAGGTAAGATTCTGGATGCCAGCCAGCATGGCTTTGTCATGGGCAGGTCTTGTCTTACCAACCTCATCTCCTTCTATGACCAGGTCTCTTGCCACTTGGACATAGGAGATGGGGTAGACGTTATATACCCAGGCTTCCAAAAAGCTTTTGATCTAGTATCCCATGATATTCTTGTGGGAAAACTGGAAGATTGTGGGCTCAGCTGCTCAACTGTTTAGTAGGTGGGAAACTGGCTATAGGGTATGACCCAGAGAGTTCTCGTGAATGGGCCTGTGTTGTCCTGGGTGTCCCTGAGGGGTCTGTGCATGGACTGGTGCTTTTCAGCATCTTTATCAATGATTTGGATGGGGAAGTGAAAAGCTCGCTGGCCAAATTCACTGACGACACCAAGTTATGGGGCAGTGTGGTCATGCCAGAAGATAGGTTTCAGATACAGGTGGACCTGGACAGGCTAGAGAGTTGGGCAGACCAGAACCAGATGAAGTTGAACACTTTCAAGTGTAAGGTGCTTCATCTGGGGGCAAACAGCCCTCAACATACATGCAAGCTCAGTGGTGGTGGCTTGACTTGCACCATGGCCAAAAGGGACCTAGGGTTAATGACTGACCATGAATATGAGCCATCAGTGTGAGGTGGTGGCCAGCAGGGCAAATAACATGCTGGCATGTATTAACCGATGCATCTCGTGTAAAACTAAGGAAGTAATACTCCCTCTGTACTCAGTTCTGGTGAGATCGCAGTTAGAGTACTGCATCCAGTTCTGGCTGCTGCACTTCAGTAAGGACATGGAAAAACTTGAGAAGGTCCAGAAAAGTACCACTTGTATGATCAGGGATTTGCAAGGCAAGCCATACGAGGAAAGGCTGAGGGACCTGGGCCTAAAGAAGAGAAGGCTGAGAGGGGACTTGATAGCAGCTTACTGCTATATCAGAGGAGTGCATCAGGAGCATGGTGAACAACTGTTCACTAGGACACCCCTGGGGAAGACCAGGGCCAATAGATACAAACTCCTGGATGGCCACTTCAGGCTTAATACCAGGAAAAATTCCTTCACAGTCAGGGTATCCAGACTGTGGAATAAACTCCTCCAGAGGTGGTGCAGTCACCTACCCTGGAGGTTTTCAAGAGGAGACTGGACAGTCACCTTGCTGGGGTCACTTGACCCCAGTTGTCTTCTAGTCTAGAGCCAGGGGGCTGGACCCAATGATCTGTGAGGTCCCTTCCAGCCCCTAACAATCTATGAATAGCTCTGCACATGTAGACCATTGATGCTTTACTGTGGAGCTAATTAGGCTACAATAGGCCTAGATTAGGCTGCACTTCAACAAGGATGTGGAAAAACTTGAGAGGGTCCAGAGAAAAGCCACCTATATGATTATGGACTTGTAAGACAAGCCATTTGAGGAGAGGCTGAGGGACTTGGGCCTCTTCAGCCTACAGAAGAGAAGGCTGAGACGGGACTTGGTAGTGGCTTACTGTGCTACATTGGGGAGTACATCAAGGACTCGGTGAACAGCTGTTCACCAGGGCACCCCTGAGGAAGACCAGGAGCAATGGATATAAACTTCTAGAAGGCCGCTTCAGCCTCAGTTCCAGGAAAAACTCCTCCACTGTCAGGGTGTCCAGACTGTGGAATAAGCTCCCTCCAGTGGTGGTGCAGTCACCTACCCTGGAAATCTTCAAAAGGAAACTGGACAGTCACCTCGCTGAGGTCACTTGACCCCAGTTGTCTTTTCCTGCCTAGTGCAGGAGAACTGGACCTGATGAACTACAAGGTCCCTTCCAGCCCCCAACAATCTATGAACTCTATGAACTATGAACAGTGAGAGTCTCATGTAGATGTGCCCACTGAGACCAAATCTCCAGGTTAGAACCTATGTTCTCTTCTGGAGCAGCAAGCATCTTGTTGGTCCGCACAACATCCTCTGCCTTGCCACTTCCTTTTGGCTCCACTTATCTCCTTCTTGGCTGTTCATAGAGATAAGCTTAAAAAAAAAGTGCCAGAGAATGACATGGGTAATGTCCAACTTGTTGCATGGTGGTTAGAGCACTGCACTAGGTAGCCAAAAATGCTACTTGGACAGTTAACATTTTTCCATTTATTGGAGCAAAGGGAAACAGTCTCACACTCACTACCTAAAGGCCCACAGGGAAGCTTTTGACATCACACACTTCCTTGAAGCCTGAGTACCTGACTGAGAGCAGAATATGAGGGGCCTCCAACCACTTAGGTTGTAGAAGATAAGGAAGCTAAAGTCTTGTATTTAATACAATCTGACAACATTCAATATGTAATGCACAGAATTGGCATCTATGTGGAAAATAAAATTGAGTGGGATCATAAGAATTAATCAGTCTCAAAATACAATGTTCTGCACATTTAGTCAAACATAATTACTTATCTAGAACTAAAGTGCACTGATACAGGCACAGAAGTAGGAAAGAAAGTCGAGTAGAAAAACAGTTTTCAATTGTGATATTATATTTTTTTTCATTATTACAAGTGTCTTCACACTTCTGCTTCTAAGCTGGATGTATCAAAGAAGATTATGAAAAGATTATTTTTAACCAAAATCTAGAATGTACTTTTTAAATGTCTAAAATGTGTAAATGTCTTGTTTTCTTAAAGAAAAAGAAAAGGTTCTCTTCAAAATTTATGTAGGATAAAGCTATTTTTTCTGTCAGAACATGTACTTCTTACCAGGCTAGCCTGCTAATAAGAGCAGTAAAGGATTTAAGAGGGAACTTATGAAATGATTATATGACCTGATTGCCTGCAAAAGCAGAGTAGTGGACTGCAAGACAGTTCACTATTGGCATAATTAGATTGTTGTTTATATGATTGTATTTTCTTTGTAAGAGGAAGGAGAGAAATGAAAATTTACTACAAACTGGTGTAGGGACATTTTATAAGAGACACTTCTTGACCTTATTGACCAAGCTTCAACTCTTGTTTGTCGTAGATACAAAAGCAGCAAAGCTAGCAGGTCATATTATTTATTACCAAACAGTACACTGATTACTCTAAATGCTGCTCTCAGCAAACTGGAAAACATGTCAAGGTGAGATCGCTCATTACATAAAACATGACAGCATTACCTGGTCAACATACATTTCCCACAGTGATCTTATGCAGGGTTCAAATAGTTAATCTCATTTTGTATGCACATGGGTTGAACTCTAGTCAAGTAATATGCAAAAAAGCTCAACATTTGCTCCTGAGAAATGTGCTGACTTTTCAAAATGAGAAACTCTCCCACTTGTTGGAATTTATTTTCAACATATACATTGAAACATTTCTTAGAAATATCCAGTAGCGTCTTGTGATTTTTTTTTCAACTAAAATGTTATCCATGACCACATAAGGAGATCAGTATGTAAGGAAAATATTATTATAAGGACTTATCTGGCACTACACACTGTAGTATCTGAAGACTTGACTACCCTGGGTTTTTAGGCATTGGTGTAGATGGAGCTGTTAGAACCCAATGCAAGTTAGAGTAGAGTATGAGCACAGTAGGAAAAATTGCCTTCCTACTATTGCCATAGAATTGGTGTTTGACCAATTTAAAAAATTAGACGTGTACAAGTCGGCGGGACTGGATGATCTTCATCTGAGAGTGTTGAAGGAGCTGGCCGAAGTCATTGCAGAGCCCCTGGCGAAACTCTTCCACAACTCGTAGCACTCTGGAGAAATCCCTGAGGACTGGAAGAGGGCCAATGTTGTGCCCATCCAGGAGAGGGGCAGGAGGGAGGACCTGGGCAACTACAGGCCAATCAGCCAAACTTCCCTACTAAGGAAAATCCTAGAAAAGTTCATCCAGGAGTCTATCTGTGATGAGTTTGCAGAAGGTAAGATTCTGAATGATAGCCAGCATGGTTTAATTGGGGGCAGGTCTTCCCTTACCAACCTCATCTCCTTCTATGACCAGGTAACTCACCACCTGGACACGAGAGAGCAGGTTGACATTGTATATCTAGACTTCCAAAAGGCCTTTGATCTAGTATCCCACAATGTCCTCACAAGAAAATTGGATGATTCTGGGCTTAACTCCAAGACAGTCACGTGGGTGAGAAACTGGCTGCAGGATAGGACCCAGAGAGTCATAGTGAACAGATCTGTGTCATCCTGGCAAGAAGTGGACAGTGGTGCCCCACAGGGGTCGGTGCTCAGTCCAGTACTTTTCAACATCTCTAATAATGATTTGGATGTGGCACTGGCCAAATTTGTGGAAGACACCAAGTTATGGGGAAGCGTGGTCATGCTTGAAGATAGGCCATAGATACAGGAGGACCTAGACAGGTTAGCAAGTTGGGCGGATCGGAACCTCATGAAATTCAGCGTCAAGAAATGTAAAGTGCTTCACCCTGTGACGAGCAACCCTCAACACAACTATAGGCTTGGTGGCACCAAACTGACTAGCACCACGAATGAAAGGGACCTGGGGGTAATAATAGGCCACAGTATGAATATGAGCCAGCAGTGTGAAGGGCAAATACTACTCTGGCTTGCATCAATCGATGCATCTCCAGGAAAGCCAAGGAGGTGATTCTTCCACTCTACTCAGCACTGGTGAGACCACAGCTGGAGCACTGCTTCCAGTTCTGGGCACCACATTTTAACAAGGATGTGGACAAGCTTGAGAAAATCCAAAGAAGAGCCATTCGTATGATCAGTCTGAAAAGGCCAGCCATATGAGGAAAATCTGAGGGATTTGTGATTCTTCTGTCTGAGGAAAAGGAGGCTGAGAGGGGACCTGGTAGCAGTTTATCGCTATACTAGGGGAGTACAACAAGGGATCGATGAGCAGCTGTTCACCAGGGCACCTGAGGGGAGAACCAGGAGTAATGGCCACAAACTCCTGGAAGATTGATTCAGGCTCAACATTAGGAAAAACTTCTTCATAGTCAGGGTGTCCAGACTGGAATAAGCTCCCTCCAGAGGTGGTACAATCACCTACCCTGCAAATCTTCAAGAGGAGACTAGACAGTTGCCTTGCTGGGGTCACCTGACCCCCAGCTGTCTTTCCTGTTTGGTTCAGGGTGCTGGACCCAGTGATCTTCCAAGGTCCCTTCTGGCCTTACAATCTATGAATCTATAAAAGTGCACTAGTGCAGCTCATTTTTCATAGCTGTCCAGAGCAGAGACCTAGCTGAGGCCTCTGAGCTGGTGCTGAAAACACAACACGTATAAAATAAGAATATTCTTAGGGCCGTGTTACATGTTATGTTGTGAGCTGCACAATATTGATCAGCTTAGCTCTAGCTTGCAATCACACCTTCAATTTGAGTGGCACATCTGTAGGGAGTGGCCATACCGTAATGGAACAGGAGCTGTGTTATGCTGATCAAGAGATAATCCTGACCGTCAGTGGTGTAACTCTGAGCCACATACTGAGCACTTTAAGCCATTTAAAGTTGTTAACCTGAGGACAATCCATGGGTTGAGAGCTCCAGGAGTCGCCCAGAATTAACGTGTAACAAAACTCTTAGTTTGCAAGGAGCAGCAAAACACACAGAGCAGGTATCTCTACGTGCCAAGAAATATACAAGACAGAAATGGGGCAATTAAAGAGTGGACTGAATGCTGGAGAGAAGCATAGTACAAAGACTCAACCAAGAGGTGTGACTTACACTCCCTGAAGGTGGCCAAATTCTTGGCCAAACAGGAGTGAATTCCAACTGAGAAAGCTTGCAACTGAGTACCCTGTCTCCCTCAACTTCTCTTTTCTCATCCTTGGCACACTGTAGGCCCAGATTCTGCAATAGGTACAGGCAAAATTCAGTAAGCCTCCTCTGATCCTCACTTCCATGCATTCGCATTTTCATAGACCTACATTTTGCTTGTTGGCTTCTATTCTACCCAGAAAAGCATACAATTCACCAGCAGACTTTCTTTATTCCTGAAGAAGGGTGTTTGTGCCTGAAAGCATGAAAAGAACAATTTTTCCAACTATTTAGTTGGTCTAATAAAAGATATCACATCTACCCAAAGAACCTTGCCTACCCGTGAGCCTCTTCACATAATCATAGGGCGCATCCCCACATGCAGGAGTGTGTGATTACCATTGCAAAAATAGCAGTGGCACAAATTTGTGTCACTACTTTTTGCTGCAGCATGTGCTCCTGCACGTGGGGTTGGTGTGGAGCAAATCGTCCTGAGTGGTGTAGGGAAGGCTGGAGCCAGAACCTGTGCTGGCCCCATCAGCCTTATCTGGGTTCCTGGGGGCCTCCCAGGGTAGCAGCAGTGGTGATCTGGCCATTTGGTGCCTTGCCGGCAGCCAAAGCACTGCTCTGTCCGGCCAGGCTCCATTTCTGGTGGTGCATGCTGCTTCCATGTGCACCGTACTGCTTTTTATGAATTGGGGGGGGGGGGAGGGAGAGGCGTGGGATGGTTGACACCAGGATCTCCCAGTGTCAAATTTTGGCACTTTGCTGCAAATCTGCACCGTGGCAAAGGGGTTCACTTGTGCTGCATGCAGTTTGAGGTGCCATAAGCTGCATGTGTGTACTCATGAGGACATGCCCATAGATTTGATTGAACTATCATGTCCTTACTGTGAAAATTACTGATGTAGCATTTTTCTAGCAGAGAGAAATGTAGAAATAATCTACAGCACAAATGATGAAAAGCCAGTCAGATTTCAAAACTTGTTCCATCTTTATTTTCCATATAGTATTTTTTAACACATGGAAGCCCTTCTTTTAAATATATGGGGTGAAATGCTTGCCCCAATTAAGTAAATGGGAGTTTTGCCATTTACTTCCCCAAGGACAGGATTTTACCTATGATTTTTAACCCAACTTTACTTTTTTAATAGATCTGTTGACAAATCCCCATGTTTTAATTCCAAGATGGATCAGCACCCTGCAGGAACTAAAATTGCTATAGTATATCATACTTTTCCAGGAGTGCTGTAAAATATTGTCTACTCTCTTTCTTTGTAAGATTATAGCATAGACATATTTCCAAATTTATGTGTATAACTGGCTAAAGTTTACCAGAGAGAAGTTAAAAAGAAATATTAGCTTTCAAGTTACACATTTGAAAACTTATTTCAAGACTGGTGGAAATTGGATGAGTGCATTTCTCTCAGCAGATATCCTAATGCAGCACCTATTGTACCCATTTGAAAGAGGAAATGGGTCATGTACCTTTAAAGCACTGCTGCTGAAGACCACACTCATATCTGAATATGTGAGACTGAGGGTGCAAATCCATTGATTTTGCTGGCAGCATGAAAAAAGCAAACACAGGTTGTATGACCGTTGCCTTTGTTTGCATTGCTATGTCACATTTAAAGCAACTGACCAATGACAAACATAAAAAGTCAGCTCTAGGTCACCTATTCTGTTTGTAAACAGAGAGGACGTGAAATATTTAACAAGATGGATATAATGATTAACAGTGAAGTCCCTTATTGCAAGGCTTTTAGGGGAAAAAAACAAACCAATATTGGTATGCATTACACCAAGGCATTTATGGCCTGATTCTCATAGATGCTGAGCATTGACTTCCAGTGGACTGAGCCTTGTTCAGCACCTGTAAAAATGAGGTCTGTAAGGACTGTAGACATGAATCTTTTTGAAATGGAAATTCTTAATTAGGCAAAACCTTTTACATTTCTGATTACATGTTTATGTTTATGTAACAATTGCATCCACATGGATCTGTGAAAATCAGAGTCCAATTTCATGAGGTGTCGTAAGAACATGTACGCAGATGGTCTCTTATCTGAAGATTTTCTAAACTGATATATATTTCTCTTTGAATTTACCTGTTTGACTTTTGCAAAGGCTTTTATACAGATTCAGTGGGCACAGCTACAAGACCTGTTTACTGCGGAGTTGCCTAATTAGCTCCTCAGCAAACGCCTCAGTGTCTACATGTGCAGTGCTATTAGGACGGAGTAAATTAATTAACTACTGTAGGTTAGTACTTGTAAACACAAGTGCTATCTTATGGCAGACAGAGTACTTTGGGTAAATCTGGTATCTTTTATTAGACCAACTCAAATAGTTGGAAAAATGCTTCTTAGCAAACTTTTGGATATAAATTCTCTTTGTCAGGCTGAGGAAGCATCTGCAGTTGGTGTGTGCTCTGGCAGGTTTTTACTCCACAGCAATGTATGTGTAGATGCTGATGTGGCTGGCTGGGACACAAGGGTGCTTCCATGTGGGCTGCTGGCTAGCCCTGCACTGAAGCATCCTTGTGCCCCAGGCAGTCCCTCTGCAGCACATTGAGCCAGGTTGGAGCAACCCCAGACTGGCATGCTGACCTCTGGGCCCCCTGCCAGCTGGGGCTGTTCTGACCCGACTCAACATACTGTGGTCCCAGGTGCATGCTTAAATACGGTGCCTGGGAGCAATATGCTCCAGTATGATATGCACTGGAGTTTATTGCTGCACATTAATTGTATATGTAGATGCATGCAGTGAGTACAAAGGAAGACCGCAGTCTTGCAAGCTGATCTGCAATTGTACCTCTGCAGACACTCACTAACTCCAGTGGGGCTTTGTGTGCATCTAAGGTTCTTCATGGACCAGCTTTTGTAGGGCATGGGCCAAAACTTGGTTAAATGATGCAGATCATAGAAAGGTTAATTAGCTCAGCTAGTATGTCTCCTCACCAGAGTCTAGATGATTTAACAGGTCTTTTTCTATCTCTTAGCTCTGGCAGTTCTATGACACAATTCACTTAGATCACCTACTTTCAATCCATGCACTAGATTGCATTCATCTGCTACACTTCAAATGACAGAGTTGCATTGTGCATGTTTTCTGTTAAAATATATATACTTAACACTTTACTAGTATGGACTAGGGATATGATTTTTTCACCCAAATAGTTATAACGGTAAAAGTCATACTGTGATGCAATTATACAAGTATAGTTATTCTGCTTCCCATATGGATACAGCTATTCTGGTATAAGGCACCTCTTTACTCACATAACAGTACTCACATCAGGGGGTGCATACCACTTCATTACAACAGGATCCCTAAATGTGAAACAGAATGGTCCAAGTAAAAATTGTTGTTATTTGGACTGCTAACTACCACTGAGTAGCACTGTGACCATGGACTTAACAAACACTTATGTCAAAAGTTTAATTCATACACCTTTGTGTTTGTATGCAAGAGATGCTGATTTAACGGCATCTTTTGTCCGCCTTCTGTTGAAGCAACACTAGTACATTATCAAGTATTTGCTAAACTTTTGGTTGTTTCTGCCACCTAGTGGCAGGTGCTCAGTTATGTACTACTAATAGATGACATATTAGGAACATTCGGTTATGACAGATTATCTTTCATGTAAAAAAAAATATAGAAAGTCAGCAATGTTATTAATTTAGACTATAGGGCATATCTGAAGGCTAGTACTGTACAGTCCCAGAAATGTTCAGTATCAGATCCAAAAGATTATTCTGGTGCTTGTAAAACAGATAGCTTAGTGCCTAACTTTTAGGGCCGTGGATTCATGAGTGGAATCCAGAACCCTGGACTAGGTGCCTAAGGTCCTCATACATATGTTCATGGGGAGAGTTAGGCAGGCACCTCAGAAAGGAATCAAAAAACAGTCAGCATATTGTGCAAGGAACTAACTAAAGTCAGCAGGCACAGTGTGCAGCTGTCTAGAGCTGGCTACTAGGAAAAGACTGATTACTGGTCTTAAGTCCCACCTGTCAGCCCCCTCCCTCAATGGCACAAGGAAAGGTCTCTATCCACTAGGGATGCTCACCCATATTCCTCTTTTATCTCAAAAAGGAGCCAAAACAGAAAGTGGTGATAATGATGTTCCTCATTTTTATGTAGTGGCCAAGTGGTTACATCACTCACTTAGGAAGTGGAAATATGTAGGGTCAAACCCCTCCGTTGTCTTTGTTCTTTGTGTGAGTGCATTTGTGCTGGGGCCGGCATTCTCTCCACTCTTGTTAAAGTTGTATCATTGCACAAAAAACAATGCAAGATTCCTTAGACAAGATAGGGAGCCTGACTCAATAGTCTAGTGGTTATGATACTGACTTTGGAGGAGCGAGGGGATCCTGGGTTCTAGTCTCTGCTTCTGTGTTTCTCAGGCTGCATCCAGAAATGCAGGGGCAAATTTGCAGCGTGGGGCCAAAATTTGCTACCGAGATTTCTGGCCCCAGCTGGGCCCAGCCTCCAGCTCTCCCTGGCTGAAGGACCTGGGCAAGGGCAGTATGCCCATTGAGAGACAAATTGTCCTGCAACAAAGTGCATGTACAGGGGTGTGTGCTGCAGCAATTTGTGCTGCTGCAAGTGCACGCCTCTGCATGTCTGGGCACAGCCTTAGTGTTTTACATGAAACAGACATAGGGGTAAATAGGGAAACAGCCCTTCAGCTGAAGTTGGGGTCATAATTAGCAGGTCACAGAGCTGAGCCCCCTCTGTTTGGCTCAGTGAATCTTGCATTTTTTAAAACTCAATGGAACAGTTCAGCACTAAAGCAGAGTGCATCTATATCAAATAGCTTATATCCCAGTGTTTAGGGTATTCTCCTAGGAAGCAGGTTTGAACTCCATCAGGCTGAGGAGAGAACCAAAAGTGAGTCTCCCCCTTCTGGAGTGATTGCTGTCACCTAAATGTAGGTGCCACCCCCACAATTAAAAGGGAATAGGGATCTATAATGATAAATTCCATCTTCAAGTGACTAGTCCAAATTCGATTAATGCAGAGTTCCTAGAGATAGTTAGCTGTGTTAGTCTGAAGTCAGACAGAAAGCACCAACTTCTACAGAGTTCCTTGAAAATAAAAGTAAAATCTGACTATCTGCTAGCTATTGCTTGATTCAACCACATAAACAAAATAAATTCAGGCAAACAGCTTCAAAATATCTTGAGAAATGGAAAAATAAGAACATAAGGAGAGCCATCCTGAGTTAGACCAATGGTGCATCTAGCCCAGTTTCCTGTCGCTTGACTGTGGCACTAGTAGATACCATGAAAGGAGAGCAGATGAACAGGGCATGTGTACAGCCCGTCTCATAACCTGGTATCCATAACGTTCTTCCTGACATCTATAACCTGAGCACAAAAAGAGATTCATAAATGCCTTCTCAAGCAATTTTTTTGACAATAGTAGTACTATCCCACCCCTACAGTGGCTCCTAGCCAACTTGCATCAGGATTTTATTTAATTACGTCCCAGGCCTTGGTACTTTTAGATATCATAACTGCACCTGCTGTTAAGTCAGTAACAACTGGGTTATCCTCTTCTGAGTTCTGGTGTGACAGTAATCTCATGGAAGAGACATTTTTACAGTAGCATGCCTTTTTAGGCTTAGCGGTGACAATACTGCAAAAGGTATCATACATGACTAGACAGACAAGGTTCCTTGGGTGAATTTGATATCTTTTATTAGACCAACCCAAATGGTTGGAGAATAGTAATTAAGCAAGCTTTCGGGTTCAAAAACCCTTCGTCAGGCTAGGGAAGCTGCAGCAGTTGGTGTGTGCTCTTCCTGGATGCAATGAAAAGTAAAGAAGCCAGGGGCTGGGCTGGGCTGGGGGGTCAGTTGCCAGGAAGATTGTAATGTATCAAAAATCCAATGTCTATGTTTAATCCCTGGTCTCTAGTATCCAGCAGGTTGATGAAATGGAGCTCATAGGCTCGTCTCTGGGAAGTGCTGTGTAAGTTTCCCTTGAGGATCAGGACTGAGAGATTGGAGAGAGAGTGGCCCTCCTGTGAGAAATGTGCCCCCACCGGTAATTGGGTGTTTCTGTCTTTGATGGATTTCCGGTGTGCATTCATTCTGGTGCACAGTTGTTGTCTGGTCTCTCCTACACAGACACCCAAGGAACCTTGTCTGCCTATGTCCTTAGACGAACACGGCTACAACCTAAACCCCTCATATAAAACTAGATATTTATAGGAGAAAAAATTACAGAAATGTGGCTTCAGTTCACTGTTCCAATTTCAGTTACACTTTACCACTTATTTGATCTAGTCCAAGAGTTTTCTAAATGCTGAATCTTTTCTGAGCTCTGTTAAATGACTTAAGTGAAATCATAGGCGCTGGCTTTGTTTTTTTGGTGGTGGGTACTTGGAGACATAGGAAAAAAACCCAACCCAAAACAGACCTAGCACTTTATTTTTAACTTGGCACATTTCTGTGACAAGCCCCGTGCATGCCCAGAAGAGGCAGCGTGTTACTTCAACCCAGCTTTGCAGCATCTGTAAAGATTGGGTGCTTTAGTGGGGCTTTTATCCAATAGCTGGTTGAATCAGCTTTAGCTAAAAGCACCAAAAAGCCCGATCTTTACAGATGCTGCAAAGCTGGGCTAAAGTAATGCCCTCCTTCTTCTAGTAAAGCACAGGGAGTTTTTTTCATTTTTTTTTAAGCATGGCTCTGTGGGTGCTGAGCACCCACTCATTTTTTTCGGTGTGTGCTTGAGCTGCAGAGCACCCACAGAGTCGGTGTCTATGAGTGAAATCACATAATGTGTTTCCTGGCCATATTTTCAGTTAAATAATAGACAACAAAAAGCCTTGAACCAAACTAATGAATGCTTGAAGAGGAGAAGGTTGTGTTATTCTATGGGAGAAGTAAACTGGGTTCATACAAGGGCAGCTTTATTTTTTTTATATTAAAAATAGAGGGAAAGGCAGGTGGATGTTGGACATCTAAACCCTCTGTTTTAAGGAAGTGAAATATTTGAATCCTGTTTGTTATCATGAAAGGTTTAATTGCAATAACCAAAAAAGCCAACAGTTTAAAGAGAGCTAATTCAGGTTGGCATGACCTTCCCTTTGATTTGGACAGAGCATAGTCACACTTTCCAAATCAGGATATTTCCATGAACTGTACAGGCAGCTTTTATCTCTCCCAACTTTCCATGTTTAATTTGCTCCAAGCCAACATCCCCAATTAGAAGTGAGAGTAAACTGTGGAAAAGGTGAGGGCCGCTTGCTTGGAGATTATCATGCCCAGAGTAATTTGTCCCAGAAGATGAACTTTGTTATACAATTATTAACATCCAGTATTATGTAGACAACTTGAGGTCTAGCCAGCTATTTGCAGGCAGGTTTTGTCAGTGGAAACCATCCCAACAGGTTTTGAGGGATTTTACGCTTTGGAGCAAGACAGCCTCTGCAGGTGCCTCCCAGCCCAACTTTTCTATACGTCTGTGATTCGAATACCGTTCTTTTGCTGAACTGCCCACACTGCAGCATCTTGGCACGGGGACGAGCCTGAGCAAGGCAGAGGGGCCTGGCACGAGATGCCACATGCATGTCTAGCTCCCCGTATGGGAACGAGCCGGCCGGCTTCAGGCCCAAGATTTTTGGGACCACCCCTGAATGCGCCCAGTCCCGCAGACAAGTTGAATTAAAAAATCAGTGAATGTCAGATGGTTGTTTGTCAATTTTATGTCAATAAAGATCTATACAACACCAATGACACTGAAAAATGGAAATGGGTGAAAGCGGAAGGGGCCGGAGACAAACCCTGGTGACGGGGCAGGGGTGAGCGTGCTGGGACGGCCCCTCCGGGTGCCCCCAGGTGCAGGAGTCCAAACCCTGCTCCCCAAACCTAGGGCTTGGGCCAGAAGTTCATTACAAATACATCTAGAAATAAAACTTTTCGTTCTTAAGAGAAATTAGGAAGAGAGGTTGAAAGGCAGAGGTGACGCTGCCGCCCCGGCCCCGGCCCTGCTGACAAGGCGCGGCCAGCGCCGAGCCCACGTGTCCGGCCACTGCAGGCCACTGCCCCCCCGGGCGTTCTACGGGCCTGTCAGTCACTACAAGCCCCGCCCCGCGAGCGCCATGGCCACGCCCCCAAACCCGGAGCCCTCTCCTGCTTTCCTTCCCCCGCCCCCGCCGCGTTCCGCGCATGCGCCTTGCGCAGCGGTCGTCGTCCGCACGGGTGGCGTGCGCTGCCATTTTGGCCGCGCGAGGCGGGAGCGGCTCCTTCCGCGGCGTGTGTTTGTCACCGGCCCCCGCGAGCGAGGAGGGCGGGTGGGTGTGACGTGTACGGGGACCCGGGGTATATGGGGGTGTGTTGTTGTACATGTGGGGGTGGGGTATATAAGCGTGACGTGTATGTGTGGGGGTGCAACTGGTATGTGTATGACGGAGGCGTGTGGAGGTGGAGTATGTGTGGGGGAGTGGCGTGCAGTATACGTGTAGGGGGTATGTGTTTGGGGTGCGGGTAGAAGTGGGCACGGGTGTGATGTGTAGTTTATATGTGGGAGGGTGTGACGTGGGTTGTGTGTCTGGGTGTGTACAGGGTATTTTTTCTTTAAAAAAAAAAGTCATAGTTATTCAAATGCAAGACTGGAAACCCATCCCTTCAGAGGCCACAAGCGAGCAGTTGCTCTGGCAATCCTTCCCTGTGTCCTGGAGGAGGCAACAGCCCCCTTAGCCTGTGGTCTTGTGGCTGTTTGCAGGGAGGGGGTCCTTCCTGCTTGCTTCAGTTCGGGGGCTGTGGTGAGAGTTGTCTGGCCGGTGAAGTTTTTTTTTCTGAACAACACTTTGGGGCTTTCAGGAGTTGCCTTCTATTTCTGAAGACCTGCAAAAGTGCTTAATAGTTAGTTTTTAGTGATATAAATGAACTTGTTCCCTGTCATAACATAATCTAGAGCTAAGTAAAAGGAAAAAAAAAAGGTTATAGTTAGGGACCTACTTAATTTGTTGCTGAAGTAATTTTTGCAGCTTGGCCACAGCATGAAGAGCCAATTTCACGGGCATTTCCTGGCAGCCTTGCCCCATAACACTGTTTGGCAAAGAGGCCCCAGGGGGAAGGAGGGACTAGGGGACTCTGCTCTTCATGCTGCCCCGCCAACTGGTGCCTTCCCCTCCCCTCCGGGGCAGGCTGCAAGGCAGCGAGGACTGCTGGCTCTCACTGGAGAGCTAGCATTTTGTTTTCGTTGAGGTTTTTTTAAGTTGATTTTTATGGACAATTGCGGAATTTGTAGTTTCCATGAAATCTGCAAAATAGTGAATTAAGTAGGTCCTTAGTTATAATTCTTTTTTCTATAAAATGAGCTAGCACAGTAATTGCCGCCGTGACATTGGTTATTTTAGTTGCTCATTTTGTTTCCTTTTTTTCTATGTTGTTGATAGGTTTATTTACATGGTAAGTTTAGGAGGTAGCTTTTCATTTTTTATATGAACAGTCCTTCATATAGTGGTGCCCCATTCTTGCTTCACAACGTGGTGGTAGCAGTGTGTGTTATGAATGCATAAGAGTAGATACATATTTCCTTCAGACAAAAAAACATTGTTTACTAGCGAATTGCTATGATGGATAAGGATTTTTATAGGTGATTATGTTTTATTGTACTAGCAGCCCGGTTGGGCTAGTTTTAAAACAACTTTTGACTGCAGGGCATTCTTTATTCAGAAGCTTGTCTGAAACTATCCTAACCATGTAGTTGGTCCAATAAAAAATAATCACCACACATCTTTGCCTCATATTTACTTATATGAAATGTATTAACTTTTATAGCAATTATTTTTACTTGCATATTTTTTCTTAAGCATCAGTGAAATGCAGTGGATGTAGTATTGTTAGTGCTGTGCCCCTGCTTTTCAAGTTAGCAGTCTTGAAGTTTCATCCTGATCCTTGTTTCATTCTCTAGGCACAGCTGTGAAGTTGGTAAGGAAAGAGGCTTTCTACCTGTTCTTTTTGGATGGACAGGCTGTAGTACCTGGACTAGTGAGTTAAGAGTGTGCACAGGTAATTGACTTGTCTGTTTTTTGGGGGGGGTTTTCTTCAGACAACTGGATGTGTTGGGAACAGGACTGGTCCCTTTTTACCACTTTTCTGGTAAAACAAGTCCATTTTAGAATCCCCTTGGGCATTTTAAAGTTACCTTTGCAAGGGACTCTGAAGAACTCAGGACTACTCCATTCTCCATTGAATGTCCTGACCACCAGGTTACAGAGTCAGGCTATTTTTTGTTGTTCTCTCTTGGCCAGTGAAACTTGCTTTATTCTCTGCTTAGCGGGACAGTTTTAACAGTAGTATTGGAGAGTATGCCTCAACCCAGAATAAAGGGCAGAGGAAGAAATTGAATCTAGGTTTCTAAAATATTGGCAAGAACTCTGATAAGTAGGCCACAATATATGAAAGATGAGTACTATCACGTTATTTTGGGCATATCTTACAAGAAGGTGGCAGTTACAACTGCATTTTTTGTAGAACTTAACCTTATATTAAGTGTACACTGTAAATCCCTATTGGACCCAGCCCTAGTGGGGATGTAAACAGAGGAAGACCTAGTCTCTGGATCCCTGTCAGGCTTGGATATGAGGTAGGTTTTGTCCTTGTAAGCCTGAGTTGTTTCTGGCCATATGCAAAAGGAGAAGTTCACCTATCTGGGGGACTTAGAGGTAAACTCACTGAAACATCTATGGCCTTAGATAAATTCTGGTTAGGTGGTATGTGAAGTGAAAATTTCCAGGATCACATTTTGGGACTTGGGTACCTAAATTCTGCCTGAGTCTCATTGTAGTGAAGGTTTAGGGTGTGGCGCAGTGCATCAGCTCTGTATTGCTCTCATCTGTTGTTTTGAGCAACTTATTATCTCAAATACTTGATTCAAGTGATTTCAAGACCATTTGGAGCATCCAGCCCTCCCTTTTGTAAATCTTTTAGTTTATCTTAAATTTCTACCTCATTTGTCATCTTCTTCACCCCATCCCCATCAAGTCTTCCTCATAGTTCCTTATTTTGGCTGTTTTAAATATATTTATATGTTTTGCAGTAGTGGGAGTCTCACTGCGTAGGAGCTATAACCTTTATACACTAGCAGCAGGTCATCCTCTTGGTCCAAGTTCCTTGCAGAGGTAATTTAAAAATGCTTGAGGAGATTCTATAATGGACTTGTTTTATGACAAAGGAAATGGTAACAGGGGCCAGTCCTGTTCCCAACACCTCCAGTTGTCTCCAGGTTTCCTCATATTTTTTTCTCAGCTCTTTGCTCCAGCAATCACTAACAATTCTGCAGAATCATTCCCATTTGGCTTTGTATCCAGTAATAAAATCAATAATAAATAATACATTAATTAAACTTTTTAAGAGACACTAACTGGGCTAATTCAGTTAATACAAGTTGTAGCAAATAAAAGTGTGTTTGCCCTGTTTTTTGGACTATCTGCAAATTACTATACAGGCCTATATTTATGTATCAGTAGTATGCTCAGAAGATTACTATTAACTATTAGGCTAGAAGCATCTCTTTAAGACAAGCTTTTGTTCTGAATAAACTAAGCCTTAGGTTAACAGGGAGCAATTCCTAGCAACTTGATTTCAGACAGTGGGAAAAATAGACTAGACAGACTTTGACTACTGAAAATGATTAACTAAACATCAGTCTTATTTTATAGACTTTTTTATATTACTCAAATATTGTAAAGTTACACTATATAACGTTACAAGATCATAAGCACTATTAAGTCCTAATTAGGGGTGCACTGATAAGATATTTTTTTGGGCAGATACCGATGGCCTATATTCAATGAGCACTATTGGCTGATACTGACCTGATTTCTGATATAAGGCCGGGCAACTTGGAGAGCAGTGTCCAGCTGGTAAGTCTGTTGTGGCAGAAGGGGAGAAGGAAGGAGCATGGAGCGGGGGGTGGCATGCAGATTGAGGCCCCAGCCATGGGGAAGGGAGTGGGGCTGGGGCAGGAGCAGGTGCTGCACAGCTGGGGCGAGGTGTGGGACAGAGCCGCAAGCAGCTTGTCCGGTGGGCGCTGGGAAGGGGGGTACGGCTCGCACTGCTGCATGCACCCCAGGAGGGCATAGGGGGTGTGCCCCCTGATCTGGATGCAGGGCAAGGGTGGGCTACTGCTGTGGTCTGGGGCTGGAGGCGGTGCCGAACTCTTCCCAGCGAGGAGTCTGGGCCTGGGCTGGTCTGTGCTTGGGGAGGGTGCTGGTGCTGAGAGGGGTCTGCAGGGGAGGCCTGTACTCCGCACCCTGCTTCACATCCTCCCTCACTGCTGGGGCCTCGATCTGTCTTCCCCCCGCCCATGTCCCTTTCTTCACAACAGACTTAGCAGCCAGACCTGGCTGCTCTCCACAGTGCCGGGCTGTGCTCCTGGCCAGCTGCATGCTGTGCGGCGGCTGCATGCATGCATGGGGCATTTATCGGCCACATTATCAGACACATAATTGCTGATACTATCAATTTTCTGTTTATCGGTGCCGATCCAATATGGGACAGATATATCGGTCAATTTCTAGTCCTAATCCATCCTGAACTTGAACATTGGTTAATTGCAGGTCAGATTTTTTAAATAAGAGATCTGAAAAATATTTAATAAAATTAACCAATATATTAGGTACAGTAGAGAGGAATTAATATAAATAGCAGGGGTGTAGGTTGTATCCATGTTGGTCTAAGGACATAGGCAGACCAGGTTCTTTGGGTAAATCTGAGATCCTTTATTAGACCAACTCATATAGTTGGAAAAAATACTCTTAACAAGCTTTTGGGTTTAAATACCCTTTGTCTGGCTGAGGAAGCATCTGCAGTTGGTGTGTGCTCTTCCTGGGTGGAATGAATAGTAAAAAAGTCAGAGGCTGGGCTGTTATGCATGCAAGACAAGCTATCAATGAAGATGTGAATTGAGTCAGTGGGTGAGAGACAGGTTGAGGGGAGAGAAAGGAGAAAGGGAATATATGTAGCTAGTGAATAGTGGAAAGGTACCTGGGGACTCAGATGTTAGGCAGGTCATAAATCCAATGTCTATATTTATTGCATGATTTTTGTATCCAGGAGGCTGATGAAGTGAAGATCGTAGGCTCATTTGTGAAAAGTGTTTTGTAAGTTCCTTTTGAGGATTAGAACTGAGAGATTGGAGAGAGAATGGTTTTCTTGTGAGAAATGTGCCCCCCACAGGTAATTGGGGAACATCTTGTCTTTGATAGATTTCCGGTGTGCGTTCATTCTGGTGCGCAGTTGTTGTTTGGTCTCTCCTACATATTTTCCATCAGGGCATTTGGTGCATTGGATGAGATGTATTACATTTCTGGAGGTACAGCTGTAAGATCCAAGAATGCTCATGGTTCTGTTGTGAGGTGTAGTAATTGTGAGGGTGGTGGAGATACATTGGCAGGTTTTACATTTTTTGTCCCGGCGTGGTCTGGATCCGTTTGGTGTGTTTTGGGCCATAGGAAGCTTGCTTCTGCTTATGAGGTTAGCGAGGTTTGGAGCTTGTTTGAAGGCTAGTGTGGGTGGTTCTGGGAAGATCTGTTTAAGAATTGGGTCTCCTTGTAGTATGGGTTGTAATTGTTTGAGGATTTTCTATCTAGGTTTGAGGGAGGGGTTTTCATAGAGTTTATAGACTTTAGGGATGGAAGGGACCTCGGAAGATCTTCGAGTCCAGCCCCTTGCCCCAGGGGCAGGAAGTCAACAGGGCTCATAGGATCCCAGCAAGATAAACTTCCAAATGTGTCTTGAAGGCATTCAAAGTAGGTGCTTGAACCACCTCCAGCAGCAGTCCATTCCAAACCTTGGGGACTCGGACAGTAAAGAAGTTCTTCCTTATGTCCAGCCTGAATCAGTCACAGAGGAGTTCGTGAAGTGCACAAGATCTGAGCCAGGAGTGGGCTATGCTTGCCAGCTCCTTGAGTACCTTGGGGTGTAAGCTGTCAGGGCCGGATGACTTGAAGGTATTCAGCCTCTCAAGGTGTTTCTTCACAAAGTCAGCACTGACGGAGGGTAAGGAATTTCCGTCACTCAGGCCTTCCTGCCCTGTAATGGGCAGGGGCGTCACTTGGGAGTGGTGAAAAACCGATGCAAAGTACCCATTTAGCAAGTTGGCTTTTTCCTGGGTGTTGGTTGTCAGTTGTCCCATCTGGTTTAGTAGGGGTCCAGTGTTGCCCTTGCTTTCCTCTAGCTCCCCATGTATCTAAAAAAGGACTTTTTATTTTCCTTGATACTTGTAGCCAGTTGGAGTTCAGTTGCAGCCTTGGCTTTCCTGGTTCGCTCTCTGCTGGTTCAGACCAGTGCAGAATATTCCTCCTTGGAGGTGAATCCTGTTTTTCATCCTTTGTAGGCCTTTCTTTTTAGACACAGGAGATCTAGTAGTTCCCTGCAGAGCCAAAGGGACCGCCGTGCCCTTTTGCTGCCTTTCCTCCAAGATGGATAGACTTTGCTTGTGCATCCAGGATCACTTCCTTAAGGAGCAACTACTCTTCTTGAACTCCCCTCCCCTTTGGGTTGTTGTCCCTTAGGGCCTCACTGACAAGCTTCCTGAGCTTGTCAAAGTCAGCGTTCCTGAAGTCGAGGACTTCTGTATTGCTGACTAGTTTGCCAGTTTTATGGCAGACTGAAGGTGATCAGCTCGTGGTCATTGTCACCCAGGTTCCTTTTGATGGTTAGGTTGCTGATAAGGTCGTCCCCCATTGCCAGTACCAGGTTGAGCAGCGCTTTGCCTCTCATCAGCCCGTAGACTTTTTGTGGTAGAGCTCATCCATGCACATGAGAAAGCTTTGCGACAATTCGGATTTGGCTGAGCGCTCTTCCCAAGAGATGTCCAGGTAGTTGAAGTCTTCCATGATAACCATGATCTGGGAGTGTGTGGCCTCGGACAGTTCACTGGTGAACTCCTGGTCAAGCTCTTGATCCTGAGTCGGAGGTCTGTAATAGATTCCCAGCATTGTGTCCCCTGTGCCATGTCCCCCATGGATTTTAACCCAGAGGGCCTCCAGTCATTCACCCTGGGCACCAATGTCAGCTTGCAGAGACGCTTTCATTGACATAGAGAGCTACACCCCCGCCCCTTTGGTCCACACAATCTCTCCTGTACAAGGTATAGAAGTCTATACCTGTGGCCCAGTCATGGGTGGAGTCCCACCAGGTCTTTGTTATCCCCACGACATCGTAATTATTTGTGTTGAGCAGGAGGACAAGTTCCTCCTGTTTATTCCCGAAGCTCCTGGCATTTGTGTACAGGCAGGAACGTGTCCCTTTGTGGGCCCTTGCCTTCCCCACAGATCGTTCCAGGGTTGGGGCAGGGGTGGGCTCCCTAAAGTGCCTTGGCCTCCTGGCTTTGCAAGGGTTGCTCAGCAGGCCAGCAGTGGTGGTAGTCCCCCCCAACCCCCAGCGGGCTTAGCTTAAAGCCTGGTAGAGCAGGTCAGCCAGTCTGGCTGAGAAGAGCCTCCTCTCCAGCGAAGAGAGGTAGAGGCTGTCCCTACCCAGCAGCTCACTGCCTCTCTCACCAAACATCAGACTGTGGTCATGGAAGCTGAAGCCTTCCCGATGACACCAGTGCCACAGTCTTTGGTTCCTCTGGGGAGCCGGAGGAAAAGCAAGGGCAGCATTGGACCCCTGCTATACCAGATGGGAAAACTCACTACCGATGTCCAGGAAAAAGCAAACTTGCTAAATGGGTACTTTGCATCAGTTTTTCACCAGTCCCATGGGATGCCCCTGCCCACTGCAGGAAAGGGAGGCCTGGGTGAGGGAGATTCCTTACCCTCCATCAAAGCTGACCTCATGAAGAAACACCTTGAGAGGCTGATGGTTTACACCGAAGGGTACTCAAGGAGCTGGCAAGCATCATAACTCAGCCCCTGGCACAGATCTTTGAGAACTCGTGGTGATCTGGTGAAGTGCCCGAAGTTTGGAAGAAGGCCAACATTGTGCTTATCTTCAAGAAAGCAGATCTGGCAAACTACAGGCCCATCAGCCTGACCTCTCTCCTGGGGAAGGTCTTGGAAAAAATTATCAAAGAGGCCATCCTTAACAGACTACCTGATGGCAATATCCTGAGGGAGGGATACCCAACACGGGTTTGTTGCAGGTAGGTCTTGTTTGACCAATCTCATTTCCTTTTACGACCAGGTGACCTATCACCTGGACAAGGGGGAAGAGATTGATGTCATATATCTTAACTTTAAAAAAACCTTCAATCTGGTATCCCATGATAACCTCTTGGCAAAACTGGCTAACTGTGGCCTTGATCTAACCATTATTTGCTGGCTAGGGAATTGGCTCCACAGTAGGACCCAGAGGCTGGTGGTTGGCGAAAGTCAATCGTCGTTGTGCACTGTGACCAGTGGGGTCCTTCAAGGGACTTGAGGGTCGTGATTGACCACAAGATGAACGTGAGCCTTCAATGTGATGCTGCGGCTAGTAAAGCGAGCAAAAAGCTGGCTTGTATCCATAGATACTTCTCAAGCAAATCCCAGGATGTCATTCTCCCGTTGTACTCAGCCTTGGTGAGGCCACAGCTGGAGCACTGCATCCAGTTTTGGGCTCCACAATTCTAAAAGGATGTGGAGAAGCTTGAGAGAGTGCAGAGGAGAGCCACGTGCATGATCAGAGGTCAGGAAAACAGACCTTATGGTGAGAGGCTGAGAGCCATGGGACTCTTCAGCCTGGAAAAGTGCAGGCTCAGGGGTGATCTGGGGACCACCTATAAGTTTATCAGGGGTGTTCACCAGGATCTGGGGGAACATCTGTTCACCAGAGCACCCCAAGGGATGACAAGATCAAACGGTCATGAACTCCTCCGCGATTGATTCAGGCTGGACATAAGGAAGAACTTCTTTACTGTCCGAGTCCCCAAGGTTTTGAATAGACTGCCGCCGGACAAGCACCTACTTTGAAGGCCTTCAAGATACATTTGGATGTTTATCTTGCTGGGATCTTATGAACCCTGCTGACTTCCTGACCCTGGGGCAGGGGGCTGGACTCTGATCCTTCAGGGTCCCTTCTAGCCTGAATGTCTATGTCTATAAAATACCTTTTTGTTACTAGACTGTCTTATTGCTAGGATGAATCTTATAAAGACTCATGCACAAGCTAGGTTGATACATGTAAGGAGGTATGTTTATAGGTATATAACTATAACATGGGTTCACAGAAAGATCTGAAAGAACAAAACAAGTTAACCTTTAAAATAATAGATCTGAACACTAAACCTTCCTGATTTGTGGCTTATGAGAGCAGAATTTCTTTCAAGTTATCTGGTAGGCAAGAATCCACAACTCAGCCCCTAAATACTCTCCAAGGTATTTGTAGAATGAGAGGCACCCAATTTGCCTGAGATGGTGTGAATATCAGAGAAGTAGCTTCTGTTTTTGTTTTTCTAAAAATATTGAGACCTCTGTGTCTGTAGATGTAGATACAAAAGAAACAGATGAGTATTTCTTAGGACCACTCTGTGTTATACTTCTAGTAGGGAGATAAAATAAGCCAGAAATCATAGTAGCAAGTCTTGGAAGAACTCAATAGTGAACAAATGCAGGCAGTGTTAACTGAGACTTGTGCCAAAGGTGTCCAGTTATACAGACAAGTTGAATTTAAAATCAGTAAAAGTAAAATTGATATAAGTTTCTATGTCAAATGGACCAATAAAGATGTATAGAATACAAATTACATTACAAAATAAAAATGGGTGAAAGAATGTGAATAGAAAAAAGAGGCAGATTCATAATTTTTCCTTGTTTTTCAGGTAAAATGGATTCCTTGTCTCCATCACCTAAATTTTTAGACGTGGACCTAATGATAAGTCATGTAGCATGTCATCCAAAAGAAATACTTGTGACATTTCAGGGCAAATCTAAGACAGAATGTGAATTTGACTACCATATATTACAAAATGAAATACAGCATGTATGCAAAGTAAAGGACAACATTGGCATTGGTGAATCATGTTTGGTAGAGGATGCAAATGGAGAGTGGCATAGAGGAAGAGTGTTGGAAAAGAGAGAAGAGGTCTGTGAAGTGTTTCTTGTGGATATTGGGAAACTGCTAATAGTCAACAAAACACACATTTCTTCTGTGAGTGGTCAATTGTTCCAGCTTCCTCCCAAGGTGCTGTATGGTGTTTTTGCAAATATACTTCCAGTTGGGGAAAAATGGTGTCCGAAAGCTGTGAATTATTTTTCTTCTTTAATGGGATTACAGATTAAAGGACATGTGCAAGCTATTTTGCCCTACCAGACATTTCTTCTTGAAGTGCCAAAAGTCACCAGTGATGTCCTTGAACTCCATTTAGGAAAACTTGTTGATGGACATTCTTTTCGTCTTATTGTAGAAATGTTAAAGGAATTCCCTCAAGGAGCGATTGATAACAAATTGCCAGATTTGCTCCAGCAAAAATATACAAGGCCAGATTTGTTCTCTCTCAACAGTGCTGAGAATTTATCAGATTTTCAACCAATTCTGGATAATCTCCTGCTGCCTTTAACTGTTGGCAGTATAGAGAAAGTAAAAATAACTGCTGCAGTCAGTCCAAGTAAGTTTTATTGTCAAGTACTGAAATGGCAGAAGGAACTGGAAGATCTGACAGCAGAAATGCATTTATACTGTGAAGCTATCAGTAAAGAAAATATTCCATCTTGTGATAGTTTTGGAGTACTCTGTGCTGCCAAAACACAAAATGGACAGTGGCACAGAGGAGTAATACAGCAACTCCTCTCTGCTGACCAGATAAAGGTCTGGTTCATGGATTTTGGCCACAGTGAAGCTGTGCCCTCAAATTGTGTTCTGAAGCTTAAATCAGAATTCATTTCCTTACCAATGGTTTCATTTCCATGTGCACTGACATGTTGCAGTAATCAGAACGAAGCTGCAATGAATCTTCAACTGAAAGAATTTAAACAGGCAGTGGTATGGCAAACTTCTGTCTATGCATGCATTGATCTGTTCAGTGCTAATGAACGTTTATACTATGTTACATTACAAAGTAAAGAATCTGAAATTAATGCTAAATATCTCAAACAGGAAAAAGTAGCTGTAGCAGTTTCTGATTCTAATGCAGTTTTGTCCACTTGTGGTGAAAATAGTGTTTCAGGTACAAATGTTATTGGCAATACTGAACAGACTGGAAGCTGCTTAATTGAAAAGAACTCTTTATCAGTCCAGTGCAAAATGGCAGAAATAAAAATAAATTCTAATCACATTGCTTTTGTGAAGTATGTGTTAAATCCATCAGACTTCTGGATTCAGACTGCTGACTATCAAAATGAGTTTCAAACCATGCTGAAAAATATTGCAGGTGTGTATAATGAATGTGGAATTAATGATAGAGTTGTTGAAAACCCAAAGCCTGGCTTACTCTGCTGTGCCCGATATAGCAAAGATATGCATTATTATCGGGGTATTATCACTGAAGTGGTTGGTGTGAACGTTAGTGTGTTTTTTTTGGATTTTGGAAATACAGATATTGTGCCGTTTCATGATGTGAAAACTTTGCTTCCAGAGTTTTGTGAATTACCAGCACTAGCTTTGTGTTGTGAACTTGCTCATGTATCTCCCAAAGAGGATGTGTGGGTTAAAAAGGAAACTGATTTCTTTAAAAAGATTGTATTTAACAAACCACTCCTGCTTCATGTCATTGCGAAGCAAAATGAAAAGTATATTGTGAATGTACAATTTATGAATGGCTTGAAACAAATGAACGTTGTCACACTTATGGTCCAGGCTGGATATGCTGAGTATTGGGAAATGAAACCAAATTCTCCTTTGGACATTGTAAAAAATCCTCAACTTCCAAGTCCCCAGAACAAAAACAAAATATATAAAAATAGACAGGGCATGTCTGTTATACATAAAAAGAGTGAATCAGCAACCAGAAATACCTATCAAAACAGTCAATTATTAAACATTCTTCCTGCAGCCAACAAATCTTTTGCGTCTTTTCCAAGTTGGGAAAGTGCTATATCTAAAATGCATCTCATGGTATCTGGGAGAAGAGAGTCTATGAAGCCTTATAAAGAGTTCATATTCAAACCAGGAACAGTTCTTGATGTTGTATGTTCACATATCAATTCTCCAGGAGATTTTTCGTGTCAGTTACGAAGCAAATTGCCAGAGCTGATGAACTTGATGGAACAAATTCAGAATCACTATGAAGTGCACAACAGTCCTTATACAACTGGACAGATTGCCTGTGTTGCCAAACACTCCAAGGACGGGAAGTGGTACAGAGCATCCATTGTGAAACAAACATCTAAAACTGAAGTTGATGTGATATTTGTAGACTATGGAAATCGGGAAAGAGTGTTACTCAAAGATCTTCAAGGTATTCATCCATATTTTCTAAGTTTGGAAGGTCAAGCATTTAGATGTAGTATTAAAAACGTATCAGAATTCTCACAGTTTGATCCATTTATTTGGACTGAAAAGGCATGTAGGGACTTTGAAAACTTCATTTCTGCATCTTGTGGGCAACTGACTTGCATAATTTATGCTCTAATTCTTATAAGTCCTAACTGTTTGTGTAATGTAGTTGATTTAAAGACTCCATTTATTAGCACAAGGCAGTTTTTCAGAGAGCCTGAGTGTGTCCCAGCCCTGTTCACAAAAGAACTTGGACCACTCTTTTTTCTGTATAGTTTTTGCTACTCATCTTTTGATGTAAAGATTGGAAGTGAAGAGGAGGTATATCTAACACACATATGTAGCCCTTCAAAATTTTATTGCCAGCTTAATCGAAACACTGAAATCATAGATGCATTGATGCTGAAGACTGCTGAGATTAGTAAAATGACAAGGAGTCCAAAACATGACAGTAGCAACATAAGATTATGCATAGCAAAATACTTTGAAGATGGTATGTTTTATAGAGCTTTAGCTTCTGCTGTGGGGTTGTCATCCTACTCAATAGTCTATTTTGTGGACTTTGGAAATAAACAGATGGTAGAGAGAGAGAAACTGATACCTATTCCAAATAATGCTGTTGATGTACTATTCACACCCATGCAAGCCATCAAATGTTACCTGCCGGATCTTGTAGAGAGAGAGATTCCAGTAGAAGTCAGTAGATGGTTTGAGGACAGCTTTATGGGGAAGCTCCTGAAGGCAGTAGTTGTATCTAGAGAACCAGATGGCCAGATTGGTGTGGAGCTGTATGATGGAAATCTCCAGATAAATAAAAGAATTAAAGAAATGTTATCGGAGTATGTAAAAAAATACACAGGGGAATGTGGACATGTGCTAAGTTGTACTGAACAGCTTGCTGCAAATAGCAAAATGTTACACACAGAATTCAATGAAGCAAATGTTACAAGTATTGAGAGAAAGGGCTTGAAAACTGAAACAAAAAAACAAGTGTATGATACAACTTCTCGAACTGATTTTAAGCAGGGTTTTGAACCTAAAGAACAGGATGTGCTTACGGTGCCAAAAAATGTGCCCTTAAAATTGTCAACGTTCAATGGCAGTGAAGAGCTAGACTCTGAAAATATTGTGAACTTTTCTGTGCAACACAGAAGAAAAAGTACAGATAAAAAATGTACTTCCAAATTGCTGCACTGTTCTGCTGTGTGTATGGAGAAGACAGCTGCAGATGATGTGCCTGAAACAAATACCAACAAACTAAATTACACAGGTGAGCAAAAGAGTAGTCGAGTAAGTTTTCCCAAGTGTATAAACCTGCCCCCACGTAATATTCAAGCGAATTCTAAGTTACCAGGTTATATTTCTAATCTAAATAGCTTGTCAAGTTTCTATATTCATCTTGCAGATGATGAAAATCTATTAATTCAACTTGCAGAAGAACTCAATAAAGGAGCAATAAATACAGACTATGAACGTTGTCTCAATCAGTTTGTAGCTGGGGATCTTGTTATTGCAGAATATGCAATTGATTGCTCTCTGTATAGAGCAGTTATTAAAGCTGTTAGATCAAAAGAATCTTTTGAGGTAGAATTTATTGATTATGGCAATACAGCAGTTGTGAATTCATCAAAAATCTACAGGATTCAAACAAGGTTCTTAACTTTGCCGAAGCTCAGTATCCACTGTTCCCTTAGCAGATTAAAAAGTAGTTCTCCTGATAGAACCTGGAGCCGTGAACTTATGTTTTACTTTGCCAGAGAAGTGATTAATAAGCCAATCATCTGTGTGTTTTTGCAAGATCATGAACAAAAGTGGGAGGTGGATATACTTTGTGATGGAAGGTCTATGGCTAATGACTTACTGGAGAGGGAAGGCAGCTCAAGATTACAGAAAACCCAGGTGCTAGATGTGGAAACGAGACCCAAGGAAAATAGTGTAGTCACAAGTGTTGACTCTGAAGATAAAGTACAAAGGAAAATATCTGAAGATGCAAATAAACACAAGGCTGAGAAACATCTTTGTTTCCTAGAAACACCTAGAAACACCTCAGAGAATCCGTCTAAAATTCCTTTTCAAAATTTAAATGCTGGGCAGCTAGAAATAGCTGAAATAATTAATGTTTCAAAATGTGGAAACTTTTGCATAAAATTAATTAGAAATGCTGAAACATTGAGTCACTTAAAGATAATGATTGCCAGAGAAGTAAAGAAAAACTGCTTGCTTGCCTTTGAAAATATTAAAGAAGGGTTAGAGTACTTGACAAAATCTAAAAGAACTCTGAGTTGGTACCGATCAGAAGTGATAAAAAAGTTTGTGTGTGAAAAGAAACTCTTTGTTTTTTTTGTGGATTGTGGTAGATGTGAAACGGTATCCTGGCATAATACAAAAATGCTCTCTGATGAGATCCGAAGTATTCCTAAACAGGTTGTTTCATGTAAATGGGTTTGGGTTAAAAATTCAGGTAAAATACCATTTGACCATGTGCTGCAGACAGTTGCACATCATGAGATAAAGATCCTGTTTTTACGATACTTAGAATCTTCTTGTATCTGGGAAGTAGAAATCTTAATAGATGGGATTCTACTTTTGGAATATTTGAATCAAATCTCAAGCCAAGATAAAAGTAAAAAACTGAATTGTTCAAAATGTGCAAGTAATGTACACTCTGTGATGTCATTCAGGATAAATTCAGTTACATGGGCACTATTACAAAGCGGTAATCAGTACCGTGGATTTGCAGCTACAGTTACTGATCCTTCAAACTTCTGTGTTCAGTTAGAAGACTTATTTGACACTATGAAAACTTTGTTCATGCTACTCTCTGACCTTCCAGATAACTTGCCAGCTTTGCCACAGGAATTTGTGACTCCTGGTGTGAGTTGCCTGATTAAGCTTGAGTTGGAAGCACAGTGGAATAGGGTGGAAGTGTCTGAAGTTTTAAATCACTCTATTCTCCTTACATTTATTGATTATGGCTTTCTAAAATACATCCCTTACTCTGATATCCATAAACTTAAAATCATTCCAGATGAACTTGTTTGCTTGCCACGACTAACTTATTTGTGCTTTTTATCTGGGGTGAATCCTGCGAAAGGGAACAACTGGAGTGATGAAGCTAAGCTTTTGTCACAAGAATTTCTGAGTAAAGGAGGTCTGATTTTCCGGTTTAAACAGTATGGTTTTGGAATGAAATTAGAAGTAGATGTTTTCTGTGAGGAAAGAAATCTAGCTGATATCCTGGTTGCTGCTGGCTTTGCGGTCTACATTCGAAGTAAAAACTGCTTTGTTGCACCTTATACAAAACCAGAGGAAGCATGTTCACAATCTAAATGTGAATCTCAGCACTCACTCTTGCAGCTTTCTGAACCAAAACTTGACTGTCGGGAAAACATTGTTTTGCCAGTTGAAGACGAGAACTCTCAACAGCAAATACTAGATCTGCACAATAAAAAGGACCGTTGTACAGTATCAAGAAGGAATTCCACTAAACCACATGCTGGAAGACAACTGAGGAAGAAAACAAAGTCAAATAATAATGATAAAAGTACAAAAGATAAGCTCAAGACTGCCAGAAATAAGCGTATGCAACACTGTGATGTGGAATGTAAAATGAATGGCACAGAATGTATTACTGAAAAAAAATGTCCAGAATCACTGAATGAAACTTACAAGACTTCTGATCTGAACACCAGAATGAGAGTAATGAAAATAAGGGAAGAGATGCCATCAAACTAATGTTTGAAAAGTAAGTGTCAGTGCATAGTGTAAAGTTTAAGCATAAAACTATATAATTCATAGCTAATAAAAATGTGATTTTTTTTTTTTTGCTTTATTTTGTTTTCATATAGTTTTCTCTCAGCTCCAGAATTGTTGAAAACACTTTGCTTTATATACTAACAAGATTTTACATTTGGACAGTGGTCAAGGCATGAAAATCTTAGGTCAGAAATGAAAATTTAAATCTTTTGAGAATATTTTAAATATATGAAAATGCCAGGGTCATAACTATATCTCAACTTTAACAATATAATTTTAATTACATGTATGTATGTGTATAATATATAATATGCATAAGAGAGAGGGATGTATTATAAACAAAAACATGGATATTATGGGTCATACAAAATGTTCTTTCCTCAAAGATTAAATATTTGCATGATACAATTCAGATTCTAGTTAAGAGGATTAGCAGAGTTCTATATCTTGGAACAACATGGAACAATATGGAAGCTTGTCATTAGACTCAACTAGCTTCATTTTGTCAATTAACTTGAGCATCCTAGAGAAACTTGTATTTTTATTTGTTCATATGATGGTTTAATGACACTTTTTGTAAACTATATAGTCCAACTAGGCCAGTGACGTTTGTTTTGGTATATTTCGAATTTTCATGGTCAGAAGTTTAAGCATCAGATTGTGAGACTTACTTATGTTGATGTACTTTGAACCTTACATTTAACTTCAGTGTAGTGTAGAAATGACACATAGTCAAACCCTTGTTCTGAAAGAGTACATTCATTTCAATCAAATATTCTAAAGATTGAAACTTTAAGACTGATGGTGTGTCTTATTTACTTCTGAAAAAAATTGTATTAGAAACCTATATAGGATAGGAGCAAAATATTCAAACTCCTTATATTCAGATATAGGTGACTGAATTTAATGTTGGGGATTATGCTGTATTCTAAGGTTATTGGTTCATATTTTTGCCATTATCTACTTGTTTGGCTAAGCAAAAGCGTGTGAATGTAAATGTATATGTATTAGGTAAGTGGTAAATATGGATTTTCTTATGAACATGGGGTTAATATGTGATCTGAGATGAAGACCCCAGCTCAATTAAGTCAGTGGTGACTATTACTTTTGCATTTCACCCATGCACTATTTTCTTCTCTTTTTAACTTCAGCTCATTAGTTTTGTTCCATACAGACCAGCAGGGAGAAGATAAAACTTCCCTATTAAACTGAATCAACTTTGTTTTCAGGAATTTAATTTAGAAATAAATGAGCATATCTTTAAGCCTGAAAATCCCAAAGATTTTTCTTCATTTACTTTTAATCAGACTTGATCCTAAATAAATTGGATCAAGTTTGATTATTGAAAAATTTTTGTGTTACCGATTATTTGATTGTAACTCTTTATTCAAGTTGTATACATGTATATGCAACTTGTGTATATATATGGTAATGTTTGCCTGTATAATAATGTTACATTGACAGCTTATAATACAGATGTTACAGGAAATGGTGGCATTGCAATGGAATAAAAATGGTAAATGCGTGTATATATTTTATATGTTTATGTTTGTCTTCATTTTCCTCTATAACACTTAAGATTTCACCTGTTGGATACATAATAATTTGTGGCTAAATTATTTTGAATACTTTGCTTTGAAGCTCACTTGTAAGTAGTTGATAAATATGTTGAAAAGCGATATGACAATAATGACTTGGCTACATCCAATATTAAATATATCTGGTAATATTAAATCTGGTTTAGAATTGGGTCTAGTTTATAAAAAAGTAGTTTTTGCAATATGAATATAGAACTATATGCTGCTGAATGTATTTTAAATGTATTGTTTTCTTTTGAAGTAAATATTTACTTAATATTTTGTGCTATTGTGATTTGTAATACAGACTTTATTTTATAAAAGTGGAGCTCTTAGGAGTCTGTGGACTATATGAAAAGATGTCTGAGTTTGAGTAATCAGCACAGAGCAGCAGTTAGCTATGTTAATCCAAAGTTAGTCAGAAGGCAGGGCAGGGTGCCCCCTTCTAGACTAACTTTTTAACTAACTTTATAGACTTGTTAAATGTTAGCTAACAAGTTAGTGTATAAGGGGTCATTAATACTGTCTCCCTTCCCTGCTGAGATTCCCAAGCCCTGAGCCCCATGTGGTGGGTTGGAGCTGGGCCACACCCCCTACTCCCTTTCCCCTGCAGGGCTAGGTCGAGGCAGGGCCATGCCCTCTCCATACACGGCTGGAGCCCTTTCTTCACCATCCTCCCCTCCCCTGATACATGGCCAGATCAGGGCTAGACCATGGCCCTCTTTCCCCCCCCTCCCTCCCCCCAACGGGGGGCTAGGGCTGGGCCACACCCCCTCTCTGTAGGGTGACCATATTATTTTAAAAGCCTCTGCCTCTTTCTCCCCAGGTGTGGGTGCTCCAGAGGCAGATGGGCAGGGGCAAAAGGCTCAGTTCAGTGGAGAGGCGGAGTGGCATAGTGCTCCAGGCAGACGCGGAGGCAGACACTGCTGCTGCTGGGCAGGAACACGGGCAGACTGGAACAGGCACCACTGCACCCACACATGCCAGGCGTGGCTCCTGACCAGTGGCTGGAGGCAGGGGGGTGAGGAGACAGTGCTAGACACTGCTCTAGTTTGCCTGCTTTGCTCCACAGCAGCAGGGGTGCCTACCCACCTGCCTACCTTGTGTACTATGCTTCTGCCCCCATGACCCTGCAATTCTGGGATATCTTCAATTGGCTGGGATGTATGGTTACCCTACCACTTTGAAGTTAGGCCATGCTGCCTATCCCTGCACAGCTCAACTGAGGCAGTCATGCCCCCTCCCATCCCCACAAGGGGCCAGAATGGGGCGGGCCAAGCCCCTTTATTCTATGCAGCTTGATCAGGGCTGGGCTGGCACTCTCTATGCAGCTGGGTGGGGCTTTGCCCACCCTGGGAGCCAGACTGGGACCACTGGATAGATCTGGCCCATGGACAGATCAGATATCACCTGTGTGATTCACCAGGAAAAAAAGGTTAAGCACCCCTGCTCTAGAGGAATATGGGTATGTTTGTACCACAGCAGCAGTGTGTCTCAGCTGGAATACACCTGACCATGTCCTGCCTATCCTACTTCTAGTGTCACACTCCAGACCCAGAAATACAACAGCGAAGCCAAAACAGAGTTACTGTAATGGCAGCCAGCAAGCGCCCTGGAGGCTACAGTCTCAAGAGCACCTGTGGGGGGGGAGGGAGTCTGACCCTGGAGTGGTTTTCCTATTACATTTCTGGGTTTGGAGTGTGCAAATGGGAGTGGGTGAGTAGGTATGCTCAGGAACGTCTGGGTTGGCCACTGCGATCATGATATAGATGTGTACCATATGTTTAGTCATCAGTGAGAATAAATCGTGGGCCTTGGAGAAATACTAAGAATATAAGTATGTGTATGGAGGGAGGTGACGTCACAATAAGGAAAAAGGTTTTTCATGGGAGAGGAATATTGACACTTAAAAGATTCTGGAGGGTCTTAGATTTCAGCCCCAATCCCACAGGCAGCATCCCCCAAAGCTTACAAACAAAAATGTAAGTAGGGAAATCAAATCTTTATGCCTGGGGGGGAACCCTCAACACTGTTAGATAATCACCTAACTTTTACAAAAAAAAATTAGGCAGAAAAAATATCTTAGCACTTATTTTTAGTTACTCTCGTTTCCATGTCCAGTAATCTCAGAGGTTTTTTTGTCTCTCTCGTGTTACATGTTGCTGTGTCAAAGTAACCGTGTCCTTGATATAAAGCTGTAAGATGTGAAGAATATTATATAATTGTATAGCTAATTCATTATGAACATTGCAATTATTTGTTTTTTCTATGCTTCTAAAATAGAAAAGGGAAGTCTAGGTCAATTCATCATGCGTACATTATGTAAAATAATATATATGTATATATGCAATCTGTCTGGACCTGTTGCCAGTCTTCAAAGCCTAGAGAAAAGATGAATAAAGTAATTTTTCCTTTTTTTTTTTAACTTGGTTTTTATATCTAGGAGAATATCTTGTAAACTCCTTTACTGGAGCCTTACCCCACTATTTTGGTTTCCCCCTACTGCTAAAAATTCAAAATGCACCTGTCCCTTAACTAATAACAATTTTGTGTTTACCTTGTTTCTGGATAACACATGATCTTGAGGTCTAGCTGGCTTGAGTACAGTACTGTATTTACTTGAATCTAAAATGAGGTTCCCTCGCCCCTGAGTCAGCACGGGGGGAAAAAGTCCCTCGTCTTAGATTTGTGTACAAAGCAGAGGCAGGGTAGGGGGCTGCTAAGGCTCTGACTTTGGCCCTGAACCTGGGTTACAGCCAGTCAGACCTATAGCAGCCCTCTGCCTCCTCCCCCTGTCCACTTGCCCTCTGTATCTTCTGTCCCTCCTCCCACTCTCTGCCCCTCCGGCTCCCCTTTACTGTCATGCACAGCTTGACTACGGCTTGGACTGGATTCTCTCCTGGGCACGCAGCTCATGGAAACTCTATCCCCTGCCCAGCCAATCAGCAGCACCAACACTGCTACATGGCCTGGCAGGGACTGGGAGGGAATATAGGCTAAGCAAAAATGATTTAAATATTCTTTATAAATTTTCTGTATAAAGAATTTAATTATTGGGTGGTTGTCTTAAATGCAGGGTCATCTTAGAGTTGAGTAACTACAGTATATCTAGGATAACCTCCAGGCATCCTGGAGATAGCAAGACTATCTTCAAAATTTTACCAATCCAGGCTATTATATATAGAAGCCTACATTTTCATGCCCAGGGCACTAGAGACTCGGTCTCTCTAGGTACTTAGAGTTAGACATTTCAGTACTCAAATCCTTTCCTTCTCGACTCCAATTTTGGTTCCTAAAATCTGAAATCTGAATGAAACTAGCAGTGCAAGGAACCAGGTAAATTAGTTAGGAGTGAAATGCAAAGGAAAAGGGCAGGTTGTAGATACTTAAGCTTCTGACCTAATCAGCCATTATTGCTTTTCTTCTCCTTAGGGTCTTCAGTGAATCGTTTCTTGGAGCTAGGTGCTGAAGACGTATTTGTTTGGGGAAAAAAACCCAAACAACCAGACGGCTGTTGATGCAAAACCTGTTTTTAAATCCGTACTTGGCATATTGCAGAGCAAGGACTAATAGAACCCGGGTGTTCCATATTACCACCGGAGTTACAGGGTTATCCACGCTCTCACTCAAGAAATATTTAGTTAGTTAATACAAAGTAGAGCAATTCTTCCTTGTTGAATTTTCTGATTACAGTGCTACCTTGATGTGGAAGGAGCACATGCACCACAGTGGCATACACAAGCTTAGTGCATGCTGATGCAATGTGACAGAAACCGGTTATTTTGAAAGTTCTTTTGGGCTTTGGGCTGCTTGTAACCTGTGAGACAACCTTAGCACTTAGGTTTCCACTATTGGGCTTACACAAAACTTCCTAGTTGACAGTTGAATATTTGGCCTGAGAGTGATGATAGTACTTAAGTGGTAAATTTAGGTGTGTAGTTATCTTTGAGGACTTGGACCTTGGTATCTCTGTGAAAAACAACAATGTAAAAATGCTTTTGTTGGTCCTAATAACAGGCGTTAGGCCTAGCCATTTGGGTACCAGAATTGGTCTCTAAATGCTTTAGGAACAAAAAATAATCGCTTGAAGGTATTTCTTACCTTTAACAGATTAAGCCATTATCCTTAAAAGCTAACTAGTATTCCACAGTAATTATTAATTTGATTTGGATAGGATTGGGATCTCATCAAACATGCAAAGAAACACTGTAAAAGTGTATGGCTTAATTGAAGATTATGCAGTATGCACATGAATCTCACAATGGGAGAGAGAAAAGGAAAAGCTATTATAAGAACATATGTTTATATGGACAAGCTCTGGGCATATTGGTGAGTATTTTTGTTTATGGCTGGGTATGAGTAAAATAATTATCTGTAATCTGTAGAACCTACCATATCTTAGAAACATAGAAAAGTAGGATTGTAAAGGACTTCAGGTTAACTAGCCTAACCCCTTGTGTAAGGCAGGATCATCCATGTCTGGAGTGCTTTAGAAATGTGCGCTAACTTGCTCTTTAAAAACAACCAAAAACAGAGATTCCATAGCTTTTCTGAGTAACTTGATCCAATGCTTCCTGTTAAAACTTTCTTCCTAGTATTTAACTTTTCCCCTGATTTGCAGTCAAATGAGAGTTACATGTGTAAACCTGCCTCCACCCCAGTGTGGGGGTTAGAAGCTGTGTCTCTTGTTTCCTGGACTGCTAGACTAAAACAGTGATTCTCAGCCAGGGTGCTGTGAGCTCCTTTAAAGGGTTTTTTGGGGGTGCCATGCAATGTTAGCACTGTTAGGTTTGCCCTTGCCCATGATTCACAAGATAAACCCAGAGGGAGCTTGTATGCGTGAGGGAGGTTTAGTCCTTCAGGGTTGCATTCTATGCCCCCTAAATTGAAAGGGTGAGTTTTTCATTGAAATGGTGGGTTTTATATTTCTGTCACTATACACCCCATTGACCTGGTGGCTGCAAGTGCCTGCTGAAGGCAGCACCAATCCTTTTTTATTTTTTGGTGGAACCTGCCTACCTCTCCCGTGGCTGGGGGTGAGCTGCTGGTCGGCTGAGCAGCCCATGAGCTGCAGGGGGCCTCAGTCCTTCCTTCTATGGCAGCAGTGCCCTCTGGGGCTGGCCAGGCAGGCTGCTACTGGACCAGGTGCTGCCCCATCTCAGAGGCACCTGATTCAACTCTTCCCCCAGCTTGCCCGGGCTTCCAGTACCTTGTACACCATCCCCGCCACCTTCTCTGGCCACCAGTACACCCAGCCACCTTCTTGTCGCCTCCCCATGCTGCCTCAGGGGCAAGCCAGCTTGTTCCCAGATGGCCCCAGATATCCTGGTGGCCACAGGCACCTGCTGAAGGCAAAAGTAGTGAGGGGCCCAATCCTTTTTTTTTCAGCAGAGACTGCCTACCTCTCCCATGGTTGGGGAGTGAGTTGATAGATTAATGGATGCAATGTTCCAAGTTGCAACGTTGCAAACTAAACTACGTTGGGATGTGGTTTAGTTTGTGATGAAGCAAACTCATTTAAAACTCCCCAAACTCACATATATACTCCCATTAAGCCACACACAGGGAAATTTTTGTCACGTGTACATATCAACATTGTCATATGTACAAACGCCCAGAGATTTCAAATAGATATCCAAAGTGCTAAAAACCTTCTGACATATGGTCTTTCTGAGTTTTTTGCACCAAAAGAATTTCTCTATTTTTTTTCTGTAGTCAAGAAACAAATGAAAGCTAAGACCGGACATTTTCCAAGTGATGTTTTAAGGTCAAAGAAGTTTGAGAACGATTGGGCTAAAAAGTGAGAGGGCCCCTCTTCTGATGTTTTATTTTCAGCGGGTGTACATGTCCCAGAGCTATTTTAATCTGTTCCAGGTAAAAATAGACTCTAAACACTGAACAAATGCCAAAAATTGCAGTTAAGGAGCTACATAAGTGCCTGCCTGCCTCATCTATCAGGCTGTTATCATCCCAACCCAGTTGTATAGGTGTGAAACTTGGATAATATATTGGAAACACCTGAAAGCTTTGGAACATTACCATCAGCAATGTCTTTGGCAAATCTTCGATATCAATGTGAAGGACAAAAGAACAAACACCGGTGTTCTGGCTCAAGCAAACACCCTTAGCATTGAAGCCATGTTTATTACACCCTGAGGGAGTATGCAATTTTGTGCCTACGCAATTTTGTGCCTACACAATTTTGCACATTAAAGGCATGACCTTGCATAATTGCATAATTTTACTTCAGTGGACTCATGGTTGAACAGGTGGGTAAGGGAGGAGGGGAACTCCTGCGTGCAGGAGGGGGGATGGTGGTGGGGTTTGTGGGTAGGTATGGGCCATGCACCATCAGGCTGGGCTGACTGGCTCCATGCCTCTACATGCGGCTTCCAGCACTCCAGCAGGAAGTTGCATGTTGAAGCATGGAGCCTGCCTGGCCCAATGGCACGTGACTCTGTACCTCCTTTTGTGGCTTCCCACTGGAGTGCTGGAAGCTCCATGTAGTGGGCCAGCCTGGCCCGGCCTGAAGATGCGTGGACCAGGAGCACTGCAACATTGGGCCATGCGGGAATCCACACATGGAGGCATAGATTCACATGCCACCAGGCCGGGCGGGCTCCTTCTTGTCTCCGCACGTGGTTTACCACTGGAGTGCTGGAAGCCCCATATGGAGGCATGGAGCCCACCTGGCTCAATGCTGAATGGCTCCTGGTCCATGTGCCATTAGGCTGGGCCAACTGAGTCCTTGCCTTCACGTGGGGCTTCCAGTACTCCAGCAGGAAGCTGCATGTGGAGGCATGGAGCCCACCTGGCCCAATAGCACATGACTCTGGCCTGCAGTTCCATGAGCCCCATGTATTGACACAGATTCAGCCTGGTCTGGTATGAAGACGCACATCAGTGGGCTTGGCTGACTCTGTGCCAGCACGTGTAGGCCCTGGGACTCAGCCAGAAGTGCGTGCCACCAGAGGCTCTGCCTGCCACAGCCATGAGTGCCCCAAGGGGCTGCTGCTGCTGAGCCACCCATTGCAGGAGCTATGCACCATGGGGAGGATGTATGGCAGGGGGTCTACACCCACCTACAAACCCCACCCCCATAGCCCCACACCCTTTCACAACCTCCCACAACCTTTGCACCCACCCACAAACTCCAATACCCACACCCCCAACAAACCCCAGACGCACCCTCACATCCCTTTATAACCCCCATACAAGCCCCATTCCCCCCAAACCTGCCCACAAACTCGCCATACCTTCAGAGGTATTTCCTGTTTTCCAACCCTTAAAGGCCTCTCTTTTAAGATTAAGGATGTCCATGAGTTCTCTGTTTAGCCAAGGGGGTTTCCCAGCTCTTTTACTACCTTTTCTGCAGGCCAGAATGGACTTCCCTTGAGCTTTTAGGATTCCATCCTTAAGGAGCAACCACTCCTCTTGGACTACCTTCCCTGTCAGATCATGATCTTTCAGGACCTTGGCAACCAAACTTCTGAGCTTGTGGAAGTCAGCTTTCCTGAAGTTGAGGATTTCTGTATTGCTGACTGATTTGCCAGCTTTGCAATGGATCAGGAAAGTGATCAACTCATGATTATTGTTACCAAGCTTCCCTTCAATCCTCAGGTCACTCACTAGATCATCATAGAGTACTGTGTCCAGTTTTGGGCTCCACAATTCAAAAAGGATGTGGAGAAGCTTGAGAGAGTCCAGAGAAGAGCCACATGCATGATCAGAGGTCAGGAAAACAGACCTTATGATGGGAGGCTGAGAGCTATGGGACTCTTCAGCCTGGAAAAGCACCAGCTCAGGGGTGATCTGGTGGCCACCTATAAGTTTATCAGGGATGTTCACCAGGATCTGGGGGAATGTTTGTTCACCAGAGTGCCCCAAGGGATGACAAGGTTGAATGGTTATAAACTCCTGGAAGACCATTTCAGGCTGGACATAAGGAAGAACTTCTTTACTGTCTGAGCCCCCAAGGTCTGCAACAGCCTGCCATTGGAGGTGGTTCAAGCACCTACTTTTGAACGCCTTCAAGAGAAATTTGGTTGTTTATCTTGCTGGGATCATATGATCCCTGCTGACTTCCTGCTGCTGGGGCAGGGGGCTGGACTTGATCTTCTGAGGTCCCCTCCAGCCCTAATATCTATGAAATGTATGAAATCCCCTTTGGCCAGAACCAGATCAAGCAGCGCCTTGCCTCCTGTTGACCTGTGGACTTCTTGAGTCAGATAGAGCTCATCAATGTAGGTGAGGAAGCTACGCAACCGATCATATTTGACTGAATGATCCTTCCATGAGATCATGAGTGACTGGTGCCTCCTGAATCTGGGGGGGTACCCACAGAAGCTGCCAACCCTGTCGGGTGGCACCAGCCCTACCCACAGCATCAGTGTTGGCCGTTGGGGGGGGGGGGCACCGGCCCTGTCGGAGGGGCACATGCACCCCCATATACCCCCTACCATTCACCTATGGTCAGGGTGGTTGAAATCACCCATGACAATCATACATCGAGATCATACAGCCTCTTCTAGTTCTGTAGAGAATTCGTGGTCAAGCTCTTCCTCCTGGTTAGGAGGTCTGTAATAGACTCCTATGTTTATATCCCCTTCACCATGTTTTCCCTGCATTCTAACCCAGAGGGTTTCAAGTTCCCTCCTTAGGTGCCAATGTCAGCTAGTAGGGAAGTGTACTGCTCCTTGACATAAGGAGCTATACCCCTGCCCTTCCTCTCAGCATGATCCCTCCTGTACGAGGTATAGTCATCTATACCTGTAGTCCAGTCATAGGTGGAGTGCCACCTGGTCTCTGTTATCCCTTCAAAACAAAACAAAAAAACCCCCACTTGTTTGTACAGTACTTTTTATTTTGGGGGGACAGGGTGTAGGGGTTACCAGGAAACATTAGAGATTAATTATATCTTCACATCTTCTCAGATAGGCTCACTAATCTAGTGAGGAGGGCTTTAAAGTAGGTTCACCGGGGGATGGAGGCCAAAGCCTGGAGTTGGCGGTGGCGGGGAGGGGGGGGGGGGGGGGGCAGTGGGTGACCTGCAGGAAGCACAAGCAGGAGAAAAATGGCAGCTGACTGGTTACGTCAAGTGTCTGTACATGCTCAGAGCCTGAGAAACAAGCAGGAAAAATTAGAAGTACTCACACAGTCACGGACCTATGATATGATTGGAGTAACAGGCTGCCTATACACGTGCTTGTTTGTGTTCTAAATAGAATGCATCAGAGCAGACTTGATTAGTCGAGTTTGCTCTGTGTTCTAATTTGAATGCCTCAGCATTGCTTTACCATCACATGTATTAAGCCCCCACATTTTTAAATGGCTGTGGAGGTGCTTTATCTAAACCTCATCAAATGTAGTTTAGATAAAGCATCCTGTGGCCATTTTTAAATGTGTGGGGTTTAATACATGTGATGGTGACGTGTTTTAATCGGAGCAGTTGTCCAGGAACTACTCTAATTAAAATGTGCCCTCCCCACCCCCAAACGTGTATAGGCAATCACCGAGACTTAGTGGGATAGCTCGTATGACTGCAGCACTGTTATGGGTGGGTATAAACCGTTCAGGAAGGACAGGCAGGGGTGAAAAGGAGGAGGAATTGCACTTTATGTAAAAGAGCCAGATGATTGCTCAGAGCTCCATTTTGAAACTGGAGACAGGCCTGTTGAAAGTCTCTGGGTTAGGGTCAGAGGAGAGAGCAACAAGGGTGATGTTGTGGTGGGTATCTGCTATAGACCACCAGACCAGGAGGATGAGGTGGATGAGGCTTTCTTCACACACCTAGCAAAAGTTTCCCAATCACAGCCCTGGTTCTCATGGGGGACTTCAATAAGCCTGACATCTCCTGGGAGGGCAATACAGCAAAGTAAAAACAATCCAGGAAGTTTTTGTAGAGTACTGGGGACAATTTCCTGGTGCACGTGCTGGTGAGGACAACTAATGGCCATGTTCTTCTTGACTGGTTGCTCACAAACAGGTCAAAATTTGTGGGGAAAGTAGAAGTGGATGGCAACTTGGGCAGCAGCCACCATGAGATGATTGAGTTCAGGATCCTGAGGAAAGGAAGGAAGGAGAGCAGCAGAGTAAGGGCCCTGAACTTCAGAAAAGAAACTTTGATTCTCTCAGGGAACTGATGGGCAGGATCCTCTGGGAGGCCAGTCTGAGGGGGGAGTCCAGGAGAGCTAGTTGTATTTTAAAGAAACCATAATAAGGGTGCAGGAATGAACCATCCTGATGTGCAGGAAGTCTAGGAAGTATGGCAGAAGATTAGTTTGGCTTAGGGGGGGAACTCTTCAGTAAGCTAAAAGACAAAAAGGAAGTTTACAAGACATAGGAACTTGGACAATCAACTAGGGAGAAGTATGAGTATTGCTCAGGCATGCAGGGATGAATTCAGGAAGGCCAAAATGCAATTGGAGTTGCAGCTAGCAAGGGATGTGAAGGGCAATAAGAAGGGTTTCTACAAGTATGTTAGCCACAAGAGGAAGATCAGGGAAATTGTGTATCCCTTACTGAATGGGGGAGGCAACCTAGTGACAGGATACAGAAAAAGTTGAAGTACTCAATACTTTTTTCACCTCAGTCTTCATAGGCAAGGTCAGCTCCCAGACTACTGCACCTGGCAGCACAGTTTGGGGAGGATGTGTGCAACCCTCAGTGGTGAAAAGACAGATAGGGGCTATTTAGAAAAGCTTGACATATACAAGTCCATGGGGCCGGACATGATGCACCCAGAGGTACTGAGGGAGTTGGCTGATGTGATTACAGAACCACTGGCCATCATCTTTGAAAACTTGTGGAAATTGTGAGAGATCCCAGATGATTGGACAAGGGCAAATATAGTCCCCGTCTTTAAGAAAGGGAAGAAGGAGGATCTGGGGAATTACAGACCAATCAGCCTCACCTCAGTCCTTGAAAAAACCATGGAGCATGTCCTCAAGAAATCCATTTCTAAGCACCTGGAGAAGAAGGTTATTAGGAACAACCAGTAGGGATTTACCAACAGAAAGTCACACATGGCCAAACTGATTGCCTTCTTTGATGAGATAACTGGCTTTGTGGATGCATAGAGAGCACTGGACATGATGCACCTTGATTTTAGCAAGGTGTTTGATACAGTCTCCCGTAACATTCTTGCAAGCAAGCTAAGGAAGTATGGGTTGGGTGAGTGAACTGTAAGGTGAATAGAAAACTGGATGGATTGTCAGGCTCAGAAGATAGTAATCAATGGCTTGATACCTAGTTGGCAGCTGGTATCAAGTGGAATGCTCCAGAAGTTGGTCTTGGGGCCAGTTTTGTTCAATATCTTCATCAACGATCTGGAAGATGGGAATGGAGTGCACCCCAGCAAATTTGTAGGTAACATCAAACTGGTGGAAGTAGTACATACATTGGAGGGTAGGGCTAGGATTCAGAAAGACCTTGACAAATTGGAGGATTGGGCCAAAAGAGATCTCATGGACTGCATCCAGACAAGCACAGACACATTCAGTTTCTAGCAGTGGGACACCTTATGCCTCTGCTAGTTGTCCGTGGGAAAGGTCTGTGCCACGTGCCCTCTGGTGTGTGGCAGGTTACCCTGGGTTACCCTGGGTGTGGTAGGGGAAGCAGGGGCCAGCACATTTGCTGACCCCAGCAGCCTTACCTGGGTTTTGGGGGGCCAGGGAAACTGCAGGCACATTGCTTCTGCAGCTTGGAGCCTGGCTGGCAACTGGAGCATGGCTTTGGCTGGCCAACCTCTGGTTTTGGGTGGTGCATGCTGTTCCCTGCATGCACTGCCCTGCTTTTTTTCTGCACAGGATTTTTTGATCCCTAGATCTCCAGGGGCAAAAAAAACAAAACAACCCCCCCGCCCCCAACACTTCAATGTAGCAGTGTGGCAAATGCCTGAATGTGCTGTACGTGGCACCGCAGATGGGTCTGCAGTGCCACATCCAATACTGCCGTACTCATCTGGATGTGGCTATAAGGTTCAATAAGGACAAGTGCAAAGTCCTACACATAGGACAGAGCAATGCCATGCCCTGGTATAGTCTGGGGACCAATTTGCTAAGCGGCAGCTCTGCAGAAAAGATCCTGGGCATTACTGTGGATAGTAAGCTGGATCTGAGCCAATTTTGCACTTCTTTGCACTTTGTTGTTGCAAAGAAGGCTAGCAGCATTAGTAGGACTGGGCTGCATTAGTAGGACTGTTGTCAGCAGATCAAGGGGAGTGAGTCTTCCCCTGTGTTCAGCATTGATGAGGCCACATCTGCAGTATTTTGTCCATTTTTGCCCACTCCCCCCCCCCCCCCCCCAACTGTAGAAAGGACATGGAAAAATTGGAGACAGTCCAGTGGAGGGCAACAAAAATGGTTAGGAGGCTGGGGAACATGGCTTCCGAGGAGAGGCTAAGGGAACTGGTCTTATTTAGTCTAGAGAGAAGAGCAGACTGAGAGGGGATTTAATAGCAGTCTTCAGTTGCCTGAACGGGGTTTGAAAGAGGATGGAGCTGGACTGTTCTTAGTGATGGCAGATGACAGAACAAGGAACAATGGTCTCAAGTTGCAGCAAGGGAAGTTTTGTTTAGATATTAGGAAAACTTTCTGATGAGGAGGGTAGTACAACACTGGAACAGATAACCCAGAGAGGTGGTAGAATCTCCATCCTTGGAGGTATTTTAAGAAGACCTACTTAGACAATGGCTTGGCTGGGATGATCTAGTTGGGGATTTTCCTGCTTTGAGCAGGAGGTTGAACTAGATGACCTCCTGAGGTCCTTTCTAACCCTAATTTTCTATGATTCTATGATTCTTTCTCTGCTATCCATTTCTGATTATTCATGCTTGAGTTATACTGACATCTGCTGGTTTTGAATATATGCAAACCTTGATAAATAATGTGGTTTATATTTTTAGTGTACTTGAAATGCTGATTTCTCTTCTCATGTTGGAAAAAGGGCCCTTTTATGTTCTAGGAGAAGAATAAAAATGGAGTGTGTGTGTGTGTGGAGGGGGGGAGCGGCTTATGGCTATATAAGAGATTATATTTTGAAAAACAGTGGAAAATAAAAATGAAACTACTGGGCCAAGCTATTTGAATTAAACAAAGCTTGTGCATTAAGAAATGTGTTAAGTCTAAAAAAGAAAGAAGAACAAATGAGGATAGATTTGGAGTTATTCTGGGAGAACACTAAAAAGAAAGACTCATATGATTTGTAATTCCCTAGTATAATTGAGAGTTGTTTGCAAAATTTCTTATTCAGATATGTCCTTGGTGTCAGATTTTCAGAAGGAACAAAATGACCTAACAGAGAAAAGTCCTATTGACTTTCAGCAGGATCAGTGTTTCTGAATAATTTAGGCACTTTGGAAAATCTTGATCAGATTTCATTCGTGCCAAAGTAATATTTTTTCAGTCTAACATACATTGATATGATTGGTTCGCTATTAACCAGCTGCATGCATAGTTACTAGAAGAGGGAAAACAATTTGCAGAATTTGGGCCTAACTGATCATATTGGTCTTATTCAGTTGACTTTACTGTGAGTTTGATCTGAGTAAAGAGTTTAGACTTTGATCTCGTTATTTATGTTCATATTTCCCTTTATATAAGTGTTCATCTTAAGGCCAAAGATCATGTAGTCTGACATCTCACATAATATGAACTATGGAATTTTACCCACCAACCCTTGTATTGAGCCCAATACTTGCTGTTCATCACCTGAAGTGTTTGGAAGGTTATTTAATGAAAGAAGACAGAAAAGGTCAAGTGCATCAATTCACCAACTTGTAAATACTACAAGATTTACTATAAAATATTGTAGGCAGGCGTTATGATAGTCTAGTAATTTAGCTGGAATCACTTCTGATTCACACCAACGAGAGATTAGAATTCAATGCAATGTCTGTATGGCACGTGTTCATAATTTATATTAAATGTTGTCTTCCCTATGGTATTCTTTTCAAGTTCTACTGCTCTCCTCTCAATGGTATTTGAGAGCTACCATTAAATTGCTATAATTAAAACATGCCAATATCTTACCTTTTACTGTAGTGTTGTTTCATCATTATTGAGAAAGTTGTCAATATTTAGAAAGTTTGAGGTGACCAAGTAAGACCAATCATTTGTTAAAGAAAATAGCATACAATATGGAGTTGTCAAATATTAATTAAATTCTTTATTTATGGATTATGGAGTGTGATATTGGCTCCTTTGACTTATTTGGAGTTTCACCACTGACTTTACTGAGCTAGAATTTAACTCACGGATTCTGAGGAACAAAAGGAACCATTATCGTCCTTTAGTGTGACTGACTTACTAAGATAAGACAAAGCATACAGTGATTCTTGATTTTTCCTATAACTAGGTAGAAAGATGCTATTATTCATTTTAAAACTGATGAAGAATTTGCTACATCTCTTGCTAATACATTGTAATGGCTAATTATCCACTCAGTTGGAAATTTTCTCCTTCTTTGTAATTTGAACTTTGCTGACTTAAAACTTACTGCTTTGAATCTTCTCATAGTTTTGTCATGTAGATCTGTTATAAAATACATTCTCCCTGTGTTGGCAATTAAATACTGAGCAAGTAATTTCTTAACCTTTCCTGCAATAAGCTAAATAGAATTTGTGCCTCTAGTATTTCACTGTAATTGTAAGTTGAAATGGGCCACAGGCCTGTAATGACTGACACTAAGGATGTCAAACTCCCCTGGACTGGATCTGGATACTGTAGTAGTGATGGAGTGAGCAGTGGATTAACACAACCATTACTTATCCTCTCCTGCTACCAACATGCATCCCCAGTGGGGCTCTGTAGCTGGCAGGTTCTGCTGCAACCCCATAATCCCGACCCTTCTAGGAGCCCTGTAGTCTGGATGAAACAGCCTCATGGGTTGGACTTCTGATAATCCTGACTACGATAGTTTATGCATGGAGAATGATAATTCAGGCTGAACTGAATCAATATGAAGGCAGGGCAAGGTGACACCTTATAGACTAACTCGATGTCTCTGAATGAGTTAGTCTATAAAGCACTACCCTTCCCTGCCTTCCACTTACCTTCAGATTAATATAGCTAACTACCTCTGAATCAACTCCTGATTGCTTTCTTAAAGACAACTTTTCACAACCAAGTTTTCTAACAGGTCCTCACTACTCAAGAAAACTAGATCTAAGATAGCTTTGCCTTTCATTGGTACTATGGCCATTTGATAGAAAAATCTATCAGCTAACATCCAAAAAAATCTGTGCCTTACCATTATTGATAACTAGTATTCATTATCCTAGTACTCTTTTATATTAGAGAAGTCAAAGTCCCCCATGATTATACAATTTCCACTATTACTAAATTCTTCTAAAGGTCTCTCTCTGTTTTTGAGAGAGAAGTTTTTGTTCTCTCTAGAAGACTGTTTTTATTATTTCTTTCTGCTATGATTTTTATGCTAGCAGACTCTAAGAGATCTACAATTGCTGATGTCAAGATTTACTTTCCGTCTTGACCTCAAATCCTAAATTTTCTTTCCTTCTTGACCTCAAACCCTATATTTTCCCTTCTTAAGCAGCTGTCTTAATCAGTGGGCTAAAATCTCTTCTGGGTAGGAGCACACTGAGCCCTTCCTGCTGGGGGAGGGAGGTTCCACTGTGGTTCCATTGTGCAGAAAATAGTTAAAGATTAACTTGGGGAGAGAGAGCACCAGGGTGAACATGAGTAAAACCTAGTGATCAGGGCTACTTATGTGGCTGGAGAGAAACCTGGTTTCTAGTTTCTGCTTCAAGAACTTTTTATTAGGCCTGCAAAAATAGGGAACTATTTGATTTGGAACCAGATTTGGCCAATTCAGATGCCAGTGATTTGATTCGGAGCTCTGAATCATTTTTCCGCTTTGATTCAGAGCTGATTCGGAGATTCGGCCACAGAGTATAATGGGGAATCAATGAAATATCTCTAACTTTGTTGTTTTTTGTCTGATTTAGATGAAACTTGCATGAGTGGCAGCCTTTGCTTAGCGTATAAAGCCTGCCAAGTTTCAAGGAGATAGATGCAGGAGAAACTGCACCTCAAGCTGCTGACAAGCAAAACACGTGACATAGGTGACACTGTGTGTGTGTTAAGACTCAGCAGGGTGAAAGCTGCAGGCCTGCTAGGCCTTGCTGTGGCCATGAAGCCTGGCAGCTGTCAAGGAGATAGGAGCAGGGGGAGTCTGGCTTCTGGGGCCCTGCACCTCTAGCTGCTAACAGGCAAAACTTGTGACTTGGGTGCTTGTGCAACTTTGTCTCTCTTAGGGCACAGGGGGTGAAAAACAGTACTGCAGACCTGCTAGGCCCTGCCAGGCCACAAAGCCTGCCAGCTGTCAAAGAGATAAGTGCAGGGGGAGTCTGGCTTCTGGGGCCCTGCACCTGTGGCCGCTAACAGGTAAAATTCATGATGTGGGTGGGTGACACTGTGTGTGTGTTAAGATGCACCCTTACTGGTGCTGAGGCCTCTACACAACACAGTAGTGTGCCCCAGTGAGGCCTCCTCTTCTCTTACAGCCTCAGTCCGGTCCACCATTTTACATGACAACAGGTAAAATAACTTAGTGACTGACTGAGCACTAGCAGTAGCACCAGCAGCATCTCAGGTAGCCAAACAGTCAGAGAGCTCTTCTTTCCTCTCAAGTAGGAGCTGCTTCTGCTCTAGTGTGTCTGTTAAGGTGTGCTCTCACTGTGCGACTCTATGTGTGTGTGTGTGTGTGTGTACTTGTGTTCAGGTGCACCCTTACTGGTGCTGGGGCCTCTGCACAACATGGCAGTTTGCTGCAGTGAGGTCTCCTCCTCCCCTACAGCCTCGGACTGGTCCACCACTGTAAACAATGGCAGGTCAAAATAACCTATCTGGCTCAACACCAGTAGCATCAGTAGCAGCATCAAAGGTACCCAAATGGAACTGTCACAGAGCCTGTCGTTTTATAAAGGAATTGACAGCAAGAAATAAAATTGTTGTATTGTGTTGGATATACGATGTTACTTATGGTGTGTGATGATGGCTTATCTTGTGTTTTTATGTCTATATGTTTATTATGAAAAAAAAAAAGTATACTTTATATATCTTAGGATGCTTTCGGGTTGAAAAACCCTTTGTCAGGCTGAGGAGGTACCTCCAGTTGTTGTGTCTCCTGGTCCTGGATGGAAGGAATAGTAAAGAAGCCAGAGGCTGGCCTGGCATGCAATGCAGGCAAGAAAACCAGTCAGTGAAAATGGAAATGGAGGCATCAGGGGGTGAGGGGCAGGCTGGGGTGGGGGGGTGCAGGGGGAAAAGGGGATGTAGTAGCACAGGTAGAAGTGCAGAGGTGCCTTGGGGGTCAGATGTCCGGCAGGTCGCAGTGTGCCAGAATTCCACTGTCTAATCTCTATTGAGTCCGCAAGTTTCTGTACCTACTACAAAAACTGCTCCCACCTCCTTGCTTCCACTGGCAGCAGAAGCATCATGGTTGCTTGGGAAGAGAATGCATCTATGTTTGGGGAGGGGGGGTGGACTTGCAGCTCTAGCTCTCCCCTTGCCCCCTCTCCCTCCCCTGCCAGAAGACCTGTCACCTGCCTTTCCAGCACACTTCATATTAATCTTTCTTGTGCTGCAAAAGGGGTGTGAATGTGTGTCACTCCTTTTGCATTGTGTTTTTTATTCCCTCTGTGTTGTGTGCATATACTGGTGTCCCAGCTGCCTGTGGAGGGTTCGGGATTGAGATTATGGTTGGGGGTTGAAAGGTAAGAAAGATTTATTGCCTTAGCAAAAACACAACTATGCATAGTAACAAGACAAACAATGACAGACAAAAGCAATTCATGTCGGCAACTTATCGGCAGTCCCCTCTGATGCCTGGTACACAGCAAGCTTCTCTTTCCACAAAGTTCAGTGAAGTCAGGCATCCCTGAATGACACTGTCCAAAGAGGTACCAGGAAAGGACCCTGGAATGCAGTCCTTGGGCTCCTCAAAGTCCACGGGCCCGCTGATCCAGGCAACAGCTAACTAATCCTTTTCACAGAGCTGTCTCTTCCTTCTGAATGGTTTCCAGATATTCCAGCTCATTTAAAGCTTCTGAATGGTTCTGATAACGTACAATCACTCAGATTCCTTTTACTTCAACTGTCCTTAGACTGACCAATTAGCATTTCAATTAGCATTAGCCTTGCATTTCTTCGATAAGGTAATTTTAACTATGCCACAGGGCCTTACTACTTCAAGGCTTTGCTAAATTTACTAGGCCTTACTTTATACAAGGCCTCACTACATCTTAAACTTGAATTAGGCTTTTTAGCAACAACATATAGCTTAATATCTAAACAAATACAGAAACACACTTGGTCTAATCTTTATAGGGCCTTCAGCAAGGACCTTTATTACACAGGCATAATTTCAGCTGTCACAACTAGACTCTTCTTTGATTGTTTGATTGATTCAGTAATAAGTTTTCAGAACTATGTAAAATATATGTGCTGTCTGTCTGTCTTCTTCTCCACTGTGATGTATTTATTTACTATGAATTATGAATGTGAAGTGTGACTCTGTTGTGTATTTTATTCCATCTGTGTTATTGCCTCTGTGTTGTGTGAGTGCATTGGACTCTTCTTTGATTGTTAATAACTATATATGGTGTCTTCTTCTGTGATATTCTGTTAATGTGAATGTGTGACTTCTAGTGTACTTCTTGTTCTTCTTATGTGTTATAATGTGTACCTAAAATGATATATCTCCTTCTTCTATGGCCCTGAGTTCTGTGTTATTCTCAATCTGAATCTGAATTCTGTGTTGTCTTCAGTCTCTATGTAAACTAGCTATAATAATATTAATAACTAATAACTACTTCATATAATCTGACTCTCTTCTTCTCCTATGAATATCTGATTTTTCTTTTTTTTGTGTGTATAAGTGTGTGTGTGTGTGTGTGTAATCTGTGTGCCTCCCTGAACAGTGATGGATCATGCTGGCAGGGAAAACACTGAGCTTTCATTTTTCCAAGTTTGCACAAAAAAGGACAGCAAATGTATATTGAAAGAAATGAATTGGATAGTATTAAGTAAAGAGATTCTAAGGTAAGCTAAATCCTATCTAATCCTTTCTAGGAACACAAAGGAGTAGGCAAGTTGCAACTGACTGACTATGACGCAAACTAGGCAGCACAGCACCTTTCTGATGCTGTTGCTCAGACAGAACCAGCTCACAAAAGGCACAGTAAGCTTCCACACAGTGGCTTTTATGCCATTTCGATGTCCTTCCCCCCAGACACTGTAATTGGAAAGGCAGTTGGAGAGAAATCATGCTCATTGGCCACCTAGACATGTCAGCCTTTCCCCTCCCTCTTCTAAGTTTTTGTTTCCCCATACAGACAGTCTTCTGAATCTACGAATCTTTTCCTAATCTCTTCTGAATTGATTTGGAAGCTCAAATTAATTCAGAAAGCCAAAAGCACCTAGCAATTCAATTCAGATTTGCAGATTTGGCTTCTGAATCATCCGAATCTTTTCTGAATCCGAATTGCGGTACAAAGTTTCGCAAAGCCCTACTTTTTATGTATTTTAAAAGTACTTGTTGGATAAAAGTAAAACAATTCACTAGAGACCCAAACTTGAGTCTCTCCTCTCCAGTAAAGTCTAGTAGAATAAACTGAACAGTAGGTTACATAGTCTTGTTCTTGTTCTGCAATAACTGAGCCAGTTGTCTGTGTCTAAAGGGTAGATATGGGAATATAAATCCACGAGGAGTTCAAGATTATGAATCCTGGCCTTAGGTGCTAGACTCAAAAGGTATAAGGAGCCAGAAGTGATAATTTTCTCCTGATCTGGCCACAGAAAGCAGTTTATAGCTGTGACCAAACACAGGTGCATGGCTGCAAATAGCTCGAATTCACCCACCCCACCCCATTGATGTACGGCGCTATATAGACTTGCCCTTTGTGTAATTATTTACCAGAATACAGTCCCCAGTAATCCCAATAGAGTCTCCATTCCTAAGCATGTGGTCCCTAGATACTATAATACAGCAAAAGAGACAGAATACCGTGAGAGACGGTTTCTGAGAGGTTTGTTTCTGTTATTTTCAGCAGTTTTTTTAAGAAAAGTTTCCTAACGCAATGTGTGTTTCAGGAATACAGAGAATTTCTTCAGACTATCTTCTGAGGACTGTAGAGAAGTGAATCAATTCTAGAAGGACTATCAGTCTCACCAAAGGTTTTGGGTTTGGCAATCTCAACAAAAGCAGGAGGTAGGAGCTGAGCAAATGTCATGCTTTCTCCATGTTTAGTAAACATCACTGCTGCTTCAAAACTTTTTTAATGGGCACACTTCCTTACTGTAAAAAAACTATGATTGTCTTTCATCAGACAGTTAGGTTGTGTCTGTACTGCAGTCAAAAGGGTGATTATTTCAGGTATAGACACACCCAAAGTACTTTTAAGCTACTTGGCTCAGGTGTTAAGAGCCGTTTAGCCAAACGAGTTAGCATAGACTGCAAAACCCACCTGAGAAACAGGGTAAATGAGCCCTGGCTGTAGTATATGCTGCTGTGGCTATATTACCGCAGCACCTGAGCTAGGTAGTCTAATGCATGCTGCGGCTGCTTCTACAGTGTACTTCTATGGCTGTAGTGTAGATAAACACTTAATGGTCTCAACTGCATTTCTCCAGAGGGGAGTGTCCCTTTCTATGAAAAAAGCCCATAGCAATATAACACTTACTCATAGCATGATTTAGTAACACACTGAAGGAATATTTTTGCATATAGCTACCACATCCCTTCTAAACTTCCCTAGGGTTGCCCTTTTTATAAGAACAGTTTTCCCACAAATCTTTTCTAGGGACGGGCGTGAGGGTATGAGATAGGAATGTAAACCTGACTGAAGCAAGGAACTGTAGCCCTAGAGGGTCTATTTTGTAAGTGGCTGCTGCTTTCTGCTTCACCTTCTCTTCTGGCTGGTAAGTATTTTTAGCTCCTATGAAGTTTCTCCCTTGCTTCCCCTTCTTATGCTTCAGGAGAGTCTCATTTTCAAAGTCTCCACAAGGAGATGTTGGGGTCTGAAGAAGTCAAGGCTGACCTTGCCTTGCCTCCTTTTGTTCCTGGGTAGGTCACTGATGTAGGGACTCTTGCTTTAATGTTGTACCAGTTCTGTGGATATAAACATAAGATTTTTCTCTCCAGAGCTGTTACTTAGGAACCTTTCACTAGAATTAGGTTTTTAAAAAAAATAATACCCTGTTAAAATAATGTAAGTTTATTAATGATTGCAAAGAGTTGTTTTGTTTTTTTTTAAGAAAATTGACTATTTATTGCATTTCAAATAAGTTTTACTGCATAAAGTGTAATATAATTATATATAACTAGAACTAATGGGAGGAAATTAAAAATAATTTAAACTTCCTGGAAATGAGATCTATTAAATTGTAGAATGAATTCCCAGGGGAAGCTGTAGAAGCCTCATTATATGGCTTATTTAAAACTAGATTAGATGAATTACTTGAAGGGAACAATCCTAAAATAATCCTTAGGGGGATAGAGTAGATGACCTCAAAGGTATTTTTTGCTCCTGATTTATTTTATTATGTGATGTGGTGAAGTTGAGAAAATCTCAACAGTTCTTAAATGGGAGTTTGCCTTTGTACCTGTTCCATTCCATGTCCATTGTTTTTGTGCTTATATATATATATATATAGGGGTGGGAAAAATAAAACATTTATGAAGTCCTCATATTAATAAGATCATGTTGGAGGGGATTTAAAGAGAATATGTATTTACACAATAGAATAATTAAGTTAGAAACTTTGGCTATATGTTGAGTTCCCTGTTAGTCTTTACTCAGTTCCAAGTATTTTTTTTCAGAATTTTCTCCTCCAAAATATATTTATAGTTACCTAAACCAATTTAGGTCAAATTCTTCAAATGGTTTTGGCTTAAAAATGGGAGAGCCCACTTTGAGGTTGTTTTGTATGGTGTTGATATTTCCTTTTCACCCAATAGAAGTTAGAGGTGTAGGCTGTAGCCATGTTGGTCTAAGGCAGTGATTCCCAACCTAGGGTCACGACCCAAATCAGGGTCACAGGGGGTCCTCAGGAGGGTCATGAAGTATTCAAAAAGGACACTCCTGAGTTTGTTGCTGGCACTTCCATGCATGGTGCTTTTGGGTTTGCCACTGAGTGTGGCATGGTCTCATGGGGGACCTCCCCTCCAAAAAGGTTGGGACCCACTGGTCTAAAGACATAGGCAGACAAGGTTCTCTGGGTCAATTTGCTATCGTTTATTAGATCAACTTAAATAGTTGGAAAAAAATTTCTTAGCAAGCATTTGAGTTTAAAAGCATTCAGGTTAGGCTGAGGAAGCATCTGCAGTTGGTGTGTGCTCTTCCTGGATGGATGGAATTCCTGGATCTTCCCAGAGCCACCCATCCTAGCCTTCAAACAAGAACTGAACCTTGCAACTTCATCACCAGAAGCAAACTTCCTATGACCCAGAACACACTGAATGGATTCAGACCATGCCATGACAAGAAATACAAATTCTGCCAGCATATCTCCACCATCCCCACAATTACTACACCCTGCTCCCCCCCGCCCCCAATCAGCATTCCTGGATCTTACAGCTGTACCTCCATAAATGTTATATATCTCATCCAGTGCACCAAATGCCCTGATAGAGAATATGTAGGAGAGACCAAAGAACAACTATGCACCAGAATGAACGCACACCGGAAATTTATTAAAGACAAGAATACCCAACTACCTGTGGGGGCACATTTCTCACAAGAAAGCCACTTTCTCCTCAGTCTCTCAGTTCTAATCCTCAAAGGGAACTTACAAAACACTTTTCACAGATGAGCCTATGAACTTCACTTCATCAACCTCCTGGTTACAAAAAATCATGGACTAAATATAGGCATTGGATTTATGACATATTATAACCTACCTAACATCTGACTCCCCAGGTACCTCTCCACTATTTACCTGCTACATTCATCCCCCTTCTCGCCACCCCACCCAGCCTGTCTCTCACCCACTGACTCCTCAATTTACATCTTTACTGACTGACTTTCTTGCATGCATACCAACCTCTGGCTACTTTACTATTCATTCCATCCAGACCAACTGCAGATGCTTCTTCAGCCTGATGAAGGGATTTAAATCTGAAAGCTTGCTAAGAAAAATGTTCCAACTATTTATGTTGGTATCATAATATATATGAGATTCACCCAAAGAACCTTTTCTGCCAATATAAGTCAGAGGCATTCATCCACTTGGGTGAGTGTCTCCACTATGAGATCAGAGAGTTATTCTTACTAGACTTTCTCATACAAGACTTCCTTCCCCTACACACCCTAAATAAGACACACCTCTCTTTGGAAGACAGAATGTAAGGATTTTTTTTTTTCCAGAGTCATGGCCAACTCTGACACAGTATAAGTCCTCCTGGTAACATAGTGTGGCAGGAGGTATGCCATAAGAAAAGGCAGTCTAGGTGAGGCAGGAACTTCCTTGCATGACAGGACAGCATCCAGGTAAGTCCCTAGATCCATGCACCCAGCAAGAATGTCAACTTTTTATTGTAAATAGTTCTTTATACAAGTTCCTGTAAATAATGAAGTGTTGTTTCCATACCACTAGCTTTATCAAGATACTGCAGACTTCATGCAGAAGCTCACTTGCCCTAAGCCAGCTCAGTTACTGCTTCAAACATAAACCTTTAGGATCAACCAATAGGTAGCGCATCTGTGACAGGGTTGTCATAGAACTCTGCCCCTTCTAGTTGTTGGGGCCAAAGGCAAGCAGCAACCATTCAGGGAACCATTAGATCACCATGCATTCATAGTTTTATTCCTCCTCGCTTCTTTTTCAGTGAAGAAAAATTTGCTCCCTTGTTTAAGCAATGAACCCCAATTCTGGAGGGCTGATTTTGGGAAAAACAGGGCATGTCATATGAGATTAAATATATTATTTATTTCCTCTCTGCCTCAATGACTGCTTATACACTTGAGATAAAATAGAACAGCTCCAGCAGGAGGGATTGAGATAAGCTTATAAATAGTGTTTCAAACACTCACCTGAGAGGTAGGAAATCTGATTTACATCCATGTCTTTATCTCTTTAAGTTTAGAGAACACATATTCATTGTCCAAGGGACCAGTTCAAGCAGGGATCATAGCCCTTCCCAAGCTCCTGATTGTGACCTTCCTAAATCAAAACAAACTCCTTTTATTTTCCCTTTCTCCCTTGGAGAGTGGAGTTTTTCCAGCTGTCTGAGATGAACAGTAAACTATATCCTGATAGTAACAGTCCAAATCCAAATTATGCACATAGATTGCACAATGAAGAAAATAATTTCAGGGAGGGGAAGGCAGAGTTCTGCTTTCTAGTCACTACTGCTGGACTTATTTCTGTTTTTTAATGAATGACCATCTAATGGGAAATTAATAAACAACACTGGGAACAGGACTACAACACAGGACTTCCTGTCACAGAGCAGCACCATAAACCCTAGGCTTATAGTAACTAGAGGCTTCAACCAAGATTGGAGCCTATTTTGTTAGTTAATTTAGCTTCCAACAGAAGCTTCGAAACATTTCTTCATTTGGAATCTCAAATTTATTTTTTGTTCCACCTTGTTCTTTCATTTTCTTTTTAGATTATGATTCTGGTGTTTCTTTTTGGCTCAGGGATCTACAATGCACTCTTTCCGTTATGTCTTCTTCAATGTCAACCCTGACAATTTTCACCCCAGGGTACTCAAGGAGCTGGCGAGCATCATAGCCCAGCCTCTAGCACGGATCTTTGAAAACTCTTGGCGCTCTGGTGTAGTGCCCGAAGACTGGAAGAAGGTGGTGCCTATCTTCAAGAAAGGGAGGAAAGTGGATCCGGCTAACTATAGGCCCATCAGCCTGACTTCTATCCCAGGGAAGATCTTAGAAAAGTTTATTAAAGAGGCCATCCTTAATGGACTGGCCGATGCCAACATCTTAAGGGATAGCCAGCACGGGTTTGTTGTGGGTAGGTCATACTTGGCCAATCTCATTTCCTTCTATGACCAGGTGACCTATCACCTGGACAAGGGAGAAGAGATTGATGTCATATATCTTGACTTCAAAAAAGCCTTCGATCTGGTTTCCCATGATCACCTCTTGGAGAAACTGGTCAATTGTCGCCTTGGGTCCTCCACGATCCACTGGCTGGAAAATTGGCTTCTTGGTCGGACCCAGAGGGTAGTAATTGATGGAAGTCACTCATCATGGTGTCCTGTGACCAGTGGGGTCCCCCAAGGCTCTGTCCTTGGACCCATACTGTTCAACATCTTCATTAATGATGTGGACACTGGAGTCAGAAGCGGACTGGCCAAGTTTGCCGATGACACCAAACTTTGGGGCAAATCATCCACACCAGAAGACAGGTGGGTGATCCAGGCTGACCTGGACAGGCTCAGCAAGTGGGCGGACAAGAATCTGATGGTGTTCAACGCCGATAAATGCAAGGTTCTCCACATTGGGAAGAAAAACCCGCAGCATCCTTATAGGCTCGGCAGTGCTATGTTGGCTAGCACTATGGAAGAAAGAGACTTGGGGGTCATCATTGACCACAAGAGGAACATGAGCCTGCATTGCAATGCTGAGGCTAGTAAAGCGAGCAAAACGCTGGCTTGCATCTATAAATGCTTCTCAAGCAAATCCCGGGACGTCATTCTCCCCTTGTACTCGGCCTTAGTGAGGCCGCAGCTGGAGTACTGCATCCAGTTTTGGGTTCCACAATTTAAAAAGGATGTGGAGAAGCTTGAGAGAGTCTAGAGAAGAGCCACGTGCATGATCAGAGGTCAGGGAAGCAGACCCTACGATGACAGGCTGAGAGCCCTGGGGCTTTTTAGCCTGGAAAAGCGCAGGCTCAGGGGTGATCTGATGGCCACCTATAAGTTTATCAGGGGTGACCACCAGTATCTGGGGGAATGTTTGTTCACCAGAGCGTCCCAAGGGTTGATGACTAGGTCGAATGGTCATAAACTACTACAAGACCGTTTCAGGCTGGACATAAGGAAGGATTTCTTTACTGTCTGAGCCCCCAAGGTCTGGAACAGCCTTCCACCGGAGGTGGTTCAAGTGCCTACATTGAACACCTTCAAGAGCAAAGTGGATGCTTATCTTGCTGGGATCCTATGACCCCAGCTGACTTCCTGCCCTTTGGGCAGGGGGCTGGACTCAATGATCTTCCGAGGTCCCTTCCAGCACTAATGTCTATGAAATCTATGAAATTGTGTCTTTAAATTAATTACAGGTCATTCAAGTTAATTGTGAGTCATTCCAGGGGTGAAGTCTGTCTAGTTGTGCTCTCTCCCTACCCACTGGTGGAAGAACAGCAGTGCAACTTGGAAGAGCTACATGTGTAAATGGCTGGGCTGCTCCTGTTTGGATCTGGGTCAAAACTGGAACAATCAGGACTGCCTCACATGGGTCATTTGTTTACAGCCCTAGAGACAAAATCTGAAATGCCGCTGTCTTTATATCCACATTAGAATTATGGTTTTATTGCTTCCACAGTTTAAATTTTTATCTCCTATTTATTTTATTAAACATTTTAGTATTTAGTAAAAGCTGTTTTGATTTGATTAAACAAGAGAGTTATTGAAAAAGAGAATAATCTGAATAAGAACTAAAACATTTTGAAGCCAGTGGATTACTGTTGGCCACTAGGTGGAGACTTTGCATTAAGTTTGCTGAGCACTAAGCTGTAAAAGAAAAAATGTAACAGTAGAGGCAGCCATTTCAACAAATACATAATGTTTCATTAAAAAAGACTTATAGAAGGGAATTATTACAGTGCATAATTCCAAAACTGTCCCCAGGAACATAGATTTATATATTGAAAAGGCATAAAAAGCATAACACTGATTCTTGTAATGTTGAAATTTGGTGACGTTGTTTAAGTATACTACATTGTATATGTTCTATCTACATAATTTTTTTCAAAATTGCAAGAAGTGGTCCATCTGAACTATAACTATTAAAAATAGCCTATCTATGTGTGCTATCTGGCCTTTGAAATGTGTAGAGGGTTTTCATTTTTTTTTCCCAATAGAGTTAATGCAAAAGAGATCATTAAATGTTCTTCTGCAAATGGAAGATAGTAATTCATATTGTTATACTATAGCATTGTTTCCCCAGCTGGCACTACAATAACATGCAAACTTATGTTGGAATCAGGTTTTCCAAACTACCTGTTTATTGGTAGAGAGAACACGCACCTTAATTTGAAACTCTATTTCCCTTCCACTCCCACATATTGGAATAGGGGAAAATAAAGTGTCTGTCACAATCTAATTAGTCTCACTTTGAGGTTACGGTGCATCTTTGGCTTGGGACCAAGTGATGGAGTTGCATTTCCTTCAATGGCCAGCAGGAATCCCGCTAGTAGCTGTACTGGATCCTGTCAGTGATCCAGGAGAATGAATGAATTAGACTGGCGAGTCTCATGTTCGGTGTGTGAACATGGATTTGGGGGTATGAGAGAGTGAACAAATAAATGAAAATTGGGGTGAATGGGATGATTTGGCGTGTGTACGTGCTTTGAATGAATGCTAATATGGGCGAACTGGCTATGTCCGAAGAGAAAAAGACAGAGGGTTAGAGAAAGGAATCTGAGGAATCAGGAGATTAAAAGTCAATGCAGTCTGTGCTCTGATACGTTAATCCCTATCACTTATGTAGGGTTGGAGCTGCCTTTGATTTAGGGGATGAATTTGCCTCAGTGCTTTAAAGGAGAAAATGAAGCAGATATTCATACATCTTACATCCAGAAAAGACTGTTATGATCATCTAGTCTGCATAACCAAGACTAAGAACATTACCAATAATCTGCATTAAGACCATCACTACTTCTTGAGGTATCTTTTTTAGAAAGGTAACAGGTAACCTTTTTTAGAAAGGTAACATTTAAAGACTTTGAGTGACAGAGAATCATCCACATCCCTAGGTTCCAATGATTAATTAACCTTCCCCATTAAAAAAAAATGTGCCTTATTCCTAGTCTGAATGTATCTTGTTTCAGCTTTCAGCCATGGTATCGTTATGCCTTTTTAATTGGGTTCTTTAATGTTTTAAGAATTAAGCTGAGAATAATACCTTAGACAAGACATTTGGAATGAAAACTGAACATGGAAAGCAATGATAAAAATATCCTCTGTGTGCCTTGTGCTGACGTGAAGTACAATGGCCACATTTTGTTGTCCTTCCTCTTATTGATTAATACCTTACAATAGGATTACCTGTGGAGTAAGGTATTATTCAAGATGAATAAACAGGACAGAATCTGGTCCTTAATGCAATGAAGATAACTGCAGTTCTCCTAATGGTGTTATGTCATTGTAAATAAGAGAATCATGCTCATTAAATATACAGGGACATTCTCTAACCTATTTTAACAATAAGAGACTCTACACTGGTATCACACCCTTCTGTTTGTGTTTAATTTCCTTTAGCATTAAGGAGAGCTGCATGATTTATAAAGGAGAGGATATTATACTAAGTGGAGTGTCAATCATAAGACTTTTTAAAAATAAAATCATAGATGAAAACACTAGAGGCTTAAGAAAAAGAATAAAACTTCTAACAAACTTCTTAAAGGGCACTGAGATAGTTAAAGCTTATATAATGATTGTACAGTGCACTTAAGCCAAAAGAAGAGCGTTAATTGTGGCAAAAAATTAAACTCTTTATTGAAATTTTTTTATGAAAAAGCTTTTGAGATTTGTTAAAGTAAATTAGAATAATGCAGCCTGTCATAGACATTATTTGCATTTGATGAATGCATGTGCTAGCCTAAGCTTCTGAACTATTAGGGCTGAGTGTTTCCACCATTGTCCTTGTTCCTGTAGATATCAGAGAGAAGAAGATTAAGAGCATTATAACTTTAACAGAAAACTCTGAAATAATATAATAGGGACAGATAGGCTATGTACAACAAAAGACAAATTTGCATAGACTTACTTTATCCAAACATTTGACCTAGAGCTTAGATGGCTTAAAAGGAAAGAAGAAAAACCTGTAGCCATTTGGCTTGGCAAAAGTAATCTTGAAAGTTAACCCATTGCAAAACATTTCCACTAACTCTGAACTGGATCTGCCTATTGCGTTTTTTGATGAAAATCCTCAATTCACAGACCAGTGCAGTAGTAGCCAAATGGCAATTGTGTAGGCAAGTAAAAATATTTTGCAATTATGAAGTACTTGTCATACAAATATCTCCAAATAATTTTCCAGTGCATGTGTCACTTTATCTTGCAGTCCTTCCTCTGGCTTTTTCTTAGGTACTACATCAAATTTAAATTAACTTCAGAGTCCTCCAGGGCTGTTCTTGGCTGTATCTTGGCTCCTGCATGATAAGAAATTCTCTGTCTCAGGCCTTCCAATCTGTTGTCAAGAATTGCTCTTGAAACTATAGTTAAGCCTCCTCATTCCCATTGTTATTTTGTCATGTGTCATTTTTATAAGGAATGCTACCACTCTTGTCCCTGTTTAACTAACTTTTTTGAGTTTTCTTTCTACTCTGGAAAGTATTAGTCTTTTTATAGACATCAAAAAAGTGAGTTTATAACTCTATTTATTATTACTATTACAATTAGAATATGTATTATAAATTTAATGAATAGTAATAATGGTAATGATAGAAATAATAAGGGCATGTTTGAATTCCCCAGCAAGTCCTGTGTTCCATCTGTCTGCTTTTTACCGTTCAAGCTTGTTGAGGTAGGGGTTATCTTTATACAGGGGGTATACACTGTAGGGGTGTGCAAAACGGGTCCTATTCGATTCGGATTCAGATTCAACCCGAATCAGGGACAGTGATTTGATCCATTGATTCGGATTACTGGCCCCGATTCAATTCAGCCGAATCTGAATGTGACAATTCGATGCTGATTTGGTGCATCAGCAATTTGGACACGGGCACAGCTGTGAAAGTTTTTTCTACATACCTTGAGGTAGCAGCGCGGCTTATGATCGCTGCTGTGCTGGGGTGGATGGAGCATCCCACAGCAGCGTGGGGGTCTCTCCAGCATGCTTGGCAGTGGACCCAGAATTGGACCAGAAGTACTTCCAGTGCACTTCCGGGTCTGCCGGGGAGCATGCTTGGGGCCCCCTCACAACCCCTGCCCTGGCAATCAGCTGCAGAGGGACCCTGGGTATGCCTCCAGACTCAGGAAGCACCAGTCTCCAAGCCCAGGGGGCGCAGGGGTGGCCCCAGTATGCTCTGCGGTGGACCCGGAAGTGGTTCTGGTCCACTTTTGGGCCTGCTGCCAGAAGCACTGGGGACCCCTCCATGCTTCTGTGGGATGCTCCATCTGCCCCAGCACCGCAGCAATCATGAGCCCCTGCTACTTAGAGGTAAGGCTGCTAGGGCCAGTCTAGTGATGGCCCCAGCCCCCCCTGTGCCACCTGGGGCAATTTGCCATGCACCAGAGCACATGTGTAGGGGCATTCCACTGGGACAGCTAACAGTGGTACAAATATGTGCCGCTGCTAGTTGTCCCTGGGGAAGTGCATGCACAAATGCTCATGGGGACATGCCCTCTTGGTTTATCTTGGGAATCATATTTGCACACCTAACTGTGTGGCACCCCATGACATCCTTGAAAGGATCTCAAGGTACTCAGGGTGCCCATGGCACGTTGGCTTAAGAATTACTGGTGTATTTTTATATTCTTTTTGTCACCTGTGTCTTGATTTGCAGTGCTTTTTCCTGATGACTTAGCACCTCAGAATGTGGCAAGACAAATCTCTTCGTGTGAACATTTTCTTAATTGATGTGCTGAGTTGTTAATTTGTAGTCTTTTAATTGTCAGATCACAATCAATACTTGTCTTTCTATTCTTTACGAGCTTTAACTACCAGAATTTTAGAAAATACAATGGAACTAAAACCATCTGTTTTTGAATAAAAGAATTTATAAGTGTCTTCCCCCTTCAGCGATCTTTTAATATTCATCTTATTTTAAATGAAGGATTATACTCTCTTGTTCGCAGTATATTAAAACCTTGCACTTTACTTGTGCAATTATTAAGTCCTTGTTCATTCTAAGATATATAAACTGGATGTTGTTCCTTAATTAAGGAACTAAATCATTTCCCATATCAGCTTTGATTTAGTTTCGACGCTTATAAAATTGAAAGTCTTCTTTAATCAACACTTTGGGACTAATTTGGTCAATGTCATCACCTCTAAGTAATGTTATCTTACAGTTATTAACTTCCATAACATGTGAAAGTCCTCAGTGCCATTACTTAAAAAAATAAGATGACTTAACAACAGGACATAAAAAGACAGGCCCTGATTTTTCAATTGGATCCAAAAGACAGACACTTTGATCTGTGGAGATTTAAGTCAGTGGCTGCATTTAAGTCAGTGGCCGCATCTACATGAGACGCTGATTGTGCAGTTGTTACTGCACAATCATTTACTACTTGCATACACAAGTAAATGACTGAGCAGTTACCACCTTTACTACACAGTAGCGTCCCCAAATGGCTTTTTGGTGATGCTGACTGCACAATAGTTCATTACTACGGTGCAGCAGCTTGTTACTAATGCACAGTAGTGTTTCATCATGCTTCGTACTACCCATCACTCCTGCACAGTAGTAATGAGCTTCTGAGCAATAGGCCTGTGTGAAGTGGCAAGTATTCAATTTGGATTCAGCCAATTTGGAGGGACAGTGATTTGATTTGGTGATTCAAGTCACTGTCCTGATTAGATTTGGCTGAATCAGATTCAGAGATTTGGTGCTGATTGGGAGATTTGGCCATAGACTATAATGGGGAATCACTAAAATACCTATAACGTTGTCATTTTTTTGCTGATTCAGATAAAAACAGCTGAGATGGTAGTGACTTCTGAAGGCACGAAGCCTTCCAGGTTTCAAGGAGATAAGTGCAGGGGTTTCTGTGAAAGTGCCCCTTAACCTCTTGAAAACAAAATTCATATCATTTGTGTGTGTTAAGGCAGAGTGGGATGACAACAGTGGAGATGGTAGTCCATTCTGAGGCCATGAAGCCTGCCAAGTTTCAAGGAGATAGATGCAGGGGTTTCTGTGGAAGTGGCCCTCAAACTGTTGAAAGCAAAACTCATATCTCTTGTGTGTGTTAAAGGGTGTAGGTTGTAGCCGTGTTAGTTTAAGGACATAGGCAGACAAGGTTTTTTGGGTCAATCTGATATCTTTGGAGAAATATATCTTAGCAAGCTTTGGGGTTTAAATACCCTTCATCAGGCTGAGGAAGCATCTGCAGTTGGTATGTGCTCTTCCTGGATGCAAGGAATAGTAAAGAAGCCAGAGGCTGGGCTGCAGGCAGGAAAGCCAGTCAGTGAAGATGTAAATTGAGGCATCAGGGGGTGATAGGCAGGCTGGGAGGGTGGAGGGGAAGGGGGATGTAGCAGGTAAAAGTGGAGATGTACCTGGGTAGTCAGATGTCAGGCAAGTTATAAATCTGGTGTGTCATAAATTCAATGTTTATACTGAGTCCATTATTTTTTATATCCACTGAGGCTCTTGGTGGCCTCAATGACCACCAAGATCGGGGGGGGTGGTATCCAACTCTGTTAAGAGGACCACTGATCCCAATTTCCCCAAGCAAGGCCATCTCATGGATGTCCATCTGTTGCTCCACCAGCCTTTCCAGCATCAGGTATGTAAAGTTCCACTGAGTCTCCACATCCTGCATGATTTTGTGCTGCGGGATGCTCCGCTCTACCTGTTTGTCCCGCAGCATCTTGCCTTCCTTGATGCTCCGGTGGAAGTGGCCCGCCACCTTCCTGCATTTTGAAATGATCTGGCTGGTAGTGAAGGCACTGTCACTGGGAACCCTGTCCCTCTCCAAGGTGTCCCTGACTATGAGGTGGAACTTGTGTGCCACAGAGTGGATACCGACAAAGTTGGCATCCTAGATGGCCTCGATCATATTGGCCCTGTTGTCGGTGATCCTCCGGGTGAGCTCACCCTGCCCAATGAGCCACCCCTGCACCATGCGGTTCATGGCCACCATGATCTTCCTTGCTGTGGGGGACTCATCCATCACCTCCATTTGAAGGAGAGCCTACTGATGCCCTGACTGGCCATACCAGAGCCGTGTGAGGGAGAAGTAGGTGTGATCTCCACCCTGGTTGCTCCAGATGTCTGAGGTGAAGCATCAGGCCACCTGTGGACCTGCCTTCTACAGCTCCTCCCTCAAGTACTCCCTGCATGCCTCATACAGGGAGGGCATGACCATCCTGCTAAAGGTGGTGTGTGTGGGCATTTGGTATGATGGAGCCATGAGCATCATGAGCTGCCTGAACCCTGGACACTCAACAAAGGAGAAGGGCTGGCCATCCAGAGCAAGCATCTCCCCAGTGCTCTGGATGACCTTGCTCTCCTTGGGAACATACCTCCCTTTGTCTCCACCTTTCCCCCACTAGTCTAGGATACCCTGCCTCTGCTTCTTGGGGATGGGGGGCTTTGGCGTAAGAGGAGGACTTCTTTTTGGGCATGCTCCCACTGGTGCCAGGATTAGGAGGAACAAGGGCAAGGGGGTGCTGCCTCCTGAGATGCAGCAGCATCGCTGTGGTGTTGAAGTGTTTCTCGTCCTTGCCCCGGCTTATCTGCTTTTGGCAGTGCTGGCAGGTAGCAAACCTGGGATCAGCTGCCTCCTCAAAATGATCCCACACTACACTACCCACCTGCTTGTGGGTTGCGGGTATGGATCCTGCCTTATCCCCCTCCTCACCAGGCAGAGGCACAACAACAGGAGGAGCTTAGCCACCTGCTCCCACAACCTCCTCCAATGTGCCTTCCAGAGAAGGAGACCTGCCTCTAGGGGAACTTTGAAGGGTGTGGAGCACAAACTCAGATTCCCCCTCCTTCCCCAGAATTTCCTTTGCTATGGCACTCAGCTCCACTGCCTCCAGATCCAGCTCCTCTTCTGGCACTGGAGGGGCCATGTTGGGAACTGAAATTGGGGTGGAGACTGTCATGCTGCTGCTGGTTAGTGGTGTTAGTGGTGGTGCTGCAGGTCCAGACACAGCTCCCACCTCTTGCTCCCACTAGCAGCAGAAAACTCATTGCTGCCAAGAAAGACAGTGTGTCCTTGTTGGGGGGGACTTGCAGCTCTCCCTCTGCCCCCTCTCCCTCCCCTGCCAGAAGACCTGGCACCTGCCTTTCCAGCACGCTTCATAATGTTTGGTGTGCTGCAAAATGTGCATCTGTCTGTAAAATATGTTGTGCTTTCCTGCAGTGCACAGTGATGACTCCCTGTCAGGAAAAACACAGAAGAAGAGAGGGGCCAGCTACCAAGACGCTAGATAGCAAGCCGGAGCCTTTCAGACGCTGCTGGCTCAAGAGAGACAGCTCAAAAAAGGCACAGATCAGTTCAGACACAGCCTTATATGTTGTATGTATGTCCCTCCCCCGGAGCACTGTGATTGGAAGGAAACTCAGAGAAAGATCACTGTCACTGCCCAGCTACAGATGTCAGTATCAGAACAGTTCCCCCCCCCCCCTCAGTTTCTGTTTCCTGCATGTCTGCTTTCCAAATCCTCGAATCTTTCTGAATCTTTTCTCAATTTATTCAGAGGCATCCAAGTCAATCTGGATCTTTTAATGGGTCTCCCGATTCAATTCAGATTCAACGATCTGGTTGCCGAATCGGGCTGAATCTCTTCCAAATCGAATTAGCTGCCGAAACTTCGTGCAGCCCTACTGAGCAGTAGTAATGAGCTACTGTGCAGTCAGCATCTTGTGCAGAGGTGGCCGGTGAGTTTTTGTAGGAATCTGTCAGCAAAGATTGTTTTTTCAAGATGGCCTTCAACATAGTTAAATACATAACTAAATTAAAATCAAGGAACAACTTTTCAGCTATTTTCCCTTCCAGTAATGTTTTAGCTGCAGGAATTTGTGTGTGCTCACATTTTATTCTCTCTTGTTTTGCTCATAATTTGCATTTTATATTTCTTAGGACCAGTCAAACAAAATATGTAATACAGACCTGGAGCTAGTTACAGTAACAACAAAGACAGCAAATGATGTTTCACCAGATCATTTTAATAAAGGACAGTTTTTAAAATAGACATATTTTATCCTACCAGTCACAACAACAAAAGACTTTATGATATTTCATGTCAAGCAAAAGTGACTGTTTTGGGGGATAGTCGATAAATGTCCAAAGTATTTAAACAATTAGTCTAATATGCAAAATAATAATTTCAGAGCTTATTTTTTTACATAAGAAATGATCTTAGCTATTGTTATTTAAAAAAAAAATCAAGTGAACAAAGGAGGCAACCCCCTTTTGTTTTTCGAATGGATTTTTTTTTGTTTCTTGCTTCCACCTTTGTCCCCATCAGACTCAATAAACAGCAGTGCGCTATGTGTGCATCAAAGCAGTGTTATAGCACTCTGCAAGATATTGGAAACGGGCATTAATTCTTTTGTTTCTGAGCATAACTGCAATGGTTCTTAGTTTAACTTCTCCACTCTAGTGTTTACTCAGGGTTCTTGCACCAAGGATGAATCCTAAATGAGAAGCTGCTGGAGCCTTTTCTTTACACTTCATTTGCTACTCACATCAATAACCCTTCAAAATGTAAACATACAGGGAACTGGCACACAATTTGCACTGAACTTGTTTTTGTGAAGTGGTGAAAGGTAACTTCATCATCTCGCCCAAACTCATAAAACTGGATATCCACACTTTATTTTTCTGTGAAGGCTTTGTTTCCAAGATTGAAGAAAATAAAGCTCCAATTAAAGAGTTCATACTTATTTTTATATATGATGACTTAAACAGTGCACATGAAGGGAAGAATATTGCTTTGTTTTAGCCACTCAGCAATTATGGCCAACTCTAGTCTGTCCTATCTCTGTCTACCCTTCCATCTACAATGGGTATTTTTCTTATTTTACACTAGAAAGGCCTGCTTTTACCAGGTACAGGTGTTCTTATGTCCTGCTCAAGGGTTAGTATACTTGCTCCTCAAAGTTGCATACTTAGAACGAAGTTTCTCGCTTCATGTAAGTGGATACAAATGAACACCTTTTATTAGCAGAAGTCCATTTGCCCCATTGGCAATTCTCACCTAATGCATCTCAAGTGCTCTGACAGCTGTGGCTGTACAAACACTAGGAATCCCTGCTTGCATTTGTAGAAAACAATAAACCATGTTACTATTTTACAAAGTTCTGGTTTACTTTACAATTGAGAATCCTTTTGTTCGTAACTCAAGTCATGGAAAATACTGTCTCACAGAACAGTGGACTGTCTCCCACTGTAATGTTTTGTTTCTATAAAACTTATATGCGGTGGGGGTTAAGTTCAGTACACTCAAGTATGCTTCACTTTCTACCTTTAAAAGAATAGACCAACTTTAACTGCGAGGCATGTGCATGTTGTTATCTCAGTTTTAACCTTGGAGAATAATGAGACAGATATTAAGGCTCTTGCCAAAGGTTTCAGAGGGAGGTCGTGTCAGAATTAGTTTTCAGTGTAGGGTTGTGAAATACAAAGCTGATTCCATTAGGGCTTCCAGCCAAAGGACGAGATTATCCTTTTCCATGATAACATCTACCGGAGGAGAAGAAAGGGAAGGGTATGGCCATAAAATTCCTCTCCAATTTTGTCATGATAAGGAGATCAGATCAATCAGTTTATGAAAGGGCTTGTCAGATATGTTTGACTGCAGTGGAAAGGCACTGAATTTGGTCATCAAGTCCAGGAGGTCACCAAGTACTCTTTACGCTCCTCTGTTGATAGAGTGGCCTAATGTGGAATAAACTGTAAGTTCTGTTCTTAAATCTTGGAGGATCTGCTGGGATCACAGCAAGCCCTCATCTCTACAGGAAGCATAAGCCATTGGCATGGCACCATGTTTCTGTGACAACTCTACCAACTTGGCTCCAAAAGCACCAACCTCCTGAAGCTCCTCCATTAGCAGCCAGACACAGTTGCCCTGAGAGTTGCTAAGGACAGACAAAACTTCCAGATCATGCTATATTTTTCATTTAACAATATACCTCTTGTCATGCTGGATTGTAGGCAGCTGGCTCAGGGGGTTATGTTAGGGTTAGGAGAAGCAGTGAAGGTCCAAGAGGAGCATGCCAAGTCGGAGAGTAGTGAAGCCAGGGAACCAAATCAGATATTTGGAGAGCCAAGCAGAGCACAGGGTCAGGAGGCTAGTCAGGTTGGGTATCCAGGAAATTGAACCAGAATTGGGTGAGGTATCCAAAGGGTCAGGTCAGACCTGGGGTTTGTGGACAAGCTGGGTCAGATAGCCAGAGGGTCGGTCAAGAAGCCAGAAGCAGCATAAGCCAAGGGGACAACAGCTTGGGTACAGGGTTAAACCTTGTTGCCCAAACACTCCTCTTCTGGGTCACAGGTTTATATTGCAAGGGGTGAGGGGTCAGTTGAACCTGGCTGTCCTCTCTGGTGGTAGGGAGGAGGCATGTGGCTAGGCCCAGCTGGAGGATTCTGGCCATCTGTATCCATCCCAGTGCTCTGAAGTCAAGTGGCAGACCAGCCTGAGCGGCTGTTCCAAGTAGGTTGAAGCCCTAGCTGCAAGGCCACAGCCTGATGGATCTCCCCTTGTCCTGCTTTCATCTGTATTCTTCTGGGACCACTCACTCAAGCTCTATATTTTATTCCCTTTATTCCAGGGCTGCCAACATATGACCTGTGGGCCAGATCGAGCCTGAAGAGTCGTGCTGCCTGGCCTACAGGGCTGCCAAATTGTGTCCACATGAGCAGGGGTGTGCTTCTGCAGTAGCACAAATTTGTGCTGCTACTATGTGCTACAGTGCATGGCCCTGCTCATGCACTTTGCAGTGGGGCACATTGTCCCGCTGCTCCATACTCTTCAGGGAAGGCTGGCTGGCGCATAGGGTTCCTCGATGTGGGGCTAGCCAGCAGGCGGTCCCTGTGTGAAGGCACCCTGTGCTCCAGTCAGCTGGGCAATGGCACGTGGAGGAGCCCCTGCACTGAGACACTCTGTGCCCCATCCATCTGCTCTCCAGCTGGCTGGGGTGCTGTGTACCTTGAGGCAGGGGAGCAGGCAGCCCTTGGCTGGGTGCTCCCCTGGCTCTGTGTGCTTCAGTGCAGGGGCTCCACTGCAGAGCCCCCATGGTGGGGCACATGGAGCACCCATGCTGAGGCACCCTGCACCCCAGCCAGCCATGGAGTACCTGGTTGGGGCCAGTGTGCCTTGAGATGGGGGAGCAGCCAGCCCAGGAGCCCCTGTACTGAGGTACATGGAGCCCCCACACAGAGCTGCCTACAAGGAGCCCAGGGCTGCCTGTTCCCCCGTCTCGAGGCACATTGCAGTTCATCCCTCCTCTACAGGAAGGACAAATCCAATTTACAGATATGGATTGACGGATTGACATTTAGGCATGTAAATCAACCATTGGTTGCCTAAAGTGGACATTTGGGAACTCAAATATAAATCCAATCCCCCACATTTTAAAAATGCAGTCCTTACATAATGCTGATCAGTTTAACTGTGTTTTTACCCCTGCACAGGAAGCACCTTTCTGTGAACTTGTCATCAGTGATTCACTATGAAATGGTGGGACTGTCTATGCCAGAACTGTCTGCTCAGTAACAGCCTATGTTCAGGGACAATTTCTTTTCTTCATTGACAGTTTGACACACTGACTTTTTTTTCCCTGGTCCTTAGAAGAAATGAAAAGATTTCACAAACTTGCTAAAGATGCCAATTCCAGGAGCTCTGTATTGTGAGTTTAATATTAAAATGTTCCAGCATCACAGCATACAGGCTGGTGCCCTCGTAGTTGGTAGTCAAGGGGAATATTTGCAGAACTGACTGCACAGTGACCTCAGGCTTAGAGCAGCAGAAAAATGCCTCGGGGAAACTCAAGAGATTTATCATAATGCTGCTTGTTTACAGGAACTTTCAGGTACAACAGAGACTGACAGGGACTGTATCACACAGGTTAAGCAGTAAGGAGTCTAACAATAACAATACAGAAAGATAGGCAGTCCAATATTTACATTGTATACAAATTTTCTCTCCACCAGATGATATTTAGTGTTCCCTAGAGCTGTTTTCCTTGATGTGCTGACGTAGCTGGGCACACAGCTCAACATGCTGTACTGGGTAGCAACTCAAAGGGTTTTTTTTTCTTTTCATATCCCTAAGGGCTGGTTGAAGTGAGGAGAAAGTAGAGCTTTAAGGAAACTCTTCTTTAGTACATCCTGCTGGCCCTTGTGTGATGAAGAGATAGGATAAGAGAGATAGGATAAAGTCACAAGCAGGTACCAGCCATGATTTGGCTCTCCTGCTCCCCCCGGAAGAAAGGAAAGGCAATATTCTTATTGGTGAACTGTTGAGTCATTTTGTTGGAAGCCAAACTGCAAGAATTTCTTTATCTTTCTTTTTTTTATGTCACCTATTTATTTAAGGTACAGCTACACAAAAGATTATTTCAAGGTAAGCTAGCTTGTGAACTTGCAGCATCTTGGCTACTGCATGGTATTTGTCCGTGTCAGGCTATCAGAGCAAATTCAAGGCAGTTTACCCCACTTTCATTGAGGACCTACCTCGTATTTAATGTGGGGTAAGAAGAGCATGAACACAAGCAGCTAACACTTATAAAGTCATATCCTAGCTCATGTCATTCATGTAAATTATTCATGTAATCATCATACCCTTAGGTACTTACATGGCCCTACCTCACAGACTTTTAATATATGGTATTTCTGTTCCAAGTGGTATCCTCACTATACAGAGTATAAGGCCTCAATCCATAAAAAGATGTTGGTTCCTAAAGTGGGACATTTGATGCAAATAGAAATATCTAAGCCTAAGCTTGTGATCCTAAAACTCATGCCAAACCCCTAGTTTCCTAAGCAGCTAATATTCTGTTTTTCATAGGTTGAAAATTGCCACCATCTGGGTAGATCTGAGTAGCCTGACTCAGGGACAGGCAATTATTTTGGCTGAAGCACTGCTTAATGAGTTTTGGTGAGCTGTCAAGGACCGCATAGGTAGCCCCACCCCTTGATAATTGCCCCACCCCTGGTCACCTTATTGGCACTGGAAGTCCTGCCTCTAACCCCCAACCTTTGCCACCAGAAGTCCCTCCCCTTGCCCTCTGAAAATACTCCTTTTGTGGGGGTAGGATTGCCATCTTGGACCCAGAAGAACCCCAAATCATATACTAAAAGTCAAATACCTACTATAACTTATTTTAATTTTATTACAAAAAATATTTGCCATGATTTGTGTTTGTGTAGTGTATATAGATTGCATAATAATTAAAAAAATAAAGTCTTACTCTTGTATATTGTGCATGGGGGGGTGGCTGTTCATGTGGGGATCATAGAGAATATTGGAGGGGTGTATATGTTGGGGGGGTTGTGGGGACAGGGTGTGGATGCTTGAGGTTTGTTCAGTGTGTGGGAAGGTGGGGGGTATGGAGACCTCCTCATACACTGTCCCCCATGGCATGCAGCCCCCACTGCCAGCAGCAACAGCAGGTGGGGGTGCTTGTGGTGCTTGTGCCCAGCCCAGGCGCTGGTGCCCGGTGGTGTGTAGCTTCAGCCAGTGCTGTACATGGGGGCAAAAAGTACAGCCTGCCTGGCCCATCTTTATTGCGGGGGCTCCATGTGAAGCCTGTGCAGCTCATGCACCACTGAGGGAAGCCCTGCAGTGAAGCTGGCTGCCTTCTTCTTCCCTTGCCATCCATGGGGGTGGGGAGGGCAGCCGGCTCCAGTGCAGGGCTTCCCCCAGGGGTGCATGAGTGTTGGAACTGCATGTGGACTGTGTGGAGTCCCTGCAATAGAGGTGGGTTGGGCAGGCTGCACTTCTTGCCCCCACATGCAGCACTGCCTGGAACCATGCGCCACCAGGTGCCAGTGCCTGTGCCAGGCATAAGCACCCTGAGCACCCCTGCCTGCTGCTGCTGCTGGCAGTGGGGGCCTGTATACCATAGAGGGAGTGTGTGAGAGGTCCCCACACCCCTTACTCTTCCTCATACCCACACCCTCATACCTTCACCCTGCCCAGCTGAGCTCTATGCCTGCCCTCCTGACTGTGCGCTCCACATTGCTGCCAGCCCCAGCCCCATGCTTCCTGGCCCCACCCACCTGCAGCTGCCCCCTTTCCCCACTCCCACCACTTTCCAACCTGCTGCCTGGAGCAAGCGGGAGGCCAGGGAAGGTGAGCAGGTCCCCCAGCAGCTGCAGCAGTGTCATCAGCATCCCTGCCCAGAAGCTGCTGCTGGATGGGCTGGGCTGCACCCTTTCACTCACAAGGGTGGGAGTGAGGTGGAATAGGGTGTGTTGGGGGGGTATATGTGGGCACTTCGCTCCCACCCTTATAAGCGGAAGGGCTGAGTGGGTTACAGTTCATTGGTGGGCACCTGTGGTGTGACAGCTGAAATTATGTCTGCGTGATAAAGGTGCTTGCTGAAGGCTTTATGAAGATTAGACCAAGTGTTTTTCTGTCATTTGTTTAGATATTAAGCTATATGTTGTTGCTAAGAGCCTAATTAAGGTTTAAGATGTAGTAAGGCCTTGTATGAAGTAAGGCCTAATAAATTTAGCAAAGCCTTGAAGTAGTAAGGCCCTGTGGTGTAGTTAAAATCAACCTTATCAAAGGAATGCAAGGCTTCTACTGCTATTGGTCAGTCTAAGGACAATTAAAGTAAAAAGAATCTGAATGGCTGTAACTTATCAGCACAGCTCAGAAGTTATAAATGGGCTAGCACATCTGGAAATTATTCAAAAGGAAAATACAGTTCTGTAAAAGGGATTAATTAGCTATTGACCTGAATCAGTGGACCTGTGGATCTCAAAGAGCCCAAGGTCTGAATACCAGAGTCCTTCCCAGTACCTCTCGGACAGCGCTGATTGGGGAAGCCTGACTTCACTAAGCTTTGTGGAAAGAGAAACTTGTCATACATTGGGTATCACAGGGGACTGCCGATAAGTTGCTGACACAAATTATTCTTGTCTGTCATTGTTTGTCTTGTTACTATGTGTAGTTGTGTTTTTGTTAAGTCAACAAGCCTTTCTTACCTTTCTACTCCCTGACCACACTTTCAATCAATCCCAAACCTTCCACTGGCGACTGGGACACTGTGAGCCAGATGAAAATTCCTGGTAGGCCAGATCCAGCCCATAGGCCATATTTTGGCCACCCCTGGCCTAACTAGACTACTCGGACTAGGCATTCTCATCCTAAAGTCCTCTGAGGGGCCTATATAGGGATGCTGTCAATATGCTAAACCCATACTCATGATTTTCAGTTATGCAAAAAATAAAACCAATAAAACAAACAAACAAAAAGCCCCTGAGTGGTCACAGACACCTGTGGGCACCTGTGGTGTGACAGCTGAAATTGTAAATATAGTAGTATTTCTGTGTCAATAGTTAAAACACTCATCAAAGTTTCTGGGAGACCTGGGGGACCTGGGTTAAATGCTCTCTGCTTCCTGTGGGGATTCAAATTTTCACTTCCTAATAGTGCCCTCTACCCACTAGGTTGGGGTTCTGGACTGGGGGAGGGTCACTTTTGAAGAACAGGAGACTTGCTTAGTTATTTTTTTTACGTTAAACAACCATTACGTGGTGGTCAGGATACTCTCCTGGCAAGTGGAAGTTGTGTTTGAATTCCTCAAGCTAAAAGCAGGTATCTCACATCTTGGGTGAATACTCAGTTAATAAGGTATTGGATAAAAGGAAAATTTCACAGACACTTTTCTTCAAGGAAAGATTTTGATGCCTTACTATGGAAGGGAATTCTGGGCTTTAAATCCTGATCTGAATAGGAAGTCTATGGTTAAGTGCATAATCCTCCAAAAGAGACAGTTGTCTCTTTATTGTTTCTTATTGGCGAGCCCAGGTAGCCAAGTGTGTTGCTTAGCGTGTTGGCTGCTGTGAATCTGTGATTTGACCCTACCTGTGCATTGGATAGGGAACTTAACATGCCTCACTCAAGCACATGGAATCCATTCTGGAAGCCAAAAGCTAGAAAGTTAGGCATTGCGGGTGCAGACAAAAATGACATTTGTTGTGTGATTGGTCCCTTGAAATCACTCTAAAGCCATGCTCAAAGAGAAAAGCATGGCTGCAGAGCCCTTTGATGGGTGACAAATTAACATTGTATGAGGGTTCAAATGAAACTGCTCTTAAGTGGAGTGGCTTAGTTAATTTCTGTATGCTCTGGCTGCAGCACAGTGAGCTGCAGCTGCTGTCTCTATATGGGAAGAGGTGAATGCAGGGAAAGGGGGTCCCTCTGGGGTTTTCTCAGCCCTGCTGGAGTGCGGGAGGAGGCAGTGGATTACAGCACCTCATTATGGAGGGACTCCAATCTTCCTGCCTCCCCCCTTCCAATGAGGCTGAGAAAAACGCAGACCTCCCTCCCCTGCCTTCTCCCCTCTGCCATCCAAAAACATCAACAGAGCAGGGAGGGAGCTGGGGGAAAAGGCAAGGGAAGAGGCAGTCTCTCTCCGTGGATCAGCTCCAAAATGGAGCTGATCCTCTGCCCTCTGGATCCGATAGCTGTTATCTTTTGAATCAGGAGGACTGGTCTAATTCATGGTGATTTCTATGAATTGCCATAAATTAGGCCCAGGAGCTACACGTCTGTCTGTGCCCTGTGATGCTCAGCACTGCATTGCTCAACATTGAGGAGCTAAGCAAAGATCAAATGCGCACAACATGGTCTTGAAAAGATAGCTCATAAGGTCTAGGCAGATGCACTTAACCATTTGAAAATCCTTTCTTAATTATAGCCATTAGAGATCCTATAACACTTTATTCCAGTTAAGGTTAATAAAATATGTCTACCTTAGTTCTTTCTAAAGTTTCAACTTGTGTTAGTTTTTTTTTTTCCTCGTAACAACTGCTATGTCTTGTCTGCATTAGTAGATGAAACAATTCTTCACCAATTTGTTTTGTTAACATGTTTTGAGATGAAATGTGTTATGTCACTACAAAATCACTCTGGAGCTGAATTGCAAAACTCTCCAACCTCCTGAACACACAAAAAAAGAGTTTCCTGTACAAGCTGAAAAACAAAGGGAGCAAAACTAACGTGAGAAGTAACATTTTCAGGAGTAAAAATATATGAAAAACCAATACATAAAGTCTACTGATCAACCATCCTTGAAATAAACCACAAGCAAGAAAAGACAGAGAAATGACACCTATATAATAGTCTCCAAAGGCAAAAAATAACTATTGGCCTCGCAAATTGGTGGTTGCTTAGAGTCTAGCCTGCAAACAGCATTGGATTGTACAGCCCTCAAACCACATAAGGATGGAGAGTACTATAGTAGCTGTTACCATGGACATTGACAGAAATCTGAAAAGTGCAAGAGAGAAATATAACAAAAAATCAAACCTTTACAAATGGCAATACAGCTTCTGAAAAATATCCTATCCACTGCCACTGAAGTTTGGCTGAATTGAAAAGAAAAGATATTTTGTCTTACAATAAAAAATAAATGTGAAGAAATTGCTTTATGATAAAACTTTACTTGGATGTGACAATCTCTACCCTTTGAGAAAGAGCTGAATGTGATGGGGAGGAGCAGTTCTGTCAAAGGCTGAGCCACAAATGAAGTGCCCATGTATTAATGCTGAGCAACATTTTAAGATGTCTAAATGGTGAAGTGACTGAACATTTCTGTTGTGTGGCGCTTTTCTCACATGTATCCATGCCTTTGTCACCTCAAGATTAGGCTACTTTAATTGACTGATCTGGGTCTGTATAGAAATCCAAGCAGCAGGTGGTTTGTGGCTGGCAAAAGAAATGAGTATGGAGCTCATTCTCTCTGGAGATTCATTTATGCTTATAGTCTGCATGTTCTTTTTTTAAATAAACGCCTCGTGTTTAAAACAGACAGTGATTCCATGTAGCATGACATGTACACAGGTAACAACTGTTTGGACTGTCAAAACACTTTGGTTATTACCTCTTGCTTTCAAATGTGTTTCATCTGATCTCTGAGAAAAAGTTCATTGGCTTGACAGAACTGACCTAAAACAATTGCACAATTAAAGCCACCCCTCCTCCAATTTAAATGAAAAATGTAGTGACCTATTTTTAAGGACTACAGTATTTGCACTGCTGAACTTAGAAATTTAGTAGGGAAATATTCCTCAGTGAGAAAAGGTTCTTTGGTGGGTTTCGGTGAGAACTGGTTTTGATTTCACCGAGGTATAAGAATGTGAAAATCATGCTTGCACCATGCATGGCTAATATTACTGCACTTTGTTTGTCAATATGCTCAAAGATCCCCCAGGATATATTGATTTATTGGGCTAGTAAGGGGACTGCTTGCCAATTGTTGCAGCCAATGGCATACGAGGGAATAATGTGGCTAGCATCAAGTCTGACTGCCTTTGACCTCCTGGCTGGAGTAACCCAGTGCTTATTTACATCTATTGACCGAGGGCAGCCTTATGTGAGTGCAGAGCAATGGTTCAACTGATTTACACTCAAGGCACCGCTCTTTAGACTCAAGGCTCCCCTCACACAATGCCAGTCCTTAGTTTTCATTTATTTTTTGACTACAGAAAAATAATAGAGCAATTCTTCTGTTGCAAAGACCTCTGAAAAACCAGAACAGGTCAGAATGTTTATAACACTGAATTCCTCTTTGAAATCTCTTGGTTTCTCTTGTGAACGATACTTGCATACCTAACAATGCCGACATTGTGGCACACTGTGGCACCCTTGAAGGGAATTCAGAACCTTGGCTGAGAATCACCCGTCTAGGAACAAGGCTCATACTCCTGCCTCTCCAGCTGTTGTGCCATCATTGTGCTCCACAGTGCATTTCCATGCCCTTAGAATATGCACCAATGATGTAGAGCTCCTTAAAAATAGACTTGAGTTCATTTGTGAGCTTTATGCACCTCTGGTTACACTGAGACATCACAAAGCCTGTGCATCACTTAAATCCAATTTAAGCTATTGGAGGATTTATGCAAGTCTTAAAACTTGCATAGACACTGCTCTACACAGGGAGGACTTTCAACCCCCAGCACTATGGTTTTGTTTTCTTTTAAATAATGGAATAACTAAAAACTCTTGCCTTACCTTCTACATAAAAAGTCATCCTGCCAATCTACTGGCTCAAAATTATGTGCGTCTAATTGTAGTTATTCTGATAGAGCAACATTATAGGACTTTGTTTCTTATAGTCCTAGCAAATGATAGAATATGTGAGGCCCTTTGGGGGGTGAGAGCCATTCGTTAAAAAAATATTATATATGGACAGTACAAGACATGGAATACCAGAATTGAGGGTGCCCACAAAGCTTTACCTAAAGAGTACACTGATGCAGTGCACTTTCTAATTATGTGGTTTTAAATTTTTCCAAAGAATACCATCTATTATTACCCAGTTGTGCCCTTATGACCTTGTAAAATGTGTCAGGAAGGGTCAGGGGTTTTCAGGAACGAGTGCCTTTCCTACATGCTGTCCTCTGTACAAATAATATACGACTAGGCTGCCAAACTCTCATATCACTGGTTTGTCCCTATATGTAGAAGGAACTTTCTTTAAGGTAGTAGAAGGAAATAGCTTTATGTTTTAAAGTTAGCTTTAACGATGTAGCCAGATGGTATTTTACGAATATCGCATGTGGGACTAGAAGGGACCTCACTGCTCACTGAATCCTGTCAAGTGCTGCTGAAGGCATCAACATCCTATAAGTTTGTTCATAAACTTATCAAAATCCATCATAACAGCAGTTAGGATTTTTGCCCCCACTAGTCTGCTAGGGAAGCTGTTCCAGGACTTCACTGTTCTGCTGATCAGGAACTGCTTCCATCTGTTTCATGACCAGTTTATATTCATTCTTGTGCCATTGCTGTCCTTTAGCTTTACTATCTCTTTTTTCCCTCTAGGTCTTTGTTTCCTAATGCATTTCCAGTGAAAAATCATATCCCTTCTCATGCCTTAATTTTGTTAGGCTAGCCCAGCGAAGCTGTCCTTGTCTCCTGTGATAAGCTCTCCTTTCCTCTGAAGATCCTGGTAGCCCTTCTGCGCACCTATCCCAGTTTGAATGACTCATTCCTGAATAGGGGTGACCAGAATTGTTCACAATATTCCAGTATTCATAGTGTTTGTAACCAAAGGACTGGACTAAAAAGTTATGCATACAACCTTCACTTAAGAAATGTTATTATTTTATGGTAAGGGTGTCTAAACATGATATCTTACACTTCTCTAATCATTTTTAGCTGAATATATGCACACAGAGAACAGCGAGTTATATTTTTGGAATAACTATCTAAAGTTCCACTGCCTGTCAATATAATTTCTCATTCTATTGTTAATTTCAATCTAAATTGCTTCCTTTCAGGCCTAAAACTATGCAATCTAAATAATATATTAAACCTGAAGGATCCAAATGAAGCCTGGCAGTCACTCAAGGTGAGATTACAGGCTGTTTAAAGCAAGCATGTGCCATTTTAGAGGCAGGTGTCTCAAAGGTAATCATCATCATCTTCTCCCTTGGATTATTCCAGAAATCATCAGGATGATTGTGTTTTTCCATTAGCCTAGACAGCTGGTTCAACTGATGCCTGGATGACATACAAAAATGTTGTTAGAATGATACATTTCTTGTAGCTGAAAGGTGTGCAAATGGAAGAAATACCATTCTGAACAAGGTATTGGCTTGAATGGCTTCTTTACCATAAAGGATATAATAATCACATATTATTAAACTTGAAAGAAAAGACATTATCTAAGTCATTACTAGATATTTTGGTATGTGACCACCAGATATTGCTTCTTATTGCATAGTCTGTTACAGGGAAGTGGTACAAAGAGCATCTCATTTTAAATTATAGACTCTGCTTTTCTAACTACATTTCCTGGCCAGTAGACAGAGTAATCATTATGTTAAACCATTTAACAACATATCTCTCCTTTTATTAACTGTATCGGAGGTAGGCTGCAATTCCTATATCATTCTGCTACTACATTAGAAGGATCTATTCTGGCTCAGTAAAGTCTTTGTACTGAGAACATTTATGTGCAATATTTTTTTATTAATTAAACCTATATTACTGCTCCAGCTCCAATATTGGCACCGCCTGTTTTGTTTTTTTAAAGCTGGTATGCTCTTTTCTCAGAATCAGATCTATAATTTTATTATATCAGTAACTGGTTTCAATGGCCTGGCTCTGTCTGAAGGTGAGAAGAACAAAAGGTTTTAGCCCTTTGTTCTGGACTTTTTAATCCTATTTGTTAAACACAAACCATGTCTACATGGTCACCTTCCCATGTCTAGCAACAGCACCTTCAAGCATGCCATACCCTGTTCTGGGCAGGCTGCCTCCTAAATCAGAAGCAGTGTCTCTTCAGGCATGCTAATTAGCATCAGTGAATGACAGTGTGATTCACAATTATACAAGGGCACAGCTACATGGCTTTGATGTAGGAGGTAGTCTTGCTAGATCACTGCAGTGGACTTGAGGGTGCTATTGAATGGCACAAAGTTTACAGTGCGACTAGGGCCATGATAACAAATTATTAATTAGAAAAATATAGAGGTTGTTAGCTGCATTAATCTCAAGACAGGCAAAAGATAGGGCAGGGTGGCACGGCACCTTAAAGATTACCTGGTTCAGAGAGTCTTGACTTTGTGTAGGCAACACTCTGCTATAAATGGACTAACAGAAAGAAGGGTTTTATATACAAGGGAAGCAGACAGTGGGGAAAGAACACTTCTAAGGACAGGCAAAAGGTGAGGTGACCGGATCAGTTGTAGGGATGTTAGCTAACACAGTTCACACCCTTTCTTTCTGCCAGTCCATTCATAGCATCTGATGAAGTTGGCTGTTGCCTACAACATCTCCCACCTCTCTGAACCAGTCAGTCTCTAAGGTCCCCTGCCTTTTCATCTGGAAAAAGATATGTTCTGCTGAAACCCTGGTTAGGCAAAATTCTCACTGAATCTGCTTGATAGTTTTTGCTCAGTAATTTCCAACCAGGCTGTTGCAGCACCCTATGGTGCCAGGAGATACTTTTAAGGATTTTGCAGGTTGCAAGCAGGTAAGAACATGCTCACCTCTGCCTGACCACTCTTCTTCTCCCCACCTGATGCTGCCTGGCCCCTGTGCTGTGCGAGGAAGGAAGTGCATGCTTGTCCCTGCCACACATAGGCAGTGCGCACTTGTTCTCTCCCTTCCCATCTGGCCCCTGTGTGAGGAGGTAAGCACCAGAATAAATAAATTATTTTTAGAAATGGGGTGCTGCTCAATTTGCAAAGTTATGGAGAGGTGCCTTGAGGCTAAAAATGTTGAGAACTGCAGTCCTAACTATCCGCAATACTTCCTTTCCTACATGGTTGTTTCCTCTTGCATGCATTTTACTGAAAAATATGTGTTTTCTATCATTTCTATAATTAAAGCACTGCTTTTTTATTGAGAATTGTTAATGGGCCAGAACTATGTTTACTGTCTGGATAGTTTACCAATGAGAAACCATCTTTAATTGAAAATAAATCTACTGAATACACTGTGAGCTGGTTATTAAGAACCCTTACGCTTTAACTCCTATACAAATGGTTCTGTACAAGTTAGTTGTGAAGATATCTTAGTCAAACCAGATATTTTTATTTCTCTATAGCAAATACAAGAAAAAAACCTGTTTACTGATGAAATACCAATAGCTGAACTTAAAAAAAAAATCAGGTTTCATTTTTTCAAATTGAGCTGGAAAATAGGGAAAAGGGAAGAAAACAGGAAATAAATATAAAAGAAAACCAAAGCAGAATAACATCTTCCTATTCAAAACAAAATAAAACATTTATTTTTTGTTTGAGTTCACAACATTTTGAAACAAATGAAAGCTTTTCCATGAAAACTTATTGCATTAAAATTACCATTATTTTACTGGGAAAATATTTTAGATACACATTTAACTATTTATAATGATTTAATAATAACAAACCAGAGATCCCTGTGATTCAAATGAATCTTGGGCATTTACATGGATATAAGAACATCCAGAGTTACATTAATATGGATTTAAAAGATCTGGAAAGTCTGCATTTTAAAGCACAAACTAGGAAGAAACTTTCCCATTAGGCACTTCATAACAGGGTCTTCTTATACTTTCCCAAGAGGCATCCTGTTCTTGCTACTGTTGGTGTTAGCCTTTTGAATTCAATGGACCTCTGCCCTCATATGATTTAGCAGTTCTTATCCCAGTACTTTCTTATTGTTGCGAGAATGCGTGTAAATACATACATGGTGGATGTTTTGGAAGAATCACAATTATTCCCTTCAGTTTCTGCCATGTTGCCTTCCAGGTTGCAGGACTCAAGTGGTTTAATTTGAACCCTTTCCTACAGAGGTTTATTTTATTCTGATGTAAAGTAATAGTATGGTGCACTCAATTTTTGGTAAAGTACTACTTCTCGTGCCCTGGTTTCAGTCACATGACATGAAACAGCAACTTCCCTACACTGTCACAGGGAGAGGAACAATATCTTCTGCCTCCTACCTTTGCATTATTTTGTGCTACTTTGGTACCTAATGAATTAAACCACTGACAGTCTAATCCATTTCTGGTACAAGATGTTCCCACATTTTTTCTCAATTATCTCTTTCATTTCTAAGGAGTAAATCCAAAATATCCTCTAATCCTTTTAATTACTTAACAACCTATTAAGAAAATAGTCCTATGCTATCTCGAGGCCCTTAGTCGTTGCAAAATTCTTAATCCAGTCAGCGTTGCTGAAATGCTGTACAATCTGTATGCTTGCATTAGACAGCTCTCATATGCATAATATTTAGTGATCTCCTTTTTTCCTCACAAAAGGCTATAGCATTTGACTGTAATCATTTCAAATGGAGGCTGAGGGGAAAAGAGCTCCATTGTTATGATACTAGACTGGAATTTGAAAAAAAAGGATGTTAAATTTTTCCACTCAGCTATGCCACAGCTATTTTTCCTGTGTGACCCCAGACAAGTCATGGCCAGAACCCAAAAGGCATTTAGGCATCCAATTCCTGTTTAAGAGACTCGTTTGATTAATTGATTTCAACAGGAGTTTAGGCAGCTAAATGTGTATTTGGATCAGGCCCTTAGTTTCTCTATGCCCTTCAGTAAAAAAGGAAAGATTTCTTCTACTCCATGTTTTGACAACTTAAATTCTATGGTTTTCAAAGCAGGGATTGTATACCAAGGGTGTGTCTTTCCACTCCCCCCCCACGTAGTGATGCGCTATGTCACTGTATGGCACATTATGGCGACTTAACAAACACGAGGGTCCACATGTGATTGGCAGCTATGTCGCTGTAGTGGTGCATTCCCCCAGTATAGTGCATTGCTGTGGCGATATAGCAGCAAAATCTGATTGTGTGCTGCACACGGTGCAGCAAGTGCCCTTACTGAGCCGCATTTTGGAAATACTAAAGCATGGTGCTGTAGCAACATCACTGTATGGGGACATGTAGATAGATGGACCCTAAGTGAGCGTGAAGTGACTAACACAATGGGGTCTTCTCAGCTGAGGTCTCCTGAAAGAATTGTAATGGATAATTAATAAACCCCCCCCCAAATTCTGCACATTATTTACTGTAATAATTATTTTGCATTATTTGTTATCGTTAGAATTTTTCATAAAATGTAACTAGGTGAATAGTATCTTTTGTTCTTTTAATTTAGTGGCCTTCCAGAATTGTAGGAGCCCTGGTCTTCTCCAGACTCCAAATGGTTTTGTTAGTATTGTCTTACCTCTGTTCCTCTGGCAGTCGTATGATGGAGGCTTTGAGACTAGAAGGTAGAACTGAGGCTTTTTGAAACTTCCAGCCTTTGCTTTTCTTGCATCCCTTCCAAGCCACATGTGTAGTGAAGTTGCCAAAGAAATAGGCAGACTTTATCTTTTGGAATCACCTTTTGGAGACGCATACAAACAAGTACAATCTTAGAGAAGATCTGGCAATACAGAAATAAGTTTGTAATGGTGAAATCTGTTGGACTGTGGAATAACCTATGAGTGGAAATAATGAAAGCACATACTACTTAATATTTCATAAAACTGCACTGGACAGAAAGAAGGGCAGGTGCCTCTACTGGCTGTGCAGTTCCCATCAGGGTCTGGCAGGTGCACAGCAGGTCACAGCCAGGCAGCAGCCCCCACTGCCAGCCTGCTGCACTAGGTAAGGGGTTCAGGGAAGTCTTGGGGCTGCTTCAGGGAGCACAGGGGGTAGTGTCTCCAGGTACCAGTTGGCTGGGCTCCAAAAGATCCTGAGAGCAAATAGCCCTGAGCTACTTGCCAGGGCAACTTTTTGTACTGATGGGGCCAGGACAGGGTAGCTTTTTACAATGCAGGGGACAGCACAGGTGCTGGCCCTGGGCTCTAGCTACCCTTGGCTACAGATCCAGGAGGAGCCAGGCAGGGTTATTTTGCCCCAAGTGGCACAATTTGCTCCACAACAAAGTGCATGTCCGAGCACATGCGCTAAGGCAAAAAGCCCCAGCTCAAATTTGCACTGCTTCTATTTGAGCTACTGCAAGTGCACTTGCTTGCATGTGTGGATGGGCCCTATGTGGCTAAAGTTATCCATATCAGTGCTATTTATCTGTCTAGAGATGGAGATGGTTGTGGGCCTAGACTTCTAAAATCAGTGTGCTGCTTTTCGTTTGAGAATGCCTGATCTTAAAACCCCTAAAGTTTTCTTTCCCAAGTTATCTGACAAAATTAAATGAATTGTTTATTTGTTTGTTCCTAGTGTGCTCAAAGCAGTGATGTGAATTGAGGTATCAATAATTTAGGAGCATTAGACACTAATATGTATATGGTGATTTCTCATTAGTGCTAACAACTTCAAAACTAATTCTCATTATCTTGCAATAATTATTTAGCTGCTTAGAAAGTGATGAAACTCAAACAGAGCTATGTAATGTGTTTACAAAAAAAGGAATCAGTTAACACTACTAAATGTTAATGTCTTTATTCCTTAACAATTAATAGATCAGCCCATAAATTGTTTTTAAAGGTATTCCTACAATCATGAAGTATGGATTTCTTTAAAGATGAAATTGCATGCTGGGAAAAAAAAAACAAAAACTTTTAGCTGAGACCTATCAGCTTAAACTTAAAAAAAGAAAAGGAAGCATGGAAAAAAAGACATCGAATGAATTAGCAGTAAATGTTTGGCTGAGAGCCCTCTTCTGCTATCATGTAAATAATTCCAGACTGACATTTATAACAGCTTCTACTAGGCTAGGGACAGAAATTACACCTAAACCTGTATAAATGATCAGAAACTAGTGCCAATCTGTAGCACAGCAGGGCTAGGGACAGAAGTTACACAAACTGGTTTAAGTAATCAGAAATTGGTTTAAACCTGTAACAGAACAGAAGTTCACCCCATACTGGTGAACAAGTTAAGAGGCTGTGATGTGGATGACTGCACAGTCCGGTGGGTGGCAAATTGGCTAGAGGGTCGCACCCAAAGAGTCGTGGTAGATGGGTCGGTCTCGACCTGGAAGGGTGTGGGCAGTGGGGTCCCGCAGGGCTCGGTCCTTGGACCGATACTCTTTAATGTCTTCATCAGCGACTTGGACGAGGGAGTCAAATGTATTCTGTCCAAGTTTGCACACGACACAAAGCTATGGGGAGAAGTGGACACGCCGGAGGGCAGGGAACAGCTGCAGGCAGACCTGGATAGGTTGGACAAGTGGGCAGAAAACAACAGGATGCAGTTCAACAAGGAGAAATGCAAAGTGCTGCACCTAGGGAGGAAAAATGTCCAGCACACCTACAGCCTAGGGAATGAGCTGCTGGGTGGCACGGAGGTGGAAAGGGATCTTGGAGTCCTAGTGGACTCCAGGATGAACATGAGCCGGCAGTGTGACGAAGCCATCAGAAAAGCCAATGGCACTTTATCGTGCATCAGCAGATGCATGACGAATAGGTCCAGGGAGGTGATACTTCCCCTCTATAGGGCGTTGGTCAGACCGCAGTTGGAGTACTGCGTGCAATTCTGGGCGCCACACTTCAAGAAGGATGCGGATAACCTGGAGAGGGTACAGAGAAGGGCAACTCGTATGGTCAAGGGCCTGCAGACCAAGCCCTACGAGGAGAGACTAGAGAAACTGGACCTTTTCAGCCTCCGCAAGAGAAGGTTGAGAGGCGACCTTGTGGCTGCCTATAAGTTCATCACAGGGGCACAGAAGGGAATTGGTGAGGATTTATTCACCAAGGCGCCCCCGGGGGTTACAAGAAACAATGGCCACAAGCTAGCAGAGAGCAGATTTAGACTGGACATTAGGAAGAACTTCTTCACAGTTCGAGTGGCCAAGGTCTGGAACGGGCTCCCAAGGGAGGTGGTGCTCTCCCCTACCCTGGGGGTCTTCAAAAGGAGGTTAGACGAGTATCTAGCTGGGGTCATCTAGACCCAGCACTCTTTCCTGCTTATGCAGGGGGTCGGACTTGATGATCTATTGAGGTCCCTTCCGATCCTAACATCTATGAATCTATGAATCTATGAATTCAGTGCACATAAACTAGTTTCAAAATAGCTGAAACTGGTTTAAAATGAACCTGGTTGAATATCAGACTTAACTGATCTGGGTCAAACCAGTTTATGGAACTTCTGTCCCAGACCCATCCTGGTTCAAGTTAAATCACAATCCCCCAGGATCCCAGCATGCTTTCCAGCCCTCAACTGGGCTGGGCTGTCTGCTCCAAGAGAAAAGGGTTGAGGGAAGGGGGAGGCAGGGATTGCCCCCAGCAAACCCTGGCTGAGGTCTGGGGCCAGGGAGAGGGGTTAAACATCCCTTCCCCCACTCAGACTTACTGCTGGCTGTGACTTTGGGTACAAATCCCAGAGGCCCCAGGAAGAAGGAAGAGGAAGTGATGAACAACCCTGCAGAGTCCTGCTGCTGTAATTCTGAACTGCAAATCCCAGAGACCTCAGGGGCAGCAGGAAGAGAAAGTGAACATACAGCCCATGCTGGCTACATGCCAGAAAGCTGTGCTCTAGCACCCCCATCTTCTGGCCTAAGCCACTGCATGCATGTGGCTGCATTTCTGGAATCATGAGTGAATGTCTATCCAGTTGTTTCTCAGTTGAATCCCTGCAGTTTACATTAACCTGCAAAGACTGAATCAAAAACCCTTGGGCTTTTTGACTGTCTGCAGTTAGCCCAGAAGTTCAGTACACATTAACCACTTTCAAAATGGCCAAAATTGGATAGATGTAGTATCCAATGGCTAAACCTGGATGGATGTAGTATCAGACTTAACTGATTTAGGTTAAATTGGTTTAATGAGCTTCTGTCTCAGATCCCCTCCAGATTTTGGTTAACTCACAGTGCCCCAACATCCCAGGATGCTTTGCACCTCCCCCACAAACCCCACCCCCTTGTAGGGTGGGTGGGCTAGCCTTGGCCCAAGCTGTCTGTTCCAGCTAAGCAGGGAGGTATGCTCTAGCACCCCCCAGTTTCTGGTCTGGGTTATTGCAGGCATATGGCTGCATTTCTAGAATCAATTGTGAATGTCTGTTTACTTGCTTATTGGTTCAATCTATGCATCTTAGACTAATTTGCAAAGATTGAATCGATTCAGTCTCGGGCATTTTGATTGTCTGCACTTAGCCCTAGGGAGCAGGGTAAAGAATATTGAATGGCAGAGCATATAAGCTCAGATTCCAAGCTCAACCATACAGCTGCCTTGGAGAGGGGAAGGAGGAGAGAGCAGAATGAATATTGACAAGCTGAATTATGAGTAATTAATTGTTCTTGCCATGGCAGGGTGCATGGCAGGGCAGGGTGCTGCTCTGGAGCAACTGGGATCTTGTGGCAAGGGCAGTTTTATGTGGGGCCAGAGCAGAGCTGTGATCTGCAGCCTGCACACTTCAAGCAGGGGTGTGCAGGCAGTGGATCATGACTTTTCCCCGGCTCCTTGCAGCGGTGACAGCGTGGTCCCAAGCCAGGGCAGACCTGTAATCTATTGCCTGAATACCCCTGGCCAGAGCATGCAGGCTGCAGACCACAGCTCTTCCCTGGCCCCAGACCAAGCTGTCCCTGCTGCAAGATCCCAGGAGCCCCAGAACAGCCCCCTGCCCTGCTGCATGCCTTGCCAGTGTGGCTGGCACCAGTCTCCACAGCAACCTCAGCCTTGCCTTATCACAGTGCAGATGTGGTTGGGGTCTCCATGGAGGCCAGCCCCAGCCATGCAGGTAGGGGCTGTTGGGAAATGGAGTCTGCTACAAGTGGGATCAAGCCCGCAGGCCAGACTTTCCTGCCTGTGATGTAGGGTATGCTTAATACCCATTTAGGTGCCTGTCAAGCCAATCTAGATCTGGTGCCAAGCACTAAAACCCTCCAGCTGGTGGTGTTCTGTAGATGAGGCATAGGGAGGACTTGCAACACAAACTCCCCAGAGTAGCATCCATACACAGTGTCTTCATTTCCTTCAGTGCGTGACTGTAGGGTAGGGCAGGGCTTGGGGCTATTTTTAACTGTCAGTACAATTTTGCTTCTTGAGTATTTTGAAATATAGAAATGTAATAAACAATGAACAAAGCATTAAGTATATGCCTAACAGTCTTATATAGCTTCAATACCTCCTTGAATTTACCAGTGAGCTTATGGGCTTTGCCCAAACTCTCAAATAAAAACCATTGGAATATTGGCTTGTCCATTTTTTTGGTATTTATTGTTCTTCTTTAAAATCCAAATTTCTGGTGTGATGAATGTGTTGAAGCATGGGGGACTGTCTCTGGGAGGTATGATGGAAAGAGCCAGTTCCATCAGTAACAAATCATGGTTATGTTGTCGTATGCAGTAAACATTTGCTTTTCAAACCTATGGTCGCTCCAAGACAGCTTTGTGAGAGGCTCTTAAGTTTGTGTCCTCAGCAGGTTGATATTCTGGTGACTTTAACATGTACCTGTCTGTATTTGTGAAGGAGCAGTTTTCTAAGAAAGACTCTTTCTTGACATCTCACTTTTAACAACACCTGGTTAAGTGGTAAGCAGAGTGTTAATCAGTGATGGGGTTTAGGGAATTAGTTCAATATTAGAATTTAATGGAGAGCTAATGGCAAAGAGCATGTTTTAAAAAGGGAGGAGGTAGAGTAAAACTGGGAATTAAAAAAAAATGGAAAATCAAAGTATGAGGTTTCAAGCCTGTCAAAATGTTTAATTCTTTTTGCTCAAACTGCAGATGGTTGGAGTCATCTTGTGCCAAAATTAAGTTGGTGACACTGTAAAATAACCTTTCAGAAATATGTTCCCCATATTTTATTCATTGTTGCACTTTAGATGAACCTATTCTTTGCATGAATAAGGTATTTGCAATGAGTTGCCCTCTTCATACTTGCTTGGTGGAGATTAGAATACGCCTTGTTAAGAACTAAGCTTCATTTTGATGTGAAGGAGGTATGAAATGTTGCTTTTGCTTCTTGTCTATCTGGGCAAAGTAAATATGAAATATACTAAAAACTGAATAATTGTGTCTGCCTCATGCACAAAGCTAGGTTTGGTTATGTAATAATATAATCATATAATTCAACTTTGCCTCTGGAAAAGAAGAAACACAGCTATTTGGATAGTCCCATTAAATTACATCCAAAGGGACACCTAAATAATTTGAAAGCTTCCTCACATACCAATGTTACAAGCACATAGGAAAATACACGTATAGGAAAATGAAGTAAAACAGAAACAGTACAAAACCTCAGGATTGCCATGTATATGTGACGATCAAACAAGAAGTAAAACTCTTACTGCACAAACACAAATCCCGTGGCCTCCTTTTTTCTCTTTAAAGTGTCATTAAGCTTACTCGTATTGTCACACTTGTGGTGATACAGATAAACCATACCTTCCATTTCAAACCTTCATGGAAGTGGCAGTCCATGAAAAAAAAAATGCATACCACATATCCAACTCATACATTATTATAAATCTAATATAACATCTGTCCAGCACAAACTGTATAGGATTATGTTTTTACTTAGAAAAACATTTTTCTTGTTTTGAATTCTAGATTTATTTTGAAGTTTTTCAATTTAGGAAACATTGTATGTATAATGAGGTAATATTTCTCAAAACCCCACAAATCAGTGCTAAGGGCTGGTGCTCTCCTTGTCTCCTTCCTCTCCTTCCACATCCCTTAGTTAAGTTATGGGTTTTAAAGATATTGATTTGAATTAATATTTTTTTTACAGGACGGCATTCAAGGAAAATATATTTTGGGAAAGCATAAATAGCATTTTTCACATTTACAGTTGCCTCCCAGGCTGGATCTTGGCAATTGGCTGAAAGTGAACTTGACAAGAGCCTTACCAATGAGCAGCCATCTCTTTGATTTTCCCAAAGGAAAATTGGATTTTTCTGAGAAAGGCGTTTTCTGTTGGAAAATCCATTCCATGTAAAATTCCAAGCCAGATTTATTTATCACTTACAACAAGTCAAACTTTAGTAAAGGTATCACTAGGTACTAATCTGGAAATATCAAATGATCACTCCCAAGGATCCTTGATTAAGACTTCTGTTAATAAAAGCAACCTGTTTCTCTGACTGCACAGCCATTATCACATTCTTCACTCTTGCCAGTTTACTTCCCTTGCCCCAGAAAACAGCAGCTAATGGGAACCTGATTCTGCCCCCTACCTTTTCCACCTTCTCACCCCTCTTAAACCTCAGTCCTGGACCTGTCCGCGACCTTCAAACTGGCTAGCTGGCATGTGCTCTGCAGGCTCTTTGCATGAGGTTGCTGGAGAACTGCAACTTGGGTAGCTCATCTGTAACATTAATGGTCCACAAGCTGGGGTGGCATAACTTTAACCCTCCTAGAGAGTTAGGAGGCATAACTTTAACCCTTCTCTGAAACTAGTTTCAAATGTTAATGTGTGGACAATGTAAGGATTAAGAGTTCCAGTTTCGGCCTAAAATTAATGTGTAACAAGGCCCAATGACTGTTGTGTTTTCACCTCTGATTTCCCTTGGTTGTAACTTATCCCTTCTAAGTATTTAGCTCCTCTTACTTTGTTTTGAATTCTGACTTCTTTTTTTCTCAGCTCTGAGGATGTTAGCACACCTTCATTGCAGCTGGTCACAGAAGTCAGGGAAAACTCATTAGCAATTTAATTTAAACTTCACCTGGCAAAAAAGGTAATCACTTTATAAACTGTTGAGAACTAACAAAATTTGAAAACTTAAAAATAATGTGTGAATATTCTTATAAAGACGTTCAAAAATAAGAAAAAAATGTCCATTGTCTCTACTTTGAACTTATCAGCAGCATTACTTAGTTACTAAGTGCAACTGGCAAAATGTTTGAGGGTGATTACTGCAATGATACTTCAGCTTTGGAAGGATATCTCTCAGGTATTTATATATCTATTGATTGCAGGATTCACGGTGTTCTTATTGCAATGCAGTTTTTGTTATTTTAATTTCAGAAATGAAGCTTTTATAGTCTTAATTTATAGTTAAAGTGTCAGATCAATGGCTTGTACCTTTCACTAAAAATACAGTGTATTATGTATTGCAATTATTCCTACCAGCCTTTTAATCTCTCTGTATAATAGCAGGCACTGGTTATATTCAGAAATTCTTTTATAACCCTATTTTTACATGTTGGTATCTTTTTGAAACATTCACCTAGTACGTCAACATTTTTCATCCTTGGTTTGTACCCATGGAAAAAAAAAATAGATTTTTTTTCCCCTTCACCTGTTTTTGAATTAAGCACATATGAATGAAGAGCACTTTTCCTATTATTTAAAAACATATAACTGCACAATTTTGGGGAGTAGGCTGCAGCCAAATGTTTGGAGTTTGTATCTCGGCAGGAAGATATTCTTATGTGAGGAGCGAGTGCTTTCTTGGTTTGGGGGAAATCAAAAATAAAGCAGTAAATAATTGAAAAATCACTTCACAGCTACATTGCTTTATGAAATCTTACAGGAAAATATAAATTGCATTAGCTAAGTTTGGACCTCAACTCTCCCTCCTTAAACTTTAAAGCCTAACTGAACTATTTAAATATTATTAGGCCAGACTCTTTCCTCTTCTTTCTTTTTAGTGCAAGGGAAGGATATATTAAGCTATCCTCTGTTAATGTAACTTTAAGGTCTCAAATAACATCTCAAGATGTTGTACAAAGTAAAACTTCTAATAAATGAGATGACTAGAAAGCATTGAACACTTACAGAATATTTTATTTTTTCTAAGTTTATGTATAGAGTATATTACTTTTAAATTTGTTAAATATGAAAAAGAAATGATCAGAAATCTTTCACTAAAATTATATTTTACAAAAATATCAGTTGATCAAACCAGAAACATTCTGAAAGTATATTGGTCTGAATGAACCTTTCTTTGAGAAATGGAGAGGGGGCATAGAGTAGCCAATAGTGCCATGAGTTATTGGTGACACAGATCTTAAATTTTTGTCCTGCTTATCATTCACATCCCAAGCAAAGACCCAAATTACGGAGTTTTTGGACATTCGGGGTTTCTCATTGACACTACATGGACAAAGGCTTTGGTTTGTTTCCCATGTAGAATTGGAAAGTTTTTGAATTCACCATTTTCCCAATTTTTGTGGGAAGGAAAAAACTGTTTTCTGCTCAGTTCTAGGAAGAAGACTTATAGAATATGGGATGTGTTCATTTTGATGCTGCTGTTGGAACCTTAACACATTTTATGACACATTTTCTGTTTGGTAAACTATACGCTTAAGATGTGATAGAGATTTAACGATAATGTAGGTATGGCCTGATACCACAGGAACAGTTCAATATTCAATAAAAAGGAGGATAATGGTAATGAATTACAAAGGTGAGCCAGTTTTCCACAGTCTATTACCAGACAGAGTAATGGAAATCTGTTACGTCTACGCAACTTACATTGCTAAGGTAGAAGCAAAACCTAGATTGTTTAATATGATAAAACCGGGAGGGTCTGTAATCTTCATCTCAAAATACTGAAAAAAACAACATATGAAATAGCTACTCATATAACAAGGAATTTCAATTCATTTGTGATTTTGGGGGTGGTATCCTGTGATTTAAGAATAGCAAGTATAATACCTATTTTTGGAAAACGGAAAAAAAGAGGCATGGAGAACTACAGGTCTGTTAGTTTGACCTCAATACTATGCAAGGTTTTTGAAGAGATTTTGAGGGGAAATAAGCAAGGCTATGGAGGTAAATGGAAAATAGGATAAAATGTAGCAAAGCTACAGTCCAAGAAAGATTGTGTCAAACTAATCTAATATCCTTTTACGACAGAATAACTGACTTCCTAGATAAGGGCAATGCAGTGGACCTGACCTTGATTTAAGCAATGCATTTAATACCGTGCCTCACAGGTAGTTAAGATGGAGAAGATGGGTTTAATACGATAATTATAAAGTGGATAAAAAGCTGGCTAAAAATGAAATGACACTGGGGAGTTATCGGACTGGGGAGAGGTTACTAGTGGTGTTCCTCAGGGATTGGTTTCGGATAAATGGTTTCAGTAGCAACCATGGTGCAAGAACTAGCTGTGTCCTTATGACATTTACAGATTGGAAGTTGAGTGGTATTGCTAATATTGAAGAGGGATGGACAATTATACATGAAAAATCAGATGATCATGTAGACTAGAGTAATAGAAATAGGAGGAATTTAATAGTATAGCATGCCAACTCATGCACTTTAGGGCTACTATCAAGAACTGTTGCTGTAAGCAGTGGGTTCATTGACTGGAGTTGGTATAGGAAGAGAAGGACCTGCCTGTATTGGCTGACTATAACATGATCTGGAGCCCTCAGAAGAGGGTTTCTGACCACTAGAGGAGTGAAGCAATATAACTGTTTTCCAAACAAACCCGTGGGGATAAGGAACCCAAAACACTTCAAGATACAGCTTGATACATTGTATGGGAAGGATAATGTGCAAGGATAGCTGTGTTTTTGGAAGAGATAATGTGGCTTTGAATGTCTGATACTCTCAAGAGGATGCTGAAAGGAAACTTGGTTACCAGGTAGGTTACTGGGATATGTAGAAGGTGCCTGGTAACACAAATGTCCATGACTGCAGTCAAAGTAAAGACAGGATTTGGAGGGAGGCAGAGTCTGAATCTAAAATACCATATTTTCTTGCATACCACATGCTTTCAAATAAAACATGGTCCTTGTTTTGGGAAGGGAGAATGAAGAGAAAAAGATTTTTCTGGAGTCTTCCCTGCCACAGCATGGGCTCACCATGGCTGTATGAAATTTGGTAGCTGCTGTGATACGGCTAATGCTTGAGCTTTGGACCTAGACGGAGAGAGTGACTGATGCTGACAACAGGGCTTTGCCCCTCCTGCCTGGGAAGGTAGCACAGCCCATGGCAGCCATTACACTGTCTACATCCCTCCGTTATGGCATGGTAATCAGCTTCCTAGCTTAAAACATGCACCCGAATTTTGGACTGCTGCTTTTGGGGAAAGGGGTGTGTGTGTAGTATAAGAGAGGACTTGAATGCATTGCTTGGCTTTTTGTGGGTTTTGGGGGGATTTTTAAAATTGTATTTGGCCTACTGCTGAAACTTTGGACACTAGCCAGGGTGGGAGGTTGTGTGGGGTATGCTGTTGTTCCTCACACAATTGACAAATCCCTCTGACGTGTCTTACTGGTGCTCTGGGTTAAACCAGTCATCAGCTTTGGGATCAGGGAGACATTTTTGGAAAGGGCAGACTAGCAAGGGCCATTGGGTTTTCTGACCTTTCTCTGAAGCATGAGGTATGGCCCATTTGCTTGGATCCTAACTTATTCTGTGATTGTGTAGGGACCCAAGGTGCTGGTGGGGCTCTTATCTCTCCTACTCTTTTCCCCTGGTGTATTTTAGGGGTTTTGTATGTTGGGTGTTTTGGGGATAATTTCTGACAGGGAGGGGATAGAAGGTTTCTTGTGAACCCTTTGGACAAATGTTAATTATATGGATGCCCACAAGTAGAGACACTGGACAAAAGGTCCCATCTAGTTTTATAATCTTAGGCTAAAAATAGATATTGGATTTCTCCCTGGACAAAGCCTTTTATCCTGGGAACCTGCAGATAGACAAGCCCAGCCCACTGTCCAAAGTAATTTACCTGTGAAGTATCTGAATTAACATTTTTGCCCTGTGACAATAGCGCCTACTTTAAGTTAAGTGCCATTCAAGTTGCAACTGTCCCATACAGCTCATGTTTTGATGGAGTCACAACCTGGGACAATCAGCACCAGGATAAACCCAGTATCTTTTTTTAGCCTTATATAACACATGCTTAGCCTCAAGCAATATCTATAAAATGGGTCTTAAGTACGAGATGATTTGTTGAATATGGGCATAAGTTAAGGTAGTTAGAAATGGACATAATTGCCTTTCCCTACCATGAAAGCAGTTGTATTCTTGTAATATCCTAGATGTTGATAATTCATCCTGCAGAAAAGGTCCCCCAAGATCCTTAGGCAATTTCAATCCTACATCAATCCTTAATGGCCTTTTTTCCTATGAGAATTTTACTAGAAGTTGGAGTACAGTGTAATAACTGAAAACTGGCCCCAGGTTTGATTCACCTGTGGTGAGAGGCTTACGCACAATCCTGTTTTAAGCTGGGCATGCAGGCTGGTTTGTATTTGGCATATAAGAAAGTCCAGGCCCAGCCTTTCAAAGATCTGCTTGGTAAAAGCAGGAAGAATCTAGCTGTGAAAATGTATATGGGAGCCAATGACAGGTCATAGTTTAATAGTTTTATAGTTGTTGGGGGCTGGAAGGGACCTTACAGATCATTGGGTCCGACCCCCTGCACTTGGGCAGGAAAGACTGCTGGGATCAGATGACCCCAGCAAAGTGAGTGTCCAGATGCTTTTTGAAGATCAACAGGGTAGATGACTGTAACACCTTTGAGGGGGAGCCTGTTCCAAACCCTCGGCACTCAGCTTGCAAAGGAGTTTTTTCTCATGTCTAGCCTGAAGTGATCCTCAATCACTTGTACCCAGTATTTCTTGTCTTCCCCTGAGGGGCCAGAGGCTTCCCCAGGCCCTGAAGTAAGAATGCAAGGTCCAGTGTGAAGTGCAATACTTTCTGCAGTAGCATAACTGAGGGGAAGTGACTTGGGCAGCTGCCCCAGGTGCCACATTTTGGGGATGGGGAATAGAAATACTGCTGCCATCGGTACTGAACCGGTACCAACCGCCACCATCGGTACTGAAGCAGCGGGCACTGTCTCATGCATCATGGGTGCCCTGGCCACAGAGCTGCCCTGTTGTGCCTCTGACTTTTTGGCCCCTTGAACATGCCCAGTCGCTACCCACCATGCTTGTTGTCTCACTGAGGCATTGACAAGTCGTGCTCTGTGGGCATTGGGAAGGGTTATCTTTTGCCTAACGTTCCAGTAACCAGAGGATACCATTTGCCGGTTAAACAAAAGGTATAACGCCCCTAGGACTGAATATGCTTATTGTTATGAAAACGTGTTTCCTTTTGGAAACCAACGAGAAAACACTTACTCTATTTCAATGGGAGGCTTAGGGCTGGAGTCAAACAACTGCTGTATATCCATAGAATTGCCCAGCCCTAAGAAAAATGTCTTAATGATTTAATTACTTTTCTCATCCGAGTGGATATTGTAATTCTGATTACAGAAGCTGAGGATGAACACGGCTAAAACTAATAAATACAAAGTGCATTCATCTGAAATAAGCATCATCAGTACTCATGATGACATTTCATTTCTGGGCATTGTTTCATTAAATGTAACCTCTGGGTTATTACAGCTGCATTATTTTCCATTTTTTATGCATGATGTCATTGGTTTATTTAAACAGACAGCGATAAATATTTTATGAAATCGTTAAAGGAATAAATATTAAATTGCTGGGTTTAAAAAAAAAATCTGTGAAAGAGTCTGGCAAATAAAATGCAAACAAACAAACAAAAAAGGCAGAATTATGTTGCAATCTGTCAAAAATCCTCCTGGAGTTTTACTTATGATTTGGCCACAGCTACTCTATTTTCTCACTCAGCTGGTCTATTAATATGAAATGTGGAAAATGGCTAAAGCATGTGAACTACCTTGGGGCAGAATATGCTGATCTCTTTCTACCTCCGACTTCTAGAGGATACTAATTCTATCCTAGGCCTTTTTTCCCCAGAGCCCATTTTCATGTATTTAATTAGAGATTTTTAACTTTTGGGGCATTTAGTGTTCACACTGGCAAGTGTTTTTAAGAACCATGTCCTATGTACTGAGGCAATTGTGCAGATTAGCTAAAAGAGTCATTAAGTGTATCAGCCTGCACAAGGCTGTCATAATCCAGTCCCCTAGCATAATTTTGTGGCTACTGCAAAAGGCAGCATACAGATATAGGATTGATCCTGCTGCTTAACACCTCCTGTGAATTCCATTGATTTCAGCAAGCCCTGAGAGAATTCTTCAGCTTGCAATATCTGGCCCCTCCATAGATAACAATTAATCTAATGTCAAACCCTGCAGGCCTTATGCAGACAGAACTCCCATTGAACTTACTGAGAGCTCGACCCATTCCACTGAAATCAATAGAAAAACTCCCACCGACTTCCTGGAGACCTGGATCAGGCCACTAATTACTAAAGGCTTGATCCTGCAAAGTGCTGCATTTAGCACTTCATAACAACTGTCTCTCATCCCCCACTGAAATAAAAGAATGCACCATACTTAGCGTTTCCCGGGAGTGCTCAGCCAGTCGCAGGATTAAGCCCTGAAATGACTGGCGTGCACTGGGGCTTTGCCAGCAGAAAGACTGAAAATTTTGGCCCCTGCCTTCCAAATACACCGATTGGTGCTTCAGCGCTAATGCATTGTTGCCGGATATAGTTTTTCAGTTTTCTCCTTGCAGAAGGTAGGAGCTTTGTCAAGGTCATGCCATAAATAGAGATCTGCATTTCAACAAGGTCTTCATAAAGCAATAGCAATCAGGACCTTCTGTAAATTAGGGCTTGTTTCTCAGGAACTGATTCTGATTTCAAATGACCCCAGGCTTCTGTATTTTCTTTCAAAATGATTTGCAAACTTTTCCCATTTCAAGGGCATAATTAAGAATGCTGATTAACCTGACATCATTCTCAATGATAAAGAATGTAAGCACCAGTACTTATTGCTTTTTAAATACGTTTGTACCAGCCACTATAAATAAACATAATTAATGATTTAAGAACTGTTTAGGGGCAGAGTCTCTCCTCAAAAGATGGTAGATTATGAGCCTAATCCTTCTGCATCAAAAAGAAAATATAGCTTGTAAAGTTTAGCTGAGGAAAGAAAATAAGGTTTGTTTTTTGACAGAGGCTTGGGTTGACTGAACATAAATGGATGTTACTTTGATGCCATTATTTCTTCAGATTACACATTAATATCCCCTAAAAGCAAGTCATGACTCTCATTAATGCCATTGTTATAAATTACTAAACCCTCCATCCATTAGTTTGGTCACAGTGTTTTTAATTAATCGCTGACCTACCTTTAACCAGATATCATATCTTACATAGATTGTCTGATAACCTGAGACAAATACCAATGCATTATTAATTGTATTTTGTAATTAATTCTCAATCTATGGCACTGCATGGATTCAGTAATTGAAAGATAATAATTAGAATTTAGTTTTAATTAGCCTTGCATATGCTGTATGTACTCTGCATTGTTCAGGGCAACAGAACCAGGGTACAGGAGGATGATTTTCCTTTAAAGATTGTGATGGTATCAGAAATGTGATTGAAAAACAAAGCTCTTCAAGGCCAGAGGCTCTGCAGTAGCCAAGGAGCAGTCAACACAGCTCAGGAAGAAGAATTAAAAAGGTGGCTGGGAACCATTTTTGTACAGTCCTAATCCTGAAAATGCTGAGCTCTCACCTACTCCATTAGTACAACAGCTCTCATAACTGTACCAGACACCTATGATTCAAGGGCTTGTTATTAGTCCCCTTTCTTCCAGCCACACAAGCTGAACCCAGCGCAAGGGCTTGTAGGAAATGTGGTATTTTTCTACCACCTGAGTATCCCCACCCCATAAGTGATTAAACAGGGTTTAGGGTTACTTTGCACTGTAGAATATACAAAGCTGAGCTTCCATAGCCCAGGACAAGGCTCTATGTATATTAGACATTGCAAATATTTATTTCAGAAATTGATAACTTCCAGTCAAACTGATGTGATATAACAGTGAGAGAAATTTATTTGTACAACACACAGGGAAGTCCTTCTTCAGATCCTTCTAGATGTTTCTTGTCTTTCTGTCTCAATTCTTGATTTCTTTTGCATTTCTTAACTGATGACAGTTAAAATTTTCATGTCAAAAGTCAAGCAAGTGTCTTGGTCACTCACTGCTTTTGAAGCACTACTCAAAAGTCCTTTCCTTTAGTATCAGGATTCTTTTTACTCCCAGAACTATCTTAGGTCCTCCAGGTACCACTCTAGTACTTCCTAGGGTGCCTTTCTCACTGCTCACAAGTCTTTTCTTTTTATTCCTAAAAGTTTTTGTTTGTTTTCCTAGCTCAGAGTCTCCAAAGACTTCTCTTTTTCTTGGAACTTAGTACTTTTTTTTAGCTTTGTTTGGTCTTGCTCATTGGCACTGGACAAAGTTAATTTATTAAGGATAAGAACGGTAGCAATATTATTGTTATTATTGTGGTATTATATATTACTAGCCAATTGCCCATCAGGAATAATGGCAGGGAGTGAGGGGCAGGAGTGCCGCTGCCACCTCCCAGAAGTTGGGGGGTGGGTAGGGGGAAGCTTTCCCTGTCATCTCCTTGGCCATCACCCCATGCTGCTGGCTCCTCCAGGGGTGGCATGGAAATGCTCTGCTGTGCTGCCACTGCCACCTTCCATCCGGAATGCTCTTGGAGCACTCTAATTGGTTGTTTTAGTAACCAATTAGAATGCTCCAAGATCGTTACAGACAGACAGACAGACAGACAGACTAAGCCTTTTATTATATTAGAATATTAGTAGTATTACATACTATGATAATATATTGTAATAGTATATATTATAATATTATAGTATTATATATTATATTATATTATATTATTGTAGTGTTAACTGAGTAATACTAGTTTTTAGATCGTGATATACTAGATTCTTTTGAAAAAAAAGTGAGTTATTTCCTTAAGTTGCTAGGTGTGCACATTTTTGGACTGTGGTCCTCCCCATCTACTAGAACTGTACAAGATTTTTCTCCATTGTTGTGCATGTATATGTGTGTGCTCATGTGTGTGTGTGCATGCATGTGTATGCACAGACACAGGCACACTATTTTAAAAGAATGTTACTATGGTTGTAAAATCAATGAGGTTTTTGCCTGCTCGACATGGGTGTTTGCAGCAGAAAAATGAGTGACATCTCCCCTCAGTAGCAGTGAATATCTTTTCCTGCTCCTGTAAGCTGTCAAGTGCCAAAGCTTCCAGAGCCAGAAGGTTCAGGGGGAAGAGCAAGGGAGGACTTCCTTGGATGCTTTCTTGGCCAGTTATGCCCTTGAAGGTTAATACAAGTGAATGATGCCCTAGGAGTGAGATTCTATACTTCCTCCCCAACAGAGTTCCTTTGTGATATTAGACCTAACTTTTCATAGGTGGCCACTAACTGGGTGCATTTATACTAGATGTTTTACTGTGCAGAAGTGTAGTTCACTGCACAGTAAGTGTGTGCACCTACATGTGCACATGCTTACCATGAAGTAAACTTTCCTGCTCATGAGTAAATTTGCTATCTGCAAATGCAAGTAGGAAATTTACTTGTGAGTACTTACTGTGCAGTAACACATGCGTAGATACCAACCAGAGGCAGATTTACTTCTGGTCAGCCCTGCTGCTAGGGGGCCAGCCTGAGCTCAGCCCCAGGGCTAGGAGTGTCTCCTGCCCTAGGGCTGGTCTGCCTCTCTGGCAGCCCCAGTCCCTGTAAAAGCTTGCAGGCAGTTTGAGCCATGGGGAACAACAGCAGGGAGCCTGGGGGGACTCTTAGCCTCTGCTGCCCCTTCACAGCCTGTGGGCTACCTGTGCCAGCCTGCCAGGGCCCTGGTGTCACTGCTTGGCACTGCATTACTGAGTGGCTGCCAGGCCTACACTATCCAGCCCTGCAGGCTGCTGCCAGGGCTGCCAGAACTTGGACCCAGCTGCGGCTAGCTGCCCACAGCCAACCCCCAGTAGCCTACAGGGCATTGTCTCACTGCATGGCCTCTAGTCCCACACCATGTCTGTGCACTAGGCACTGCAGCCAGCTGCCCACAGCCAACCCCCAGTAGCCTACGGGGCATTGTCTCACTGCATGGCCTCTAGTCCTACACAATGCCCCTGCACTAGGCACTTCAGGTGGCTGTCCAGATGTGGTAGGGACAGCCACATGGAGGCCCAGAGAGCTGGTGCAGAAGCCCTGATAGCCTCATTGACAATACCATATGTTGCTGCTAGGGGCCCCAGCTAGTCACAGGAGGAGACTAGTAACCTCCTGGTGCTGTGGGGTGAGATGGAGGTGCAGTGGTAGTTCGCATGTGGAAAGAGCATCAACGCCTATGTCTATGAGGGTCTGTCAGGCTGGATGTGGGAGTATGGACACAAGCAGTCAGCACAGCAGTGCTGCATTAAAGTCATGGTGTGGGAATAGTGGATCACCATTACTGACCACAATCATTGGTCAGGCAAGTCCATGCCATTTATGTGGCAAATGGATGCCATCCTTGCACCCCAGGACCCAGGCTACAGTTATGCTGTATACAGCAACATGGACAATTGCCTGACCCCCACTCCAACCTGGCATCCATAGTGACATGTTAGCAGTGGAGGGCCCCTCAGGGCACCAACAGCCCATCCCACTGAGCTCCTCTCTTGCAGCCTCCACCAGAAGCTTGGGGAGCCCAGAGCAGTACCTGACCCAAGAGCTCTGCAGCCTCAGCCCCAGCCATGAGTCATGGCTGGCCATGTTACCACTGGCTGCCAGCAGTGCCAGCTCCTCCCTGAAGGGGGGCCCTGGCCAGACAACCACACACTATGCCCCAGTCCTCCAGGAGCCACATACCATTGCTGCCAGTCAGGACTAAATGGAGCCACCAGGCATGCCAGCCCCATCTACTTGGTAAGCCCTGCACTGGGGGGAGGGCCCCAGCCCCGGCCCCAACCCCAGTCTCACCCCAGGCCCCCCTCCCCCCCAGCCTGGCTACACTTCAGTGCCCCCCCCCCCATTCCACCCCCATAGCATGCAGGGAGGCAGGAGACAGTGCAAAACTTTTTTGAGCAGCCCATGCCCCAGCACCTAGCCAGGCACAGGCCTTACATGCTGAGGAATACGTCAATGCCTCTCCTTGGCTGCGAGAGTTGCGGGGGGCGGGGGGGATGTATAGCACAGCCACAGGTAGCCCTCAAGGTGGTTGTGGAAGTTTAGGGGCAGCCTGGGCTTGGATTCTGCACTGTTGAAGCTCAGGGTCCCATGCCTGGGGGTCAGGCAGGTGTGCAGGTCCACCCAGGGCACCATGGCAATCAGTGGCAGCAGGGTATAGTGAGTCGGGAATCCATCAGTCCATGCAAACAGCTAATGATGCAGTGTCTGGGACATGCACATCGGGGATATGCTCAGGACACAGTGCTAGAACAGGGATGAGCTAAGCCCAGGACATCTCTCTGGAGAGGCACCCTGTGTGGAGGACAGGGGTATAGGCAGCTCCTTGCCCCAGTCATCTGGGAGCCCCATGTCCCAGAAGCACAGGTGCTGTGGGTTTGGTGGCAGCACAGGAGACTGGTGGGTCTGCAGGAGGAGAAGTGGGGTAGTAAGATCTGGAGCTATGGCAGCAGGTGCTGCCAGGAGCCTGGCTTTTCCCAGTCTGGGGACAGGGCAGGGGAGACAGACTGCCTATAGCTGGTACCCAGTGGCCCACCAGCCCCTGTGGAGAAAGAGGGGCCTTGCCCAGTGGCCACCTGGGCTCAGGCCTGCCCAGCCAACTTACCATGGCCCCTGGGTACCAGTCTGAGGCCAGGTACTGCACAACCCCTGGTATTAGCTCATCTTATCTCAGAAAAGTTGCACACTCTCACAAACAGTTTCTTTCTCATGGCTCTGCAGGCCCTAAGTGGCATGCAGGGTTGAAGGTCAGGGTCACTGCTACCCACAGCTAGGACCCTGGGGATGCACCAGCTCTGCGGGAAGAGGACCCAGGCTCAGACTCCTCCTGAGCTGGCTGGTGATGGTTGCGGAGGACCAGTAGGTGGACACATGGACATGGTGGGCAGAGGACATTACCTGACAGGATAGGTGGCAGACAGAGGATGTCAACTGCGAGGACACACAGGACAGGCCTGAGGAGGCAGGGGACCAGTGCAAGGAGGCATGGGGCTGAGTAGACCTGCAGTTCAGGGTGCAGCTCCTGGTCCTGGAGCGTGAGTGTGTGGAGACCCTGCGGGAGCAGGGCATAATCACAGCCAGGCACTGCATGACATAGAGGAGGATTGCCAGGTGCTGGGCACCATCCTGGCCCTGGCAGTCACTTTCATACTGCCTCCCCCCGCCCCCAATGTTAGCCCTGCCTCCCATCCCCCCGGCAGCTACCCCCCACCTAGCAGCAGGCCCCCTCCTGATTATATCATAAAAGACTACATAATAATTGGGGACCTGCCTAATTCATGGGGGCTGTCCCCTGATGTCATGGGCAGAACATGGCCCAGGCAGCCATTTCACGGACAGAGCATGCCCCCCCCACCTCTGATTAGCTAAGGGGACTCACTGGCCCTGCCCCTCACCACTGGGCTTTTCTATAATTATTTTTTTTTCATGGATTTTGTGGGTATTGCCTGGATTTCACAGGCAATGCTGGATTTCATGGAATCTGCAAAATCCATGAAATCACTAATTTGGTAAGCCTCTAATAATGCTGAAAAAAGGGGGCTGAATTAAGGTGGTTGTCTCTCATCTACCATTATTCATTCCCAGTTCCTAGAATCACAGACGAGCAGGTTCTGGAAAGGACCTCCAGAGGTTATCTAGTCTAACACCCTGCCAGAGGCAGGATCATCTCTATCCAAACCATCCTGCACAAATCCATTCCCAAACCTACTAGTAAACTACAATTGACCCTGACACAACCACAGGGCATAATAACTCAACCTGCAACCCGCCACATGTGACCAGGGGGAGAATGGCGACAATGTCCTGCTGCTATGAGGGTTATTAAGTACACTTGGGTGATTCAAGGAAGAAGGCAATATCCCCCACAACAGAGGAGGCACAAACTCCACAGTCTGTACCAATCTGACCCTGACATAGAATTCCTCTTGGGCATATTAATGTGTAGCAGTAAACTCTGACGCAGTTTGTGCCAGAGTTTATTGCTCTTGGGCGTTGTGTGTGCACGTGCGCCGCAGCATGTTGATCCAAGTCAGAGCAATCCTGGCTGCTGCGGGCCTAGCCTGGCAGCCCCAGGCTGCTCCAACCTAGCTCAACATGCTGCGGAGGAGTTGGCTGGGGCACAAGGATGCTTCAGTGCGGGGCTAGCCAGTAGGCAGCCCTTTGAGCCTCATTCCATTTCTCAATTGACTCTGCATCAGTCCCTCCTTTACATTACGCTCTTATTCCTACTACTTTCAAATAAGGCAGCTTCCACTTCTCTGGGCTTAGAAGTGTGGGGTAGGAGTTAGAGGAATGAGAAGGCCAAGGCTGCCTGCCTCAAGTCTGGTGCTTAGCCCCAAACTAGTCTGCATCTGTCCAGATATCCAAATCCAAGGCAAGTCCTCCTTACCCCAGCCTGGAGAATGCTTCAGGGAATTTAGCTCATCTGCATTTTCCCCTTTCTTTCTCTTCCAAGCTCTTTCCTTGGGTGGGTCATCTCTTTCGCTTTTATGGGCTGCTTCCTCTTGCTTTCTTTTATACTTCTTTATATCATGATATCCATCCAAACTTACTTCTCAACTGCTTGCGCTAATCAAGACACTTTTGATCTTTTCTGCAAGTAGCACCGGTGCTGCCTTCTGCATTTTCCCCTAATGCTGCCTGTTTGCAGAATTAGGTACTTCTTAGTGTACTGAGCATGTCAGTCCAATAACTTTCAGTTATATGCACTTGAATTAACTGCATTATTTTTGCTGCTGAGAATTTAAAGGAAAAAACAATCCTTCCTTTTGCTAAAGGCCCTGCTGTACACACTTCTTGGCAGCCTGGAAAATAATTTCCTCAGCTTAGAAGAGCCACAATGTGGAAATGTGCAGAAAACATTCTTATTTCCTTCTGTGACCTTCAGCAAATCATTGTTTTTCCTTGTGCCTCAGTTCACCAGCTGTAGAATGGGGACAAGACCAGTTCCTTGCCTCCTAGGGACCCTATGAGGATAAATGCACTGCAAGGCTGTCAGCTACTATGGGTCTGGGAGTCAGATAAGTACCTAAAAGAGATTTCTTTCTAAGTCTTATTTTCTTTTTAAGGCTTATCAAAGCCCTTGGGTTTGAGTACATGTTATGTTGCTTTTGGATATAGAAAAGTAAGTTTAAGCCAATAACTTGGAAGACAGACATTGTATGGGGACAATACCTGTTTAGGCTGCAGCTTTATGAAACACCAGAGTTTGAAAAAAGTAGCTAACTTTTAGAGAATAAAAACTTGTGGATTTTTTTTACACAGGCTCAGAGATTTTCAATTTTGTTTAGATTCATCTTTATCTTTTTTTCCCTGTGAAGCGTCTTCAAGGACCAGAGGCCTTTATAATTATTCCAGGCAAGTGCTCCTAGCATTGGGTTAGATGTTCTCGACAGAAAACAAGAAAATGTCATACTAGCAAAGTGACAATAGTGAGGAGCTATGTACTTGGAATTAAAGTAATACATTGTGGCATTCCAATTGAAGATTTCCATTCAGTGCTAAAGTAAGTTTATATTATGGACAGGGAAAGCAATTTTTGCACAATTACTCCAATGACGGTATTCTTGCAAGAGCCTGCTTTTATATTTCCTATCAAAAGAAGAATGAGTTTTTTAATTTTCTGAGGAAATGTTTGGTAAAGATTGAGAATTGGAAATATGCATAGTTTTGCACTGGGTTAAGGTACATATTGTTCACTGTGAAACGTTTAATTTTCTCACCTTAATAACTTGCTGATTCAGAATTCTAACTCATCCAGAAGAATAGGGAAATCTTGAATTTCTTCTTATTTACCATGTATGGTCAGATTCTGCTGCATTAATGTTACCTTATTCTATAAATGACACGAGCGGCATAATCTGAACATAAATACACATTACCTAAGGATGCATCAGCTTAAAGCCAATGAGGAAGCAACAGATCATGCTGATTTTAACAGATATTTGCAAAGCTGTAGTCAGGTATTTACATAGTCCTAGAGCATCTCTTTTACCCTTAAAGTCTGCAGCGTGATGAAATGCCACATGCCAGAGCAAAATCAATTATCCAGTGAACCCAATGCAAGTGACCCCAAGTCGGCATTCTTTGGTTTGTTCTCAATAGTGGTATGCTTATAGACACTGTAGCATATTGGGATTTACACATGTCCCTCTGCAGTCAGACCAGTTTTGCTGCTATATCATTGTAACTGCCATGAAATCCATTCGGTTGCACGGACTTAGAATAAAGCAAGGTATGACCCTGTGATTAGATAGTCTTCCCTATGAACCATAGTCCCAGTGGCAGTTTATTCTTCATAAGGAAGGACTGAGTTAAGACCCCCTTGGACTTGGCCCTATAGCTTATCATTGCTGGAATATAACTCCACTTCCTTGGTCATCTGTACTTCCAGGTCTCCAACCCTGTGCTATTGAAGTTAAAGGAACTTTGCCATTGTTCATAACGTAAGGAAGAATCAAGCGTTATTTGTTTCCTGGGCTGTTTGTCTTAAATGAAACATGTCTGCATTTCCTCACGTTCGACCTCGTCTGTCATGAATGGGAAATATTCATATGCAACAGAGACCCACCGGGGCTTTCACATATCTGTTTATTTTTTAGCTTTACCCACTGCTCTTTCTACTTTATTTTTTAAAATGAGATGAGTCTTCTCTACTGCTGTGTCTTAGGCTGCTCTCTTACTTCCCCATAGTGATGCCAAAAGTATTGTGGGAGGGTGGGGGTGGGCAGGGAGGTATTGATACACTGAATATTTGTTCTCCAGCTTGGTCCTTGGGGTGCAGCAATATAAGATAGTAGAATGTAACATATACCATAATGGCAGCTACGTCAAAAAAGCACTTTGACGATTTGGACGCACAGGACTATATTTTGAATTCATTTATAGTGGTATAAATGTAGAGTTACACGTGATTTCCAGCGATGGAGAGGGAAGTAAATTCTAGTCTCCTGACTTGTTGAATCAGGTATAGACATGTTAAGTTATAAATTATTGGATGGGGTTGCTCTAGTTGCTAAGGCATAACACAAAGAATAAGATAAATGACCAAACCCCTACTGTCGATTATTATGACAGTGTGAACGTGTTTTTAACCCATCCATTATAGGCAATGGTAATAAAACTAATTTACAATTGTGAATGATTTGGTACCAGGAAATAAAATTCCGGATTGTAGGTTAGTCATTTTTAGCTACTTGTTAAGCAGAAGAAAGTGTCTTCTAGTATGAAATAGCTGTCCTGTTCAGGTGTCACAAAGAATTTATCACCTCCAATAAAATGTAGAAAGTATTGTTTTTCTAATATTAGTAAAAGATGATGTCCAATTAAATGAGATTTTTCATTCATTCCTAATTGGTTTAAAATCCGCTTTAGCCACAGCTCTTTCACTCATAACTTGTTTAAAGGATTCTAATTTTCATAGATAAATAGGCATCCTGACGTTTTTCATTTTCATCCATCATTAAGTTTCTTATGGCTGAAGTTGCCAGTTGCACACTGCCTTTCCAATATGCTATCAACTTCAGAAGTAACTGGGCTCAGATTGGAAACAGTTATTTCATTCATTGCCTTATCTGCCTTTCCCCCCACTTTTTAAAACACTGCTGATGGTCAGATTGAAAAACCATCTCCAATTCTAACTGAAATCAACCAGGAAATAGCTTTATTTTACCTTTAACTACAATTGAAACCATCCAGAACTCATTATTTTATAAAGCAGTCATTTCCTATACACTGTTTTGTATGCTATATTGAAACTATTCCATACTTCCTATATATCCTTGTCCTTCACTTCATTCACTTAGAATTGATTCAGATATAGAGACCATATTTTTCAAAGTGTTATCATTTAAAAAAAAAGAAAAAAAGATTTCATATTATTTGGAAATGAGTGAAAAAATTTGACTTACCATAAATAAATGCTTGTGTTTTATGTGTACAAAGCTAATGAGGTCTGCTGGGTAAAGCGATCATCAGGCCAATCCTTTACAGTAACACTTCAGTAACACAGTAATTGAAGGAAATATTTTTGTACCCTTTGGTATAAAAAAGGAGCCACTTTTCATTGTCAGGGAAATGAGTGGATGTGAGACTCAGAATTAAAAATTCAAACTAATCTATGTTCCTCATGGACAAATTTTTGAGGCAATTCTTTGTGTGTCCTTGTCCTACCCACATATTTGTATAGTTCAAGAAGTTACACCTAAATCAGTAGGTATCCACTGGGATTATGGACAGGCCTCAGTTGACTCCTATGAGCATGGCATCAGTCCCTCCTCCCAACATGTGTTGTTGCAGTTTAGTTTCTAAGTTTGTATCTTCTCATTAAACCCACTCTTGGACCTTACTCTTTCAACTGTGCCTTATGTGAATGCAAAGAAATGCCAATATAAAAATCAACACAGGATCAGGGGCCAGGTCCTATTCTACCAAGTAGATGTGTTAAGTGTGATCCCATTTCTCCCACTTGAGTCCTTCACAAAGAATACAAAAGGGGAATTCCTTTTGTTTTCTGCTTTTTATGACTTAGCATTATGTGGCTGAGATGATGTGTTACAAAAATAGATGTATTAACTGGTTTTAGCACTTTACACTTGGTAGATTAGGATCACAGTTGAAATGCCTAAGCCACTTACTAGGTCTCTACTAGGTGGAATAGGCTCTCTTTAACAATTTCTCTCTTATTCAGGAAAAAAAAAAAAAAAAAAAGATCTCTCTCAGTCACCCTGGGAGTGACATTGGTGCTATGCTGGAACTTTCTGTGTTATAGAAATGCATTATACAGTAGAAATGTTTGCATTCCTTTATATCTGGCCAAGATCAGATGTACCATAGGTGCACTTTTATTTTTGCCCCTCTGTGTGCTGCCCCACCCATGTCATAGGTGTTGTCCCATCAGGTAATCTAGGGAGCCCCTGGGAACCCTGCACTGGCCGTGCTGCTGCAGCAAGGTGCCCCCTGCCTGCCCAGCTGTAGCAGGGGGCACAACTCCATGCTGCTACCCCTGATGCTGCCAGGTGGGCAGGGGTTGCCATGCCAGGATGGTGCAGCTGGTGAATGAGTCCCAGGGGAGGGAGCCCTGAGATGTTAATGGCAGTCTACATCCACCTCCACCCCATGCACAAGTCTGGGGGGCATGTGCCTCCCATACCCTCCTCCCTTGGAGTGAATGCAGCAGCAGAGAGCTGCCCCCTATCTGCCACCTAGACAACTCACCCATAGTTCCCCCTCCCTGCATCACACCCAGGCCCCCTGTACCACCCTGGTTAGGCAGCGCCCCCAAGCCCAGCTCCTGCCCCACTCCCTCCCTCACTGTGGGGACCTCAATCTGCACCCCCCTTCCCCCTCCCCCATAGACTTACCTACAGGCTGCTGGGGGAGCTGCTGTCCACCGCTGCCTGGGGATGTATTCCCGGCCATGTGTGTGTTTGCATGTGCACACATGCATGTGGTGTCCCTTGTGTCCTCTGGCCATCCTTCAAGGGCAACCCCACTGTTTCCCATTTTTTTCAGTGGTGAACAGAAAACGCAGATCCCTGTACAATACTGTGAATTTGGGAAAAATGCTGTCCCGGAGTCATGCAGCCTGGGACTGGGACTTGATGTTCACATTTCGGGATTGTTCCCAATCTGATCAGAGGATAAAGTTCCTTCCTAACCCCAAATATGGTGATCAGTCTGACCCTGAGCAGAGGGGCAAGACCCTTCACCCAGGAACCTCTGGTTTTAAGGTCCCTAGTCAACATTGTAGCCAACACCCAATTCCTATGGGGAGGCTTAAAAAGCACCCTGACACATACAGGAGAAAAAGGGTTGGGGGAGGGGGAGGAGTGGCAGGTGCCACCAGCAAGGGCCAGAAGCATGGAAAATACCCATGGTATAAAAATGGCTTAGCTACGCCTAGATCATCCCTAACCTGTAGCTGCCCATCATCTTCTTGAACACCTGTAGTACTGGAGAGTTCACTGCCCCCGGGCAGTCTGTTGTACTGCCTCAATATTCTAACAGTGAAGAAGTCTTTCTGGAAAGCCTCCTAAACTAACTTTGCTGCAACTTCAGGCCATTGTTCTGTGTCCTCTCTGCAGCAAAAGAAAAAAGGTACTTTCCCTTTTCTTTATGGCAGCCCTTCAGATATTTGAAAACTGTAATTATGTCCTCTCTTAAGTGCCTTTTCTGCAAGCTGAACATGCCTAGCTCCTTCAGCCTCCTCTTGTAGGACCACTCAAACCTCATGCCATTCTGACAGGGACCCATTAATAATTACCCTTTGCTTGCAGCTATTGAGCCAGTTGTCTGTCCACCTTGTAGTAGTTTTATCCAGCTCACATTTCTTTACTTTGTTTATGAGAAGGTCATATAGCACATTCCCTTCTTTCACCCAAGTAGTTACTTTGTCAGGGAAGGAGATCAGGTTTGTTTGACACATTTTCTTTTTCTTAAATCCATGCTGGCTGCTTGCAATCAGCCTTCCTCCATCAAGTGTTTGCAAATGGCCTTTTTTAGGATATGTTCCCAGGTATTAAGGTGAGGCTAACAAGTCTGTAGTTCCCAGGTCCTCCTTCTTGCCTGTTTTAAACAGGAGGACTACGCTGGCCCTTTTCCAGTCCTCTGGCATCTGGCCCATTTCCCACAACTTAATGAAGATCATTGCCAAGGCCTCTGAGATCTCCTCTGTCAGGTCCTTCAGGACCCTGGGATGAAGTTCATCCAGTCCTGCTGACTTGAATTCATTCAGACCCAACCAAAGCTCTTTGACTATCTCTTTTGTTATCTCCTCCCTCAGCTTCCCCCCTTCCTTATCCAGATAATCGCTATTAGGTGTCTGGCACCTTAATTTTTTTGTGAAGACTGAGGCAAAGTAGCTGTTGAGATCTCTGCCTTCTTTCTATCTTCAGCTAGGAGTTCCCACTGGCTTAATAGAGGACCCACAGCTTCCTTGGTTCTTTTCTGGCCAACATACAGAAGTCTCCCATCAGTACCATCTCATAGCTTTTGGGTAGATTAGTCACCTCACCACCTGCCTCAGACACCTCCTCTTCCTGAGTAGATGGCCTATAATAAATTCCTACCATTATATAGATCCTATGTCTTTTACCTTTCATTTTCACCCCAAATAATTCTGATTTCCTGCCTTCTTCCTCCTGACCCAGGGAATGGGTGTATGTGTTTCTGATATATAAGGCAACACCACCACCTTTTATTCCAACCCTGTCCTTCCAAAACAGTGTAACCCTCTATTCACATTCTAGTCAGAGGAGTTGTCCCACCAGGTCTCTTTGATGCTGAATATTTGAATACTATTATCAAATTTCCCCTCACTTTTCTCCTCTTCATTTCTTTCAGTCTTTCCACATAAGTCATATTTCCCAGGCCTTTAATTATTTTGTTGCTTTTGACAGGACTCCTTCTAATTTGCCCACATCTTTCTTGAAGTAAAGGACCCAAAACTGGACCCAGTGGCTCAGGTGAGGCCCTATCAGTTTTGAAGAGTGGGAGAATCATGTGCCTTGATTTGCAAGTGATACTCCTAATAATACAACCCAATATGCTATTGGCCTTTTTTGCAACACGAGCATACCATGACCACTAGGTTTTTTTCTGCAATACCTTGCTTGTCCTAGCCACTTTCTTCCCCAGTCTGTATATATGCTTGCAGTTGTTCTGTCCCAAGTACTAGGCTTTGTAGTTTGTACTTTCCCTTCTTGAATGTCATCTGATTGATTTCAGACCATTTCTCCAATTTATCAAAGTCATTCTGCATCATAACCCTACCATCCAGAGTGTCCACCCAACTTGGTATCATCTGCACATTTTCTACTTGTGCACTGAATTCCATCCTCTAGATTATTAATGAAGATATTTTTAAAAAGTGGTCTTAGGACAGACCACAGACCCTTGGATAACCCTACCTGATACGTCTTCTTCATTGGACATCAAGCCAGTGATGGCTACTCATTGATCATGGTGATCCAAATATTTATGCATCTACTTTACTATGCTTTCATCTAGTCCATATTTATGTGGCATGCCAATGAGAATGTCATGGGTGAGATTGTCAAAAGCCTTTCTAAAGTCAAGGTATATCACCTCAATTGTTCTCCCCCTATCTGCAAAGTCTGTCACCTTCTTGCATCCCTTCTTGTCCCTCATAAACAATGTTATCTCATTTATCTGGAGTTGGTGCCAGGTGGTCTGGGCTAGAAAACAGTATAGCAAAAGAAAAAATTGATTCAACAAAAGATTGATATTTCTTAAGTACTTTGTGGTACTCTAAATGCAACATTTTGTTCTACTACAAGTTAAAATTCCTTGCAAATAAATCTGGATCACAAAAACTGTGCATTTTGGGTTTTAGGGAAGAATCAGATCTCCTAACTCTTGTTCTTGATTTATTTGAGTGACTTTCAGATTTTAAATTGCACCTCCTATAATGATTGAATGTGCTTTCCGTATACCCAGTATTTATGGCGTAGCTGTTGGCAATGTTAATGTGGAAGGCACATCTCCTGAATACTGTCAAATTCTTATTGTCACCTTTAGTTCCTTGGGAGATGGGGACAGAATTTTATTTCAGATTAAAAGGAAGAAAACTGTTACCTTTCAGGGAAAACATATATTTATGTTTCCGGATGTGTCTAAAGTGATTCAGACAAGGAGACACACATTTGAGTTATTGTTACTAGATTTTATTATTCTTAGTGCCGGGGTGGCTATACTATATTTTATTCTGCAAGGCTTAGAGTTGTTTGGAAGGTGAAAGATACATTTTTTTTTTTATCTTGATGCAAATCAAATTTAAATACTAAGGGTGAAATTCAGAGGTGGTGCCTCAGGTGATATAAATTAGTTTCACAGACTGAAACTTGTTTCCAGCAGATCTCCTTTTCTCTCTTTCCAGCTCCCTTCTTCCCTTGCTGTGCTTAGCTTTACCCTTTTACCCAGTGAATAAGAGTGCCACAGTTGGAGCAACCTAAAGGCCAATGAGCTGTAAAAGGTATAAATTACAATCAACAAGTGAGTACATTGCTCCTACTTCAGGCTTCTTGTCACTTTAAGAAATACCATTTTTGATTCCCGTGCAAAAAAGAGTCAATAGGTCTAAGGAACATAACAAGTACAACAGGAGCATGTTACTGTAAGAGTGGCACCTTAGAGAACCTTTGAAAATCTTATATACTTGGGGAACTACAGGTATATAAAGTACCAGAGATATATAAAGCCACAACAAACAGCTGCATAGGACTGCTGGGGTGCTTCAGCTATTTACTATGGCTTTTACTTATGAGGACAATGCTTCTCTGACCAACTGACAAGTTTCAATTGATCAGAGAAGTGATGCCCTTCAAAGTAACATCCACAGCCAATGTTGAAACCACTCAATCTTGATTTAGCAACCTGGTGTGAACTAAGTGGCTTGCAAACGGTCCTGATATGACTAATCCAGGTTCTACTGTATTAATTAATGGATTAGGAACAGAATTCTATTTCACTTTGTGAAATTAAAAGACTGCGTACGTAGTCTTTTTGGTACAGTTTGAGGAAATCATAACCAAGGGTGTATTATAAGCATGCTCAGCAGGCTGCACAGGTACATGGCTACATACATGCATACCTGAGTGAAAAGTCCTAGAAGGGCTGCCCCCTATTTTAGCCCCAAGAGATGAGTAGTTAGTGCACCCTCCAAGGGAGCAGGAGACTCAGGTTCTAGGCCCCCCCTCTTACAGATGGTGTTTGGAAATGCATCTCTCCTCCTTTCTAGAATAGTACTCTAATCACCAGATTAGGCTCATTCAGGCTCTTTTTCAGCCATTTTTTTTGAAGTTGGGCCACTGCCCCTTGCATTTAATAGTCATTGGATAAAATGCAATGACAGCATTGAAGCAAGGAAGTTTTTGCCCCTTTGGGATCAAGCATCTGGCTAAGCAGCAGCTCTGCAGAGAAGGACCTGGGGGTTACACTGGATAATAAGATGGTTATGAGTCAGCAGTGTGCCCTTGTTGCCAAGAAAGCTAACAGCATACTGGGTTGCATTAGTAGGAGCATTACCAGAAGATGACGGGAAGTAATTATTCTTTTCTACTCAGCACTGGTGGGGCCACATCTGGAGTACTGAGTCCAGTTTTGGCCCTCCCACTTTAGAAAGGATGTGGACAAATTGGAGAGAGTCCAGCAGAGAGCAACAAAAATGCTGAGGGGGCTGGGGGACATGACATCTGAGGAGAGGCTCAGGGAACTGCGTTTATTTAGTCTGCAGAAGAGAAGACTGAGCGACAACTTAATAGTAGCCTTTAACTGCCTGAAGGTTGGTTCCAGAGAGGATGGAGCTGGCCTGTTCTCAGTGGTAGCAGATGACAGAACAAGGAGTAATTGTCTCAAGTTGTGGCACAGGAAGTTTAGATTGGTTATTAGGAAAAACTCCCTCACTAGGAGGGTCATAAAGTACTGGAACAGGCTACCCAGAGAGGTGTTAGAAGCTCCATCCTTGGAAGTTTTTAAGACCTGGCTTTACAAAGCTGTCACGGCGGGGTCCTCTCGGAGGGCTGTGATCTCCTTGAGGTCCCTCGCTCCGTGTCAAGGCCGGCCCAAGGCACCCTCTTATTCTCGCCCGCCACGTCTTGCTGGTAAATATAAGGTTGGGAGGCTGCCTATGGCTCCCTGGGCATGGCTACTCGGGGTCCAGGAACACATGGGGACAGAGGTCCCACCTGGGGTCTTCCAGTATAATGGGTGCTCCTCAGGCACTCTAGCCTTATGGGCTGTGCGTGGCTCCTACCACCTCTAATACTACGCCCCAAGCCTCGCTGATGTGAAAGACTTTGGTGTGTCTGCACGCCCACTTCCCAGGCCCTTCTTCTATAATCTAGCCCACTCTTGGGCCTTCTCTACAAAAGGCTAGTCCCGTCTGGGACGTCCTCTCAATCCACCGGTCTTTTAGGCCCACCGCACCACTACCCTCTCTGGTCCGGGCTCACCGCACTGCTATCCCCTTTTGCCGGGGACAACCGCAGCACCTTGCCCTTCTCCTGGGTTTTCCTGCGGTGCAGGCCTATCACCAGGTCCGCCACGCCCGTCCTGGGCTTCTTAAGTATTGCCCCTCTCAGGCTCCTGAATAATGCCCCGCTCTCGGGCTCCTCAGTAATCGCCCCTCCCTGGGGCTGGGGTCTATGCACCCCGCAAGTGACGCCCTTGCTGGTGTCTGCTGTGCCCATCCTGGGCTCCCTAATATGGCGCTCCCCCTCTTTGGGGCTCGCCATGCCCACCTTGGGCTCCCTGATAAAAAAAAAATCATCCCTCTCTCTGGGGCTGGGGTCCACGTGCCTCGCACACAACCCAGGGTCTGTGTTCCCCGTCCGCAACCCACTGGTTGCACCCGCAACCCACTGGTTGCGCTCCTCACTGCCAGTTGCTCCTGCACTGGCACATAAGTTGCGCCTTCACTGGCACTGTGAGAATAATGCGCCCTCTTGGCCCTAGGGCACCCCACCCCTATGGGGTCAATGCGCCCTCTTGGCGCTAGGGCACCCCACCCCTATGGGGTCCCTATGAGGCATCCTCCAACCCCTACAGTCTCACCCAAGCCTTCAGGTGTAATACAAACATTAACCAAACACAACACAAGCCTCCTGGCTGTAACTCAAACCCAAAGCCCTATGGCTATAACAACATTGCTCCATATGACAATGGTACTTGCTACTAGGCGCCTTTCCACATCCTCACTCCAGAGCTCCTGTCTCCCAAGCTGCTGGCAGAGAACTGCCAGCCTGACCTCAGCCCTGGGCTTTATAAGGGCCAGGCCCTGCCCCCTACAGGCAGCTGGCTCTGCTTAGTTGCTCCAGCAACCCACAGCTGTGCTTGTTACCCTGGCAACCCTCAGCTGGGCTCGTTATGACCTTCCAGGGCTCTGTCTCTCTCTCCCTGGCAGTTTCTCCTCTCTAGGAGCAGAGCACCGAGGTGCCCTGCGACAAAAGCCTTGCCTGGAATGATCTAGTTGGGGATGGTCCTGGTTTGAGCAGGGGGTTGGGCTAGATGACCTCCTCAGGTCTCTTCCAACCCTAATTTTCTATGATTCTATGATCTCTGCTAGAATCTATATCTCTATATTCCTATATATTCCTCCTCTTTCTTTTATATCTTCCTTTCTGTATGGCCAGCATCAGGCTTCAAAAGAAATGCTAGAGATAAGACTAGATTATGTCTACTTTGTGGTGTGGTGGTTAAAGCACTGTGCTGAGAAGTTGGAAAGATACAGGTTCAAACTCTGGGGTGAATCCAGGTCTCCTGCTTCTTGTGCTAGTCAGCTACTGGGGATAAAACGTGAAGGATCTCATCCTCTGGTGTCTAACACCCATTAGGCGTGGGGTTTTGTCCAGCTATGTTTTAATGATTTATATGTCCAGCTATGTTTTAATGATTTATGTGCCTACAAAACAGGCACACCCGTGTAGCTGTGTAGTTGCCTGACAAGTGCTTAGTCTACTAAGCATGAAATGTATATGTGTATAAGCTTACAAGCCCACACTGCAAGGCTAGTAGCACCACAAACTCTGTAGTCATATGGCTGAAAAACTGTTATTTGGTTACATATCCTGAAACAAAAACCTGCTATATGTAAAAATATGAAGAATAGACTCCTCCTTCTTTTCTGTGTAATACCATAACATTATGCAGTGTTTATGGTAAACAGTGCTTTTAATACTTTAGAGAGGTGTTGTGGGACATTATGTGTTTATTCAGTGATTTTCTCATGGAAGAAAGTAAAGCCCAGTAATATACAGCACAACGTAGGGCTATTTATATGAATGATTGTACATATGACTGCTCTGCAACTTAGAGCACACACACACACACACACACACACACACACACACACACACACACACACACTCTCTTACAATCCATATTTGTACACTTTCCATTGCCAAAGTGAGAGATGGAGATAATATAATTATTTGTTGCTTGTTGGTAAATTTGATAATTATTTTTGTTTAATTAATTGATTCTATTATGTAAAGATAATTCCTTAAAAGTGAAGAAATAACCTGTTAATCCCCTAATTCACATGATTAGATATCCTGTAATAGAAAAGAAATTCCAGGACAAAACAAACAATCAAAAATTTACAAAAATTATTGAATAATAAGGAGAGATTACAACACAGAGCTCACAAGAAAGGTTCTCATAGGACCCTCTTGATCTTTGACATAGTCTAACTGTACATTCTCTGTCAGTGGATTATCTGATTCAGTGGCCCAAAAAGACAAGGAGGTTGTTGAAATGAGTAATCTGTAACACGGCAGGAGAAATTATGGATGTTCCTGCACCTTTGTTTTCTGACTTCTACTTCAGGGAAGGACTATTTGTTTCAATTTGTGTGGACAGACTCGAATCTGTATGGGAAAAACAAAATCATTAATCTTCTCATAGGCACTGACTTTTATTTGTGCTGGAGAGGGTCTAAAATGATGGACACGTGGAAAGTTTTATGCATTTCAGGCGACGGCCCTCTTTCAAAGCGGGGCAGGGCCCTCAGGCTCTCTCATACTCAGAACCTCTGCCTCTTCCACCAGTTCATCCTATTCTGTGAATTTTGGTGCTGAATTTGTTGCTTAGAAATCTGATTGCTGACCAGATTTTCTGAGCCCTGAAGTTTTAAGGTGTTTGCTGCCACAACTTTAGTCATATCTGTATTCACTGTTGTTAGCCAGGTATCTATAAGACCATTTTCCCCATGTTGTGACCCTGATTCTCCACTTGCCGTGGGTGCATTTTCATGTATCTTTGTTGATTTCAGTGAGGTTACCTATGATTTACCCTAATTCCAGTGAATACAAAATTAGATGACCTGGAAGTAACTTTGGGTAAAGATAGTGTACATATGTCAGAAGTGGTCCTTTATCTGTTGCTTAGCCTCCATGTTTCTAGGCAGGAGGCTTATTTTAAAAGAATGAGCATGGAGAGCAGCCAGAAACAAGTCCATCTCTATCTGATGATCCTGAGACTCCATCCTTCTTGCTGACACCTATTTCTTAGTTTTCTGATTCCGCTTCAAAACTTAATTCTTCAACTTGTGACCACATTTTAATAGGACATTTTTGTAGTGAATTTGTTTTATGTTGACAAAGCATTAGTTAAAAAACCTTAAAGTATAAAATTTTAAAAAATGTCTTGGTGTCACAGCTTCTCAGATAGTTAGAGGTCCATTTCTTGGAGTGGAGAATGATTTTCAGTACCTTAGAGTATGGCCATATGAGACACTGTAGTCCTCTGCAGTGATCTTCAAGGTAACTTTGACTGAGCTAATTTGAGTACCAGAAACAGCACTGGCGTACTGTAGCATGATGCTCTACTTAGCCTAATTAGCTGAGATTCACTGTACACTTGCCTTGGAAGAGAACAGCACTACTGCAAATAGGTCAGAGCCAGACTGCTTGTTTCTACAGGGCTGCCGAAATTATTTGGCCCCACAAACCAGAACTGGCTCATGGAAGTAGTATAGGGATTTGGCTGGGTGCCTGGGGCAAAGCAGAAGTGGTGACTTCTAGTTTATGATTGTGGTGGGGCACCTTTGGTGCCATCCTCATTAAGGGGATTGATTAGGCCCTAGGTACATCTAGGGAGTCAGTGGAGCAACATCGCTCAGCCTGTGGAGAGCAGGTCTTGGAACACCTGGAGGTCAGGGTAGGAACTATGGGGATGGAGGAGGTTCCTGGTCCTGGGTAAGGCCTGAAACTGCAACCTGCTAGAGAGGGATGGTGTGGTGGAGCTGCCTGTGGCCAGTCCCCAGGAAATGCCACACCTGGCCCTCCCCAGTGAAAGGTGAGGATGGGGTGCTGTAAAGCCTCAGCCCCCACTACCTAGTGGGTACCCATGGAAAGGAAAGGCTAGGGGAGCACACCATGACAGAAAAGCACAGGGCCCGGGTCCACTGAGTGGGGTCTGAGGCAGAGTCCAGGCCCATAGAGTGGGGCCTGAGACAAGGGCCAAGCCCCACTGAGTAGGGCCTGAGGCCCAAGGGGCGTAAGGCCCAGGAGCCCCGTGAGGGGCAGAGTTGTGGTCCCAGTGAGGGGGCGGAGAGGACAAGGCATGTCTAAGGATACGTGAGGCCAGATGTGGGCCAAAGGCCAAGTGTAGCCCAGCTAAGAGGCCAGGAAGTTGGAAATGATTTTGGATGCCATCTGCGAGGCATGGGACACAGTGTAAGAGGAGGTTTGGAGCCACATATTATGCCCTTGGCATCAAGGCAACCAAATGGGCAGCCTTCCACTTACAAACAACTATTTTTTGGAAACACCAAAGGTGTGGCAGGAAAGGCAGGGTGGACCACTCTAGAGAGGTGGGTGGGCCGATGTCATGACCAGCCTTGAGATGGCCCCCTGTTACAATGATTATGAACACTGTTGGCAGCAGTTGCTTTTTCCCCACCCCCTCTCAACAAGTGATTGCCCCATATTACCCCTTCGCTCAAGTTACTTCGCTAGCCCACAGAGCTTCTCATAGGACAGATGACGCATTGGTAGGACGGCAGCTTGTAGGTGCAGCTGCTGGAGCCGATGCATTGGCACAGTTCCAGAACCCAGTGGTTGAATGCTGCCACCACTATCCCCCTTTTTCCTCTACCATTGATTTCAGTTGCCAGCATTGTGTCATGTAGACCAACATGAAACACCACACATTCATCTGTTAATACTCACTCTGCCTGTAAGACCAGCTTTGATTGTGGGCATGTGTCTCTGTTATAGCCCTTATCCAGAGAGCTTGGTCCTTAACTTAAACTGCAGAGTTTTGGTTCTGGGGTTGACCAGTTCCATCCTTGATGTCCACCAAGAAGGTCAGCATCACAATAACACCTGCATTCTCCAAACACTTATTCTACTGGCTTGTCAGCATATAGTACATCCAGAGTATATTATGTCTGGTAGATAACACTATGCCTCACGCCAACATTTTATAATTATTAAAATCTTTAGCTCAGTGAAATGAAAATTGAAGACACTTCAGCTTTTTCTGAGAAATCAGGAAATCCTATGAAAAGCCAGGACAGTCCTGGTACACCAGATCATATCTTCACTTTGCCAACCTTGTATCTCAAGCCATTGTACCTGGGTAGTGATCCCTTGTTTGCAAGCTTTCAGTTCCTAATAATGTTAATACCCATTTGCTGTGCATCTTGCTGGGAGTCCTCCTCAACTTACAGGATGTGGACCCAAAAAGTAGAGCAACAGAACAAAGTAAATGATGCCCTTTTTGAAAACCTACACTTGGAAGACCTGTGATCACGTCTTGCATTGATTTAGATGAACATCAGTGAGAAGGAGTTATTCAGAATGTTGAAAGTCGTTTCTTCCTTTTGTGGATTTAAACTCTTTTGTATCCAAAATCAGATATTTAATTTAGATATATTTCCAGCTGTTATGAGTGAATTGAACTTTCACATGGAACTCCTAATAAATTCTTTTGACATCTTTTGAAATAAAAGGGAATATAATAGAACAGAGCACAGGATCTTTTTTTTCTTTTATAAAATAAAATTCCACAATGGCAATGCCTTTCTTTCATTATTACAGTCTTCTGATTTCCTATTTTTATGTGCTTTAAAGGTCTTGGTTTTCTACCATAACAACCACAGAAATGTACATGGGATTTAGGTTAATGTATCAGTTCCTGTTCCCCCAAGTTTTTTCCTTTTGGATCAGAAGTAATGAAAATAACATGTGTCGGTTTATTTTCTGCACCAGCAACACTTCTCACTGGAACTTAAATATTGCTCAGATGCACTGTGCTGTAGAAAGCAAATGTGAATAAAATATTGGACAATAAGCCAAAAGCTAAACTTCAACCTGGGTAACAAATTATTTATGAACAGAACATTTAGCATTAGGAATTATTTTCCAGGAAGCATAATGCAAGGTGCTATTTAGTCTGCTCCCACGAGATGGCACTGTGGTCTATAACATTTCCAAAATAAGAACAAGTCTTTGTGTGTATAGGTCTGCTTAACAAGCTTCTCTCATTTTAAAAAAAAGCACCCTCTCGTAGATGAAGACATTAATTCGTTTGTTTCTCTTTAAAATTATGGCTCTTTTAGTTTATTTATAAGAATACAAGCCGTTCCTTTTTCACCCTTTGTCTCTTGACTTGAAAGCAAGTAGAGCAAAGCTGCTCTGTGCACGTATGTACACACATCAGTTTCTAGGCACATGCAACCCCTTGCTGTATAGTGAAGTATTTCACTTTGGCCCAAAGAAAGGAAAGAAACAGTGATAAGGAGATGCAGTTTTAGCTCGCATGTACACCAACAAGGGAGGGCGGCTGGGCTAGAAGGGTTGAGAAATAGGTAGCTATAGCATGTGGCAGTTATCAAATATGCTCATTAGCTGGTTCTGAAATGGTACAGGAAAGTTGCATTGTGTACAATTGAGCTAGTGTATCACCCCGAGTCCCCCTTGAGCCAATCTGAATGCAGAAGATGACAGTTTTAATATCGAGGTCTCAGTGACCGATCAATGCAGGACCAAAAAATAATTAGCTGTGGGAGGGCTGAGTGCTATTATTACTCTATTCTGGAAAATGCCCTATAAAACTGTTAATGTTAAATGATGGAAAATGCTATTCCAGGTTTCCTCTCTAGGGAAGCCCTCCATATGGATAATATTTGTTCCCCTGTGGTATATTTTATGAACCTAGAGGGAGGTCTGGAAGGGAATCAGTTTTTCCCTCTAAAAGAGCTCTTGAAAGTATATACAACTACCAGTTGACTCTTTAAACTGGGATTCACAGCTGAAAGAAGATCAGAGGGAATTGTGTGTGCTTAAATTTAGAAGTGTAATTGTTATGTAGAAACCTCACATTTAAATATGTAACAACAGTAAAGTGGAAAAGGCTGTATAAGGAACACCAGTAGATTTCCCAACTAATAGCCTTTGTTTAAACAGCTATGTTATTCAGAATGTTCTCCATTTTATATATATATAATATTTTCTTTATGCTTTAAATGTCTGTTAGGCTAAGACACTCTATGGTATTCTTTCTTTGAGGGCTGACTGGGAACTATTAACTCCTGCTTATGAGGGTTTCACATACAATAGTTCCAAGCTTTAATTGTCTGCAGTGTATTGAAAGAACAGAAACTGTCCTGTTCTTTAGCAGAGAGTTTAGCTGATGTTCAGGGAAAAGGGGCTTGTAACCGTCAGACATAATACCGTCTCAGCATCCTCCTGTCTCCTGCTATACTCATCTATTGTTGAATCATTTTCTACCATGGGTAAAATGAATGAGTGTGGCCTCAAGAAGAGACACAGATCAAGAACCACATCCTGTGTTCATGCTGATTGGTTTGTCTCTGGATGGGTGTGCCAAAACAGCTAATTATGATTCTAATCCACCCAGCAGGGCATTGGTACGATAGTGTCTCCCATTGGCAATAGCATCCCCCATTGGCAAATCCAGACCATCAGTAAGGTAATTAGGTAATTTCCAATTCCACTCTTGGAGGTAGATCCAACTCTAAGCTCTGTCAATACAGCAGGGTAAGGGAGGAGACAAGGCAGAGCGCTTGGATGGCATAGACCAGGGGTGACTGTCACAGCACAAATCTGCCTGTCTTGCACAACAGAATGGGTACAATGTGTGTGGAGCTTTGCCCCCTTGAGACGATTCCTCCCTCTCTTTCCTATCTGTAAAGGGCCCAGGACTCTGGTTGGACAACAGGGTTGGAACTGACTTTGTAGTTTACCTGTCATAACTCTTGGTATCTTATTTTCCTTTACCAGAATCACACTAGATTAACAATGGCAGTATTAAGACTAGGATTTGTCCCATAATGCTGCTTGATGTAAAACTGCCAGTAACTTTGGAAATACAGGTTGTTCTTTTTTTTCCCCTTCTTTTCCCACCCTGATTGACGTTTTGAGAGCACTCAGAAAAATCCAAATGATTTTTTAAAACTGAAATTCAAAATGGTCTACACTAGGGAAGATGTGCAAATATTCCTTGATGCCCAAATTCTGCTTCCTTTATTCATAGGGTCCTTCTTATGGACTGCTCTTCTGAGTAAGCATCCAGGATTTGGGCCTCGGTGAAATATGTGGTAGAAGCAATCAATCTCATAATCCTGCAGGGTGATGAGCACTTCCTACCAGCTGGTAAATACCCTGGGGGCCGTCTGATTTCAGTGGGACTTGAAGACACCTAGCCTTCCATAGGACTGTGCCCAATTATTGCATGCTCCCCAGAGAAAAATAGTATCAGCTAGCAGCCTGGAAAAATCCTACTGTGCAATTAGAGATGGGATTGGGACTGAATATGCAACCTACCCTGCTGTTCAAAGATGTTCACCTTATTTCTCTCTAGATAATGCCAAGCACAAGGGTGGGGTAGGGCAACACCTCTTTAAATCAATGGTAGAAATGCCAGGTTGTGGAAGAAGCAACTGATGACTAATTTGATATTTATTGCATCAGTTTTGATTTGTCTTGCCCAGCATGACCTCCTGGTCTTTAAATCTGGAGCACCCGGTCAGCAGCTGGCCTATGTTCCAGGCATTTAAAAACTTATCACTGAGGTATCCCAGCATATTTGCCTCAAAATGGGCTCTTATATTGTTCTCATGAGCTATTTGAGTATTGTTCAGTTGTGCATTAAGTGACATGACTAACATACGTCATGTGTAATTGCTTAATTCTTTTTTCCCCTTTTATTCTCTCCCCAAGGTTAGTGCAGGAAACAAAACCTCTCTTGCAGCAACGGTGTGCACTATTCCTTTAATGTTTCTCCTCCTTGCCTTTTTTTCTTGCTTTTTATAAGATGGCATAAATACACATGTGAACGGTGATATCCTTTGTGGGATAACATATCAGGCAGAGTGGTGATGGGCAATTTAAAGGCAGATCACCTAGTACAAATATTTAATGTATATGTGACTTACCAAGTGGCTCAGTGTTCAGCTCTGTTAATGGGATTGTTTTCTGACAAAGAGAGCATCGGAAGTACTCTTCCCATTTCAGAGATAAATGATCTTCAGCCTGTTACGCCATCCTGTAGGGAATACACTGCAGACAGGGAATGGGCCTTTTTCATTTCCTGGTCCTATAAATCTCTGATATGCTGTGTGTCTGCCAATAAGAGTCGGTATTAAATGCTGCAATAAAGGACTTAACTTGGTTACTGATACATGGAATCTGTTCTGTCACAGATATTTCAGAAATAATTTTTGCTAACTATTGCCTCAGAACCCTTTTATCATGGGCACAGCAAGTCTGCATAAAAGATAGCAGTAGTTCAGTGTTTTCAGAGAGAGTCTCACCAAGGAAACACGAAAAAAGAACAAATTATTTCTGTTCTGAGTGTGAACAGGTTTATAACATATTTATTTCTCCTGGTGTCTTCACCATATGCTTAGGAGAGGCTCTTCCCTCCTCTGTCAGATGTTTGGGTCCTATAGGTGCTGTTAGTATTTGTACTGCTGGAGTACCTATGAACTCAAATCAACATCAGCATGCCACAGATGTACTATGTATACACATATTAAGTGAGAGTCCCTGCTCCAAAGAGCTTTTAATCTAGATAGAGAAGAAAGACAAGGAAGATAAGGCAAAAAGACAAAGAAATGCCTAAGTTTGTGAAGTAGGTTAGTGGTGGAGATGGGAATAGAAACAAGGTCTTCTGGATCGTCACTGTTGTTATATCCTATACACCGCTTTTTCTCCTAGCTGTTTACCCCCATGTCAACTAGTTTTATAAGAAAGAACTTTATAGCCAAATCCCTGTCTTTAAAGTAAAAAATTCCATGCTAGGTAGTGTAGCATAAGAAATCTCATGAAGTTCAATAAGAACACTGCTGACCATCACAGGCAGGAGGTGGTCTTGGGGGCCATGCCAGCTGTCACCAGGGGCCAGACATGGTGAGGTGGAGAGAAGAGCTCCCTGTGTAGTCCCAGTCCCAGCCTCAGTCCCTAACCCCCCAGAGTTAGCACAGCTTATGGGAGCCACTCAGTGGGGACTTCTGCTTTCACCCCTGGCACCCACTTCCACCCTTCACACCCCCAGTGCCACTAGCAGCTGACTGGGGAGAGGGTCTGTGATGGCCAGTTTGGGGTTGCCTGCCTGCTCAGCTAATCAGATGGGCTTGGTATTTTCTGGCAGCTTGCTGGGAGGTGTGCAGGAGGGCCCTCCACCTCCTGACCTCAGCCAGTGTAGGCTGCCTGCAAACCTGCCCCAGCCCCAGAAGAAAACATCTGTTCTGTTCACTGCCAACCTAACTTAGGGTGTTTAGAGTAGTGTGACTCTTAGATTGTTTCTGCCTCAGGCTTTTTGAATGTCTGTAGTTAGCCCTGGAGTAGTGGGTCCAGTTTTGGGCCCCCCGCTACAGAAAGGATGTAGGCAAATTGAAGAGATTCCAGTGCAGGGTACCAAAAATGGTTAGGTGGCTGGGGCACATGAGTTTATTTAGTCTGGAGAAGAGAAGACAGGGGTGGGGGTGAATTTAATAGCAGCATTCAGCTACTTGAAGCTTGGTTCCAAAGAGGATGGAGCTGGACTGTTCCCAGTGGTGGCAGATGACAGAACAAGGAGCAATGGTCTCAAATTGCAGCAAGGGAAGTTTAGGTTGGATATTAGGACAATCTTTCTCACTAGGGGGTTGTAAAGCACTGGAACAGCCTACTCAGAGAGGTGGGGGAATCCCCATCCTTAGAGGTTTTTAAGAACTGGGTAGACAAATCATTGGCTGGGATAATATAGTTGAGGATGGTCCTGTTTTGAGCAGGGGAGTGGACTAGATGATCTCCTGAGGTACCTTCCAACCCTAATTTTCAATCATCCCATTAAATAATTTTAATTCAATGCTGTTACTCTCCTAAAAACATGAACATTTATTTTGGTTTGGAAAAGAAACATGTTACTAACTGATAAGCAAACCCTGTATCTTTTTTGTTTGACATGTGTGTTATAAGTAACTATGAACATATTGCAGAGTCTTTTTATATATTCATAGATTTAAGGCAAGAAAGAACCATTTAAGGTGTTCTAGTTTGATTTGCCTAACACTAGTAATAGATTTAACAAGTGATCCCCCAAGCCCATAGGGTGTTTTTACATGTGCTCTAGGGGTGAGGGGGGGCACTTTAATTTGAGTGGCTCCAAGAGCCACTCTGATGAAAGTATCCACAGCATCTCATGTATCAGTGTCCCCATACTTCAAATCGCAGCAGGGACACTTTATCTAAAGCTCCTCGAATGAACTTTAGTTAAAGCACCCCCACTGCCATTTTGAAGCATAGGGACCCTGATACATGAGGCATGGACACGCTGTAATTACAGTGTGTCAGAGCAGCCTCCTGGCTTGTGTACAGGAACCCATGATTTCTAGTTGAGGTAGAGTGTATCTTTTAGGAAATCTATTAGATGCTTTTTGTAAATTGTTTAATGGTTATTTACTTTTGTTAATCTTTATCTTATTTCATTCTGACCTGTCTGCTTGCATTTTCCATGTACTGGATTTTGAATGTTAGACCAATGATCTCGAGGCGGGGTGGTGGTGATGAGAGACCGTTTCAGGGGTGCTGCAGTTCCTGGCCCCTGCACAAAGAAGTTCCTGGCCCCTCCACCAACCTGCCCCAGAGTCTCATGAACAAGGGGAACCTGTGGTTATTCCCTTTTGCCCTCCAGCAGCCCCTGGTTGCTCAGACCTATGTGCTTTGCTGCAGGCAAGCAGGTGAATGCCTGGACATTAAGCTGTCCTTTTCAGCTTGGCTTGTCCCTCTGCTTCTTGCACACTCCCAGGGCTGTTGGATGGGGCCATGCAGCACAGTGGTGAGGGCTGCACTTGCCCTTGTATCCATATGGGCTGAGGGCAGGGAGGAGGTCCTTCCTCCTTCCTGAGCCAGTGTGTTCTGTTGCCCCCTTTCCTCACCTCCCAGCCCCCTCATCACCTCCAGTATGCCATGTATGTGAGGCTTGGCATCTCATCACTGCGAACTGGGTGTCCTCAGGCTCTATCCCTTTCAGCCCTGGGGCTAGAGTTGAAGGGGGATCATCCCAGGGGTAAATAGGTCGGAAATTGGCCCATTGGTTTCCAGTCCCCCATGGTGACCTGGACCCATGTGTAGGGAGTCCAGTTGCCAAACTGGGAGCAAACATGCATGGGATCAAGCAGAACCAGGGGAGCATTCTGAAGAGGTGACATTCTATTCTAGTCTATTCTATTTTTGCAATTAATAGCAATGCTCTAATATTTATATTAGAATATTTATGCTATATATTCATTTTTGAAATGGGGTGGCACTAAATTCTGAAATCTTGTGGAAGGTGTCTAAAAGAGTCTAAAAGGGTTGGAAACCACTGCATTGGACTTTGAAGTCAATAGAAGAAGTTTCATTAACTTCAGTGGGCTTTGCAAAAAGGACTCAAAGCTTTTAAACTGGTGTTGGGGCTGCTACTTTTGAGAACTACTTTTTAATACACCAACTAACAAGATTGTCTCAAACTTACATAATACGGTGTACTGTTTTCTGGTGTTCTTGGACTCCAGACACACGTACTAATCAGAATAAGAATGGCCTCTTGGAACACTGTATTGAAGTCAGTCAGTGACCCTTCTGCCAATGCCCACACATTTACACTTCTCTGAATTGCTTATCCTTAACTCATTTAAGTTCTTCGCTTGGTGGCTCAATCCACCTCAAACTTGAGACTGTATCTCAAGAAGTATTATTCTACTTGGAATGAATCCTAGACTGTCCTACTTGATTTCTGACATAGTTTAATCATTCTTTGGTCCAGAAGCAGGCAATAAAGATGATAAAGGTTTTGGAAAGCAGGTCATACAAGGCGCCCCTAGATGGAGGGTACTGCACCTAGGGAGAAAGAACCAGCTGCATAACTATAGGCTGGGGAACATCCTTCTCATCAGCACAGAGTCAGAAAGGGATCTTGGAGTCAATAATGACTCCAAGATGAACATGGGCTGCCAATGTGGGAACACGGTCAGTAAGACTAACCGCACCTTGTCATGCATCCACAGATGCATTATGAGCAGGACCAAGGAGGTGATCCTCCCTCTCTATGTGACACTGGTCAGGCCGTAGTTGGAGTACTGTGTCCAGTTCTGGGTACCGCACTTCAGGAGGGATGTGGCCAGCATCGAGAGGGTCCAGAGGAGGGCCACTCGCATGATCAGGGGGCAGCAGGGCAGGCCCTATGAGTAGAGGCTGAGGGACCTGAACCTGTTCAGCCTCCATAAGAGAAGGCTGAGGGGGGATCTGGTGGCCATCTATAAATTTACCAGGGGGGACCAGCGGGGAAGGGGAGAGTACCTGGTCCCCTGAGCACTACTGGGAGTAACTAGTAATAATGGCCACAGGTTGATTGACAGTAGGTTCAGGCTAGAGATCAGGAAGCACTACTTCACAGTCAGGGTGGCCAGGAGCTGGAACCAACTTCCAAGGGAAGTGGTGCTTGCTCCTACCTTGAGGGTCTTCAAAAAGAGGCTAGATAATCACCTAGCTGGGGTCATTTGATCCCAGAATTCATTCCTGCCTATGGCAGGGGGTCGGACTTGTTGATCTGCTCAGGTCCCTTCCGACCCTACCAGCTATGAAACTAAGGAGAGGCTGAAGGAGCTAGGCATGTTCAGCTTGCAGAAAAAGTGCTTAAGAGGGGACATAATAGCAGTCTTCAAATACTTGAAGGGCGGCCATAAAGAGGAGGGAAAGTATTCTTTCTTGCTTGCTGCAGAGAGGAGGATGTGGATCAATGGCTTGAAGCTGCACCAATGTTTAGATTGGCTAGCAAGATTTCTCCATCACTGGAGGTGTTCAGGACAGCCACTAGTTGGGGATGATCTAGGCACAGCTATGCCTTTGCTCTCCTATGGGTATTTCCCATGCTTTTGGGCTTTGCTGGTTGCTCCCACCCTATTTCTGCTACACGTGTTATGGCATTTTAAGTCTCCCTCAGAGGAATTGGGTGTTGGGTACATCCAAGGATGGAGATTTTGATCGGGGCACGCCAATCGTCCACTAGGACCAAAAACAGTGGTTCCCAGTTGGAGGTCCACTCCCCTCTGCTTAGGATCAGATCAATCACTATATTTGGAGTAAGGAAGAAATTTTACCCCATGGTCAAATTGGTGTGGGCTGTGGGGTTTTTTGCTTTTCTCTGTAGTGACCCTCTACCTGGGATCTCTTGAATTCATATATTGAGAGCCTTTAATAGAAGCAGGACATTGGCTGCTGTAGTTCCTGTAATGCTTTACCTGTGTCTGGCTGGGGTGTTAGATCTGTGTTATGTCAGGGTTGAGGGTAGTCTTATGTAGAGTTTAGATTATGGTTTGTATGGGATGGTTTGGAAAGGGATGATCCTGCCTCTGGCAGGGGGTTGGACTAGATGACCTCTGGAGGTCCCTTGCAGCCCTACTCCTCTATGACTTCTATGATTTGATTGTTTCTTTATTTGCATGTTTCTTTGAACATTTGTAGCTATTTTTATAGCTACCTCCAGTTTTGAGATTTAACCTGCTTAAACCCCAGGGTAAACTGATTTCCTAACCAATACCAATGGTGTATAAATGTCAGTGCAGCGAGTCAGGGCTTTGGCAATAAATAGCTTGGCTGCTCTAATCATTAACACACTTTTAAGAATTCTTTTGGTTATTCAGTGACCTTGAAGACTTTCCCATAAGTCTCCTTTCATTGCCTTGGATTAGCTTGTACGGAAACACTGGCTGGGTTTCACTAGTCTTCCTTTAGACGAAGATCTTGCATGTTAATTTATATAATTCTGGAAACTTTAGAAGAGTAAAATAAATAGTATTGGGAAAACAAGTAGGCAAATGTTTTAACATATTAAAACCAAAATTTATCTTGACCTGAAAGAATTGGGTTCTCATCTGGATATTCCCAAAGCTTGGTAGTATTTTCACCCAGAGTTCAAATTCTGGTTCATGAGTATGTCTTAAAATCATCACAATGTTGTTATAAAGCAGTGGTTCTGAAGATTTGGAAGACATTTGCAATATCAAACAATTTAGGGACAGAATGAATGACTCTATGTTGTTATGCAGACTTATGAAATTATGGGGTCATGGAAAGAGGTATTCTCTTGTTAACTCAACTATTTCCATAATTAACATTCATTTGGCTACTTGAGGTTTAGCATGCCATTTCATTAAAATAATGCAATCACAGATAGAGAAAAAAGTTTTGAAAGTATAATTGGTTTTCATTGTCAATATAACTTAAAATCCCATTAGCCACAAAAATTTAGCATTGTTTTCCTAATGACTTGCATAATTGGATCATCAGATTCTCTCCTTTATATAAAAAAAGAAACAGTTGGTAGTTTTAAAGGTCATTATTTGCACAAATTTTTCCCCCTCAACATTACATTTCCACTTCTATTTCTACCACTGCAGAAAGGTCAGGTACCTAGCATGTTAAATGAAATCATGTCAAGAACAACTAGTGCTGCTATATATTTTCCCCCTTTTCCTCGAGATATCGACATTCACTTGCAAATATATACATGCTATCAATTTGATTTGAGAGGAATATCTACTTCAATCCATTTGGGCAATTTGGGGCATTAGTCTGCTGTCACTCAGATTTTTTTCACTTGCTATATGCATCTGTGGCATGTTTTATGGCTCTGTCATGTGAACTCTGGTTAATTTTCTCTTGGCTTGAGTGGTATACATTTTCAATCTTATCAAGAACAGTGTAGCAGTATAGGATATCTAGGATATCTAGGAAGGGATTGAAAAAGAAAGCCTGGAAAAGAGGCTGTGTTTAGGTAGCCTAATCAAAATATAATTAACAAAAAACAGAATAAAATAAGAAAGGATAAAAAAAAACTGGTTTGAATTGTAATCTTTAGTGAGGTGATCATGAGCCGATGATCAGCATTCAGCACCACACATTTGCTTTGGTTACATGGACGTCACATCTGTCCCTCCTTAATGACATAGTCAATAAGATTTTGGGACCAAGCATCCACAGATACCAAGACTGGTTTAGTGAAAATGATGAGGAGATACAATGGCTACTGGAAGAGAAACAACATCTCCACACAGCCTTCCTCTATGATAAGTCCACGTCAGCACAACACATTTACAGCTTGATATGGAAGACCATTCAATGCAAGTTGTGAGGGGTGCAGGACACATGGTTGAAGAACAAAGCAGACAACATCCACCATTATGTTGACCAAAACACTGTGAAGAAATTCTTTGATGCCCTAAAGGCTGTCTGTGGTCCACAGGTCCTTGGGTCCTCCCCTCTGCTGTCTGCTGATGGGACCACGCTGCTAACTGACAAGGCCCACGTCCTCCAGAGATGGGATGAACACTTCAGCACCATCAACATGGATGCCATATGCAAGCTGCCTCAAAACACCATTAACACCTCACTTGAAGCTCCATCTACAATCGTAGAAGTCCAAAAGGCCATACAACAAATGTCTAGTGGCAAAGCTCCTGGAGCCAACGTGATTCCAGTGGAGGTCTACAAATCAGGTGGTCACAATCTCATGGAGAAACTAACCAAGATCGTCTGCAGTATGTGGGCGCAGGAGCTAGTCCCTCAAGAATTCAAGGATACCTCCATTGTCCACCTGTACAAGAGGAAGGGAAATCACCAACTCTGGGACAACCACAGGGGCATCTATAATAGATATATAATCTATATATATCTCCCTCCTTTCAACTGCTGGCAAGATACTTGTGAGAGTCCTCCTCAACCAGCTGACTGACCATCTAACTGACCTACTGCCTGAGAGTCAATGAGGTTTCAGAAAAGGACGCGGAACCACCAACATGGTGTTTGTAGCCTGGCAGCTTCAAGAAAATTGCCAGGAACAAAACATTGACCTTCTTGTAGTGTTTATTGACTTAACCAAAGCCTTCAACATGGTAAACTACGAAGGCCTCTGGGAAATCATGAAGAAGTACAGATACCCTGGAAAATTCATCAATATGGTTCGGCAGTTCCACGACGGCATGATGGCATGTGTTCTTGCAAATGCTTAATGCTCTGACCCCTTTCTGGTCACAACTGGCATCAAGCAGGGCTGTGTGCTTGCACCTATCCTCTTCAGCATGGTATTCTCTGTCATGTTGTTGGATGCCTTCCAAGATGATGACCTTGATATGGGGATCAGGCACCATTTTGACGGAGACATCTTCAACCTGTGCAGGCTCCAAGCAAGCTTCAAAGTCCAGACAGCCATGTTTCATGACTTCCTCTTTGCTGATGACTGTGTGTTATGTGCAGGCTCACAGGCTGACATGCAATAGTCCATGGACCTATTCTTGTCAGCCTGCAACAACTTTGGACTCACTAACACGAAGACTGAAGTGATGTTTCAACCTGCATCTGGCACAGCACTGTGGGAACCACACATCTCAGTTAAAGGCCAACATCTGTCAATGGTCAACAAGTTTGTCTATCCAGGCAGCATGCTCTCCTGTGTTGTCCACATGGATGACGAAGTCAATGCAAGACAAGCAAAAGCTAGTGTGACCTTTGGCAGACTCCCTCAGTCAGTCTGGGACTGCAGAGGCATCAGAAAGTTGATGAAACTGAAGGTTTACAAAGCCATCATTCTCCCAACCCTCCTTTACACCTGCAAAACCTGGACCGTCTACCAGCGTCATGTCAAGAAACTAAACCACTTCCACCTGTGCTGCCCACAAATGATACTAAAAATCAAGTGGCAGGACAAGATTCTGGACACTGAAGTGCTTGGAAAATCATCTCTTCCCAGTATTCACGCTTTACCAAAAAGTGGTACAACTAAAATGGGCCGGCCACCTCTCCAGAATGCCTGACACTCACCTGCTGAAGGAAATCTTCTACAGTGAACTGTGAAATGGAGTACGCTCTCACGGTGCACCAAAGATGTGGTATATACAAGGACACCTTAAAGGTGTCCCTAAAGAGTTTCAGCATCAACCCAGAGTCGTGGGAGCAAATCACTCACAACTGTCCATCCTGGAGGTCATCAATCCAGAACAGAGCAATGGCCTTCGAACAGCAATGCACAGCAGAAGCAATGAAGAAACGCATTGCCAGGAAGTCCTCATCACTTTCCTGCCCCTGCTGCAGCAGATGGTTTAAGGCAAGTTCGGGTTTATAAGTCACCTATGTGCCCATGCCTCCACCCCCCTCCTTTCTTTTTCCTTTCTCTCTTTTCTCCTTTTTCCTTCTTTTCTCCTTTTCTCTTTTTTGCCTCCCTGTTTCTTTCCCATTTCTTTTCTCTCTTCTACCCGCCCCCCCCCCGGATGCAGTCATCTTCATCTGTGAAGGACAAGCAACACAAGCTTGAAACTCGTACACTGTACAATCACTCAGGACTATTTCCTTATTAATAGGAAACCAAATGCAAGAGACCAGAAGTATGATTTGATTGGTGTCCAGAAACCATGCATCTTTCAAGACAAATGTTACAGGAAATGCTCCCACTCATGCTGCAGACTAAGAGGGCATAGTGCATAATGTGGCTTGTGTCGACAGTAGCACCAGCGAACTACCCTGTGGCCAGCTAGCAATTGGTGCCTGCTGAATGCGAACCGAAAAGTACTCCAGAGAACACAGAGCCAGCCAGTCATGTGGAGTCTTGTTCTGCAGAGGTAGGATTCTGTGCAATTGTATGTCATTACCCTTGCTCTGAAACAACATGGAGGCTGTTACATGCCTAGTTAGGGCACGGAGCTTAACCCTTTTGTGGTATAAAGTTTAGCTTTTATATTCAGTTAGTTTCAATCTGATATTTTTGTTGGATTTTTTGATCCTTTTGATTTGCAAATATTACAAGCTAATTAAACTTGCTATAAGGCTGTCACTGAATGTAAATGTCATCATGATGATGAGGACATCAGTTTAACAAGACATGTGTGGACAGCAATTCATAGGGGGAAAAATACAAGCTCCATGCTTAAAACAGAAGTGGTGCCACAAATATCCAAGGATCAGGATTCTTCACATAGCTGTTTGGAAAGGTTTTATTAACATCTGATGACAAGCCCATGACCATGATTAATTTCAAATTGACAGTTGTTGATTTGCTTAAAGAAGAAAAAAATTAAGGCAACTTTGCCCTAGCCAAGCCTTATATATCAGACTGCAACAATACATACCCAGGCCCTCTCAAGGTCTATATACTTCTACATACTGTTGTATCAGTTTTTGTGTATGCTTCCCTACACCAGTGGGTTTTTTTGTTTTAGTTTTTTTTGTCTTTTGCTCGGGTACCTTTTTAACTTAATTACTCTTTCTGTGGAATTATTTATAGGCTTAAAAAAATAAATCAAATATAATAGTCTATGTTCATGCACAATTGGAAGCTTAAAGGCAGCTAGAAATCTACCCTAAGCCATTTCTTTTCTGGGGCACCCTATGCTTCTGCAGACCTATCTACACTAGGAACAGTTTCTATCATTTTAAAATGGGTTAAAAACACTAATTATGATGGTTAGAGCTGTAGGATAGGCCAGCCCTAACCATTAACCTGCTTAATTTCAGCTCTGAACAATTTTCTAACTTGTAGACAAGCCATAAAACAATCTCATTTTATCACCTAAGCATCTCTATTCCCTTGTCCTCATTCCTCCTCACTGACCATTACATCTTCCTCCTTCAGTCCTTTTCTCCCTATCATCTGGTTTCATCTGAATGCTGTATTATATACCTGTGCATGGTAACTATTGACTTGTGAATCACTCTGATACATTACTTTTATGAATGATGCCAAACAAAATCAATTGCATTGTGCATGGGTCAGGGCCTACAATAACACTTTATTCATCTGTAAAGTAGATAATACCATTTGAGTTCCCATCCGGTCTGCTTTTTTGCATGGCACCATGCAGTGTGTGTTTGTTAATTTGTACAGTCTGCCAACTTATTTATCCTATTTATTTCTTCTCTCCTGTGTCTAAACGGCACCTGAGAAGCACTCCATGCATTATATAGTTCCCAGTCACCTTGGATATAATACAGCTTTCATTGTTAAGTTCAGGTACCCATTTTCAATGTGACTCCGTGTATGTTGTCTGTGTATTAAATGCCTGCAAAGAAAGGGAGGTTCTTCTATGCCAATTTGAATGATTGCCTTTCTTTTGATAAAGTCTGGCACATAACTTGGTGTCTCATATAAATTGTCACAATAACCTGACTGTAATGCAGATCCCTGCCCTAGCTTCCTGAGGTTTGTGATATGTCTCCTCATTCCATTAGCACTTTGTCATCTGCTCCCCTGATGCCATTGTAATGAAAAGCAGGGGTTTGGGGTGAGTTTCTTGATAGTGTTGAAAAGTCTCTTTGTATTGCTCTCACTCACTCTCTGTCTCTCTCCACTCTAAATTTGCAAAAACCTATTTATATGTTCCTGCTTATCTCATCTCACCAACTGATGTATCTCTCAGGAACTTGCACAGCCTTATTGTGGAGCTTTATGAATTTAAATATTTCAGGTTTTTATTTTTTTGGCACATGATATGGTATAATACCCAGGATGTTATCTGCTCACTTCTAGGTAGTTCCTTATCAGTCTTTTGTAAGAGGACACTTTTCCTGTGACGTGACAGTAGAAATAGATTGAACTAGCTGCTGGTGTGCTGAGGGAGGGATATTGGCCTTCAGTGGTCTTGGCTTAAGCAAATATACTCCCCCTCTCCAGTTGAAGGAAATTGTTAGCTGGCAGGTGTGCTGTGGGGTGGGAACTGCAGACGGCTCAGTTTCCCTCCATCCCTATAGAACCAGGCCAGGACAGTCAGGGGACTTAACTATATACAAATGTATTTACATAACTTATTACAAGGAAAAGAGACATGGATATAAACATACGTACATTATATATATATATATATATATATATATATACGATTGAATTTTATTATCTAAATAAGTAACATAAACAATACCCTCTGGGTAAATGACATAAAACCTTATACCAGTGATCCAGATACAGGTAAATCACAGGTAAGTATCTGATCTGAAACAGATAAACCCTAAAATAAACATAGATAGTCAACAGAAACTATAGATAAGTATGGATGAACAATCTATAAGTCACAAATAAATACAAGTAAAGAACAGGTGAATTAGTAGCAACAGGGGGGCCCAGCAGAGCCCTAGGACTCTACTTATCTATTAATTTACAAACACGAGAGTTCACAAAATATAAGTCATGCCATCACGCTACTTATGGCGCAAGATAAACTTAATCCCAAGGGGAAAGCCCAATGCCCTTGGGCTTTTCCCAAGCCCTACAAGGAAGCTGGTAACTTCAGAGGGGCCCTCCCAGTGGGGCCTCCCCTTTCAGGAGCCCTTAACTGACCAAGGGGGACTTCCCCTCCCCGTGGGAATCCTCTTTTCCCTGCAACTCACGGCTCCCAGGCCTGGAGAGTGGGCCTTGTCCTCTGTGCCAAACTGCTCTCTCGCCTGCAGTGGGCTTTGGGGGGGTCGCTGTCCCCTGGAACAGGGCTCCGCTATGCAGGGCTTCTGGGGCCTCTGGCTCAGCCCTGTCTCCTGGCTCAGTAGCTTGAGCACCATCTGGCTCCCTGGACTCAACCTTTTTCTATGGGTTGGAGGCCTGGGCTGCCTTGTGCAGCACTAGGCTTGGTGCGCTCCTGGCCCCTCCGTGCAGCGCCTCCTGCACCGAGCTCCCAGCCTCGTTCCAGGGGTTGAGGACCTGAGCCACCCAAGCACTCCAAAGGTCCTACTCCATGCACCGGCCTGTGCACCGTGTCTCTGGCCGCACGCCAGAGGTTGCAGACCTGAGCCGCCTCATACTGCTCCCAGGGTCTGGATGCCATGTGCCGTGCTGCACACCGACAGCTCAGCTGCTGGAGCCGTCCACTGTTCCCCACCGAGGGGAGTCTTCGGGGCGCTTCTGGGCTACTGCTTCCTCCTGCTGAGCAGCTCTCCTCAGTTCTTCTAAGCCCCGCTCTTCTCTCTTCTCTGTCCCGGCTATGTCCCCTCATGCTGGGCACACAGCTCCTCTTACACTCTCCAGGGCTTCAACTCTGAAGTCTTCAATCAGGTCTGGGGGTGGGGTGGGAACTCCTCTCCTCCTCCCCTCAGGAAAGCGACGTGACTTACCTCTTCTTGCTGCCTCCTGATTGGTGGATGGGCTCCCCCAATCAAAACAGCAAGATTTCAAGCCTGAGACTCAACACAAGCTCCAAAAGGCAAGCCTGCTACACAAACATTTTGCTTTTTTTCCTGAGATGACCCTTTCATGTGTGGGATCTGTGATATCTGGGAAGTAGAAGCTATTTCAGTTTGCCTGTATGAAAGAGGGCAGCACAGAGCAAGGGGAAAAAGAGAAAGAGAGAATAATAAATGGCATAGCAAAAGGAGACCAGTGCAATTTAGGAGTCTTCAGGAAGGAACTGACTTTTTTGAACCATGAAACTTTTTATGTGATCAAATGACACAATGCCAGAATCGATCCACATCTCTCTTTTCCAAACTAGACTCCTCTCCAGAAACAGGATGTTTCACTTTTCTAACTTGCTTCTGCTTGCTTGCAGGTATTTGTTGGGAAAGGTTAGCACTTTTCAAATGGAAGGCTTTGGGATTTGGATAGCCACAATGTTCCTGCCACCACTAAAAGTTTTACTGGAGAAACTACAGGTGGGAAGAACAGCACTGGAAAAACATTGGATGTTTTTGTCTTAAGGTAATTGTGTCATAGTCTCTGCTGGCTCACATATCAGTGTGACAGCTGCCACTTTGACTGACATCCTGGATTAAACCCAGGGACCCTTTAGAGCTGAAGTCATGATCTCTAAAACTTAAACTAAGGAAACAGCCTATGTAACCACAGGTGTAACAACCTTACGTTCTTTATAGATTGGGCACAAGGGAGGCTATTTAACATACACTAACCAGTGGGCTATGCCTTATATCAGGCACAGATCATTACCCTTCCTCCAAAGCACAACTGTCCATTCATCACTCTAAATCCCCATTTGTTATTCTATATCAACATAAAAAAGCCCACATTTTCCAGCAATTAGAAATGCTGCAGAAGGCAATGCTACCCATACTGTGCATCTCTCTGGACCAAGAAATCATTAAAATTCTTCTATGGTAACAGAATCTGATAGTGACTGAGACTCAGAAGCAGTAAGTGAGAATAGATATTCGAGCTCCAGCCCTAATGGAAGAGGATTTTTGTGCCAGTAGATAATTTTCTATTTCTTTCTGAAAAATAAGTGTGAGTATCCTAGTTTGCAGGCCAGATAGCTAACACAGACTGAATCACCTGTGGTCTGAAAGTTATGTGCGGTAGTCAGATACTGGTCTGTTGACTTAGTGGTGCTGTTTTCTCACCATATGCTCCTGTGACCTTCATTAGCATTGATGGGATGTATGAACATGAGAGTAGACTCAGGTTCATAGATTTTTTTCTCATCTTCTGTTCAGTAATTCTTTGGTTAGGTAGACTTGACAAAATGTGCCAGATCTGAAGCAGCGACTACACAGATAAGGGGAAAAGTTGTTTCTTTTTCTGTCTCGCCCCCAAAAGAATCCTGACTGAGTGCATTCAGCAGGTGTGTGCAGTGTTAAATAAATATTTCTGTTTGGCATTTGGGAAAAGGTAGCTGACATATTCATGGAACACATCTGATGATGAAATACTTTTCAATGTAATGCTGATTATAATGGATATTAAACAAGAACTTCAAACAGATGATAATTTCACATTGTCAGGATAACTTGCATTGCTGAATTATAAAAGAGCTGGCCCAGGAGATAATTAAAAACCAGTTAATGCTGAAAGGAAGAAGAGATGAAAGAAAAACGAATGTTGTGCCAATATTTTAAAAAGGAGCACAGTGTGGCCTGGTAGTTATAGGTCAGTAAACTTGGCAGTCCCCTAAAAAGTAATGACATGGCTGACATAGGATTTGATTTATAAAGATTTAAAGGAAGTTATTTTAATTCACACCAATTAATATATGTTTTTGGAAACAGGCATATTAAGGCATTTTATCTGGTAATACATACCACTTTGATTAAGAAACATGAATGATGCATAATCAACATTTAGTGCATTAAAACCTGGGTAAATGATAAATTGCAGAATGTAGTTGTAAATGGGAAAGCACCATGGAGCGGATGTATTACATGTTCCATTATAATTGCTGTTGGATTGGAAAATATTTAATTTCACGAATATGTTATCTGGCTTTTTCCTAAATGTCAAACAAAATGTCCCTCGCCCAGAGATCGGTTCATGACCCTGAACTATTTAACACCTGTATCAATCAGATGGCCAAACATAGAATCATTACTCATAGATAACAAAAGATTTGGAGATTGTAAATACTGAAGAAAACAGTAACTGAAACACAGTGATCCTGTTAACTTGGTAAGCTGACTGCAGGCAAACAATATGTGTTTCAGTATGACAAATGTAATATATTATAACTAGGACCCAAAAACTGCTAGCTATGCTAATCGGATGGTGTACTCTACTCTAGGAAGCAGTCACTCTGACAAGACTAAAGGATCATTGTGGACAGTTTGCTGAAAATGAGTTCCCTAGGGTAATGCTATGACCAAAAGGACTAGTGGGATCTTTGAATATGTAAACAGTGGAGCATCAAAAAGGACTACAGATGCTAGATTATTTCTGTTGAGCACTGGTATGACCACTGTTTTTTAGGACTTTGTTTAATTCTGGGGACCATACTTTGAAAAGGACATTAATAAATTGGGGAGAGTTCAGAGAAGATGAAGAAGAATGATTAAAGTATTGGAAAAGCATGCTTTATAATAAAAGAATAAATTAATGTAATCAATATAGCTTATTAAAGAGAAGGTTAATGGGAAACTTTTTCACTGTCTATGTCTACCTGTGTGGGGAGCAAAAACTTGATGCTGAATTCCTCAGTTTAGCATGGGAGTGCCCAATTTGCCACAAGTGCCTCTGTGTGTGGCATTCAGCTGATCAAGGAGGGGGTGGTAGCACAGTGGCAGAGAGGGCAGGAAGTAAAGCAGGGAGAACAGGGAGGAAAGAAGAAAGCAGAGCAGCAGGTTAAACTGAGGAAGGAGATTAAGAGTGGCACTAGGGGGGGTGCAGGACTAATTTATGGCATGCCCACCAAAAAGGTTGCTCCCCTCGAGTCTACCAGGTGAATGTGTAACAAGATCCAATGGCTGGAAATTGAATGTTGAACTGAAGGGAATTTTTTTTAAAGATGGTGGTAATTAAACACTGAAACAAATCACAAAGAATGGTGGGGGATTTTCTAAAACTGGAATTTTTAAAAATCAAAACCATTTTTTACCTAAAAGACATGGCTTGGCTCAATTCTAGCCAGTAGACCAGGAAACGGGGATAAATTCAGGAATGTTTATAACTTTTGTTATGTGGGAGGTCATGTTAGATGATCAGGATATTCGCTTCTGGTCTTCAAATTTCTGAATCTAATTTAGCTAGTAAACGGCACTACAAGGGCAGGCCTATCACTTAGAAAGCACAGTCAGTATTTACAGGGCAAATCATTAGTTTCTTTTAGGCCAAATAAAAAATAGCTCTCCCCACCTCAGTTCTTAAAGGTCTCCTTTTAATTTTCTACTTTTACTTCTAGGATCAAGGTACATGAGACATGTTAATGCTCATTAGCCTAAGTTAATGCACATTACAGGTGTGCATCTACATGAGTGCACCCTTACAAAATGGCTAATCATGCCTAAATTTACTACCTGCAAATGCAAATAGCAAATTTAGGCATGATTAGTTAATCGTTAATTAGTTAAATCCCCCTAAGGCTGCTGTCTGGCTGTTTCTGGCAGCAGAGCAGCACCTGTTCTCTGGTGCTGCTCAATCCCAACAGTGTCTCTTTTCAGGTTCTGTGATTAAGTGCCTCTGCCATGCAGCTCCCAGTCCCTGGTGTTGCCCCTATCTTGAGTGCTGCTGGCAGCCATCCAGGGCCAGCTACACAGAGACAGCTGCACGGGGTCCCAGGGAGCTAGTGAAGGATGACCATGCCTTCCTTGCCCTCCTCACCATTGAGTTCCAGGCCTGCTCATGTGCACACACCAGTGCTGACCACCTCGGGCCCCACCTGGACCTGGGAGGAGGTGTGAAACCTTGTGGTGCGCTAGGTCAATGTGCAGAGGCAGGTTGTGCAGGGTAGACACTCAAACACCCATATTTATGAGACCCTGTCAGGCAGGATGTGGGAGTGAGGGCACTCCTGGTCAGTGTGGCAGTACTGCATAAAAGTCAAGGCCTTGTGGGCACAGTAGATGTCCATGGCCAAGTTCAATCATCAGTCCGGTCATGCCCAAAAATCCATGGCCTTTATGTAAAAGCTGACCCGGAATTTGGCACCCTGGGAGCTAGGCCACATCTGTGCAAATGGCACCAGCAGAGGTAGCCTGCCTGAGCCCCCACCCCACTCTGATGCCTCCAGTGATGTGTCCAGTGGAGGGGACCTCAGGCCTTTGGCACCTCCCCAGCTGTTGCATGCGCAAGTAGCTCGGGGAACCCTGGCCAGTGACTGCCTTGCCATCAGCACAGTCCCACACCCTGCTATCAGGAGCAGCATGCAATGATACTGCTGGCCACCAGCAGAACCAGCTCCTGCCCAGGAGGGGGCCCTGGCCAGGTGCTGGCCCACTGCACACCACAGGCCGTAGACACTGGGTGCAGCTGGTTGCCCTCACTGACAGGGAGTTCTGTGCTGAGCTGCCAGCAGCTTGGTGGGCAGAGGACAGGGGACATGCAACAGGGGCACATTGTTTCACCCACATGCATGTCCTGAGAGTGGTGCTAGGGGTGGCAGGTGGTAGGGGGTGTTTGGGCAGTGGTGCAGCTGTGCTGGAGCAGTGAGTGCAGGAGTGGGTCAGCCAGGGCCTCTTGGAGCCCTGGCCCCCACTGGTGGGTGCATGGCTCTCCTGGAGCCTGGGTGGGGGCTGCTGCAGTCAGTAGGGCCAGTACCATGGGCAGCAGGAGCTCTGGGTGGTAGTCATCACTGGCAGGGGCTGGGCTTGTGCAGCAGGGCACCGGGCATCATTGGCAGAGGCAGGTGCAGGGGCAAAATCAGAGGGTGGAGCAGCCCTGGTTCAGGGAATGGGCAAGGAGGAAGCTGGAGCATGATGCCCCTGCACTGGGCACATAGCTCCTGGTCAAGGAAAGGTCAGGCCAGGGACCAGAGGGTTTACAAGATGGTTGCCAAGTGCTGACATCTAGCTCTGACTTCAATATAGTTGGCAGCCATGTGGCCAGAAGCTGGAGCTCCCCCACACTGGCCACAGGGGCACATGCCAGGACTGGAGGAATTTGGGACTAACTTTAGTCCCAGATTTCTGCATATGTAGACACCTGCCAAAAATAGCTTAATGTGCATTAAATTTAGTTCCGTTTATTTGCACATGTAGACGTGCCCCTATAGTATTTTCTTCTTGTTCTGTAGCAATGGTGTTGCATGCTAATGTGATACTGCACTTGATAAACAGTTTTTACAATGGTTCAGGAAAACAGACGAGTTGTTTTCTGCACTTGTTATAGACATCAAGGATATTTTGATGAATAGAAAAAAAATCTGTCAATTTAAAACTGGATTGGTAGAAAAGATCTTGAGGCTGTACCACAAGACCATAATTTTGCACCTGTAGAAATGTTCACAGGAGGATGATGTAAGTCCATCTGCAATGCCTGTGGGAGGAGAGATACAAAAAAAAAAAATCACAATTTTTAACACTGAAAATTAACATTCCAAATACGTAAGTGTTGTTGATTTTGTTGATGTTGATCCATGATTTTCTTATTATGCATCATGGCAACAGCATATGCATTCCTTATTTTTTCTCCAAATGGGCAGAATTGTTTCTGTTTGATGGTTGGAAATAACTTCATTGGAGGTGGTCATTAACAAAACAGCATATGTCTTCACCCTTCTGGTTTTATAGAGAGACATAGTCATATATAGAAGACTTCGTGAATTGTTTTCATCATATCTCTGAATTGATTAGGGAGTTTTGGTATGGTTGGTTTGCTGGTTGCATACTATGCATTTTAGTAAGAAACAGGGTGAAGACTGATAAAAAAGAAAAGCAAAATATATTGTCTTCTTAGTTTTACTATTGTTTTTGAAAATGTACTCCTGTTGAAATTTGGCTAAACTGTTGTGGAGGAATAGGGACCAAGGTAGCTGCACTGAGGTCAGAAGAAGGCCTTGTGGAGTAGAGTCAGGCGTAAAGAGGCAAATTAAGTCTAAAGCTCTTTTCCCTAGCTGGAGACCTGGCCAAGTACAAGGTCCTTGGGCTCCTTGTTTCTTTTGCTTCTCAAAGGAAAAAGAGCAGGTGACAGGGTTGGAAATAAAGGAGGTCGTTCTTAACACTGCACATCCACCATGGGAACCCAAGACTAGGAAGAGAGGTCTTTGCCATCGAGTTACTCTGTCACAGGTAGAGGTGACTGATCTGCATCTGGCACTGTATAATTTGGTAATCGGTCACATGCAGCATAATCAATGTTGAAGGCCAGCCTAATAACCTCCAGGCAAAAACATTTCTACATCTAATGTTGGCCAAATGAGTAACTATAACAGAGGAGAAAAAATCAAATTTGGAAAATATCTTACTTTTAAAAATCATAGATTCATATAGAAAGTAGGTCTGGAAGGGACCTCTGGCGGTCATTCAATCCAATCACTGGCTTGAGGCAGTATCCCTATTCAAACCATCCAAGAGAAGTCCTTGTGTAACCCATTCGAAGACTGCACAATCAACCCTGCTGCATAATTACATGCTACATAGCCCAAACACAGCGAAAGTGCCTGCACCTGCCATAGGTAGAGCAGGTGGATGAGGACTGTCGGTGCCCTGCTGTTGTTAAAATACACTTGCAAGATCCAAGGAAGAAGGCCATGACCCTACTGGCGAGGAAGACAAACCTCCCTACAGTCCAGTCTGACCATAGGATAAAATTCTCTCCTGATCCCAAAGGTGGTGTCTCAGCTAACCTTGAGCAGAGCAGCAAGAACCTCTAATCCAGAAATTTAGCTTTTTATTCCAACCAGAAGCCCTGGCACATCCCGGCCAAAATCCCCAGCCTTGGCTGCAGCCAGCACTCAGTGCTTCTGAGGAAGGGAAAAGAAAACTAAATAAGAAACCTGGTGTCTGTAGCAAGAAGAGGGGAAAAACATTCCTGCTTCGCCTCATGTGGAAACCAGAAAAGCCCAAAGGCATTTTGCTCTGCAACCTGGGGACAGCAAACATAACTCCAGACACCGTACTCTCTAGCTGAGCAGCCAGAACTCCCCCACAAACGTATCCCAGCTGCTTTAGAAGCTTTAACCGTCTTCCTCACCTGGAAATATTTTAATGTAAGTTACTTTCTTTTTTTCCTCTGCTCTGCCTTATTACAGTTTGTTGCTTTCTGCATTCCCTTTTCATTTCCTCTCCCCAAATCCGGGAGAAAGGAAACACATGCAAATCTGTTTCGGACATTTATTTCAACGCCGTTTTCAGTGGTGGCAGATGACAAAACAAGGAGCGATGGTCTCAAGCTGCAGCAAGGGAAGTTTAAGTTACATATTAGGAAGAATTTCCTCACTAGGAGGGTAGTAAAACACTGGAACAGGTTACCCACAGAGGTGGGGGAGGCTCCATCCTTGGAGATTTTCAAAACTTGGCTTGACAAATCCTTGACTGGGATGATCTAGTTGGGAATGCACCTGCTTTGAGCAGAGGGTTGGACTAGATGACTCCCTGAGGGCCCTTCCAGCCCTAAGTTTCTATGATTTAATGGCTGAATGCATCCTCCACAAAGTCAGAGAAGGGATTATTTTCATACAAAATCTTTCATTCTGCTAAACCTTACAAAATCTGGAAGGAACTCAAATTCTGAGTGTATTCCCACCAGTTAATTCATTTTGTGTCCAAGAAAATGCTTCAATAATTTATTTTACTAGCCATTCAGGATATTAATTACCTGAATGATGGGGCTCATCTTTCTCCCTTTTGATTAATAGAAACAGACCCATTGATTTGTATGGGAGAGGGTGTTGCCCACGTTATACATGCATGGGCTAAATGATTTTTTTTTCTATCTAAATTTAGGCTAGTGAGGTAAAAAAAGGAAGGATAATATAACAAAATAACTAGCATACAGGATGCCCTGAATGCTGTATCTTTCCAAATCCAAAATGACTTTGAATTTAGTATGGTCTCCCAATAATTGGATTCTATACATGGAAAATGAGAGATGTGCCATCATTGTCCGTGTATAGCATCTAGGTAGTGGAAGGTCGTTTTAAGTTCATCCCCTCCATTGCATTGGTAGGGGTGCGGGATGAGTGGGTAGACTCTTGACCCCTGCGCTCCTGCTCTTTCCACCCCCCACCTCTGTGCCCCCATGTCTGTGCCTGCTCTTCCTGCTGCCTGTCTCTCCTGCTTCTTGCCCCCCCAGTGCCTGCCACCTACCATGTGTTCCACTTCCACGTGCCCCTTTTTGTCTGCCCTCAGTGACTAGGCTTCATCTCCTACCCCTGCACCCCTTGCCCCCTAAGTCATGCCTTTTTCTTTGTGCTGCAGCTCTGCTCCTCTGGAGCAGTCAGTAGCACCAGTGGCCCAGCCCCAACCCAGCCTGGCAAGAGGGAACCAGGCAGGAGTCCTGGCTAGGATGGGTCAGAGTTAGAGTGACTGGAGCTGGAGCAGAAGGTAAGTGGCAGAGTAGGGGGAAGGCAGGCTGCCTGAGGACATCCTTCCCCACCAGATGAGCCATCCCATCCCAGGGCAGGCAGCAACTCAACTCCACCTTCAGCCTGAAGCCAGAGCTGAGCTGTCACCTGCCCCGAGCCAGTACTTGAATCTAGGACAGGAACTTTTTTTTTTCTGGTAGCACTGGGGAAAAACCCCTCATTTTGGATTTGATTACACATGGTAATATGCATCCATCATTTGGCAAATGCAATAAGTATCTCTTTTGCTTGAAAGCTTCAAATCACATCACTTTGGAGCAAGCAAACCATTTTAATTTTAGCTCCAATGGCAATAGGCACAGGCCTTATTTGGTAGCTTCTTGCTCAGGATACAAAGGGCATGAATGCAGACAGATGAATTATCCAATATGTATTATATGCCCTTGTCCAGAATGATCCACCCATCAGAAATGCCTCGTTGTTGAAGGATTTACTTCTAAAAACACGGCATTGCCATACTTCAGTATTTACTATTTCTAGGAGATGCTTGCCAGGTAACAATAGATGTCCAGTATTAGCTTGACTAGGAGTGAAGAAGACTCACTCCAGACTTGCTGAAGAGTTCTGACTTGCAAAATGGCAAACCTGACAAACAGTTAAAACTGAATAATTCACTATCTTAACCTAAGTAATTTTTATTCTCATCATTATTGAAATGTTAGGTTCACTAGGAAAGAATTTATTTCTGGCTATGTACATTGGAGATCCAATCTGAAGTGGTTTAGTTTTCACTAAATTAAAAAAAAATCCCACTAATATTGGTAGCTTATTAGCTGTCATGGCTGTGCTTGTATGTGTGGAATTGTGGCATTCATTTGCATCTTTTTGATACTTTGGTCCAAGAACATCATGAGCAATGCAGATGGCATTTTTTTGCTCTGCAGCTCATATCCTTGACAGCTTCTGGATCTGCTCTGTACTTCACTGATGAGCGTCTTTGTGATCTGTGAAAATGAAAGGTTATGTTCTGCCAAGATAGTAACAAAATGCCACCTCTGCCTCCACAAATCCTGAAAAAAATCGATTAATATAGCATGCCAGCAGCCGTGTTCCTGCAAGACTGCATATTAAGCAGTGCTATGTTATTCACCATGGACACCTTCAACAGATGATACACAAGCAGCAAGTGGGACTTTTCTGATCATTTCTTTGTATAATTAAAGGAAGTTGGAATGTTGAAAAATGTAGGAAAAATAGCCAATTGCTTTTTTTTGAACAATTTTCAGACTTACTCGGTATATGCAAATCAAGCGTGTCTTCCAGAGACCAGTCTATAAAGTGCAAGACAAGGAGGAAAAATAAATTGGAATAAGAAATCAAGCCAGAGACAAAAATTAAGTGCTGTGATAGGGGTCAGACTGAAATCAGCTACAAAAAAGTCTATTAGTTTTCTCTACTGAAGATTCACTTTCCTGAATCTTTGACTTCAATATTCTGCTGTCTATCATCTTACTATAATAAGACAAATATATTAATAGAAAGCCTGGTTATGCATTCTTCTCTATAAGTCACATATTAAAAACCAATGACTGCCTGATGACACATGGCAGAAAAAAATGATGCAGTGCCACATACCAGAAGCAACACAGTTAATGAGAATGTGAGATCACATGGGCTGAAACATGGAGAAACTGCAGCTAATGTCTGGAATGGCACAAGAAAACCCTCTGTGAATTCAGCGTGTCCTTCAGGTACAAGCATCTCAAGGGGTTGCACCGTGTATCCACAGATGGGACTAGAATTAAAACAAGGACATTAAGAGTATCATCAAGTACAATTGGAAAAAAAAATCTAATTATACAGGAATGAATTGCAGTATTATAGATACCAATGGTGGTCATCTGACTACAGACTTCTATACAGTACCCCTCTGCCATTCTGAAGATTACTGTCAAAAATACATCCCTACTGCTGCTCTCAGAGGGACAGAGGTTTTGAGAAGAGTGATGGAACAGGCAGAGCAGGAACTGGGTGGGTCTTATTCTTGTCAGCAGTCTTGAAAGCACCACAGAGGCCATGTAGATGTACCCTATAATGGTATGTGGCAGTGTGGTACTGTATATGGTTGCCCATTGTTTCACATAGCAATCTGATGGTTTGGCATTAAACTGCATTTAAAACAAAACAAAACAAAGCCTAGATCACCCATATTCTTCTGAGATTCACAGATTCGCAGAAGTTTAGGGCTGGAAAGGACCCCTGGGTAGGAAAGACTGCTGGGGTCAATAAAGCAGATAGAGATGGTGTTAGGAAAGCTGAACTCTGGCAATATAGGCAAAGTTAAGCACAAGCATTAAAAAATCACATCTCAAATGACAAAAAATATCATAAGACTGGATTAATAATTAGCGACTTTTTAATGTTGTGTTTTAAAAAACATTAACTTTTGTTTGCTGAGCCTTTAGTCTAGGGACAGAAGTTACACATAAACCGGTTTAAGTGATCAGAAACTGATTTAAACCTGTAACAGAACATAAGTTCTGTGTGCACAAATCAGTTTCAAAATGGCTGAAACTGGTTTAAGATAAACTTAGTTGAATGTAATATCAGACTTAACTGATTTGGGTCAAACTAGTTTATGAAACTTCTGTCCCAGACCCTTTTCTGGGTCAAGTTAAACCAGAGTCCCCCAGCATCCCAGATGCTTTGCAGCCCTGGGATGAGCTGGGCTCTCTGGTGGGGCAGAGCAGGGTTGGCTTCACCCCTCTCCTTCCTAGCCAGAGCACTATCACTGCTCCGGCTGGGGCTGAAGGACTGCAGTGGCTGCCAGGCTTCCCTCTGTTCCCTCCCTTCCCCGCCCTGCCCCCTCCCCCCCCCCCCCCCCCCTGCTGGCTGCTAAAGCAGGGATTCCCCCTCCTACCTCTCTCCCATGGCAGGGACTGCAGCATAGGGACCCTGCATCTGGCCATGCCCCCCGCACCCCATGCTACCTAACTTTGAGAGGTGTCTATGTGGGTTTCCAATTTCAGTGGAATAAAGGCAGACAGCTAGTGGCTTGCAAATACGAATGCACCCTGCAGATAAGAAGAGCTTGGAACTAATGAGAGATGTTTTCTTTTGTAGGGCTCCATGGGCTGATAAACTTTGTTCTGACAAGCAACCTGCTGGCTGTTGGCTGCAGTCTGTCAGTCTTCAAGAGGGGACAGAGAAAGGTGTTAAAAATGATCTGATTTGAAGACACTATGAAGAAGCAGGAAGAGGGAGCTTGAAAAGCTCAGTATCATCATCAGATGTAGAGTCTGGCAACACTCCCGCCCCTTGAACAGCAAGCTGGGAAAAGTCTGGGATGATGCAGGCAGGGTGGAGGTTTAAACCCCTCCCTAATCAGGGCCTGGCCACACACTCCCTCAGCTCAGCACTAGGGAAGGGATGGGAGGGCTGCTAGCACACTACCCAAGCTTCTAACCTGAGCCACTGCAGGCATCTGTCTGCATTTTTGGAATGAAAAGGGAATGTCTACCCACCTCCAAATCAGTTCAAGATCTGCAGGTTAGACTAAACTGCAAAGATTGAATCAGTTCAGGTTCTGGCTTTTTGAATGTCTTCCCTTAGCCCTAGTGTTAGCATTTTCAAAATCTGTTCAGTAACCATAGGAGTTAACTTTTTATTGTAAATTGAAAATGGAGAGTTTTAAGATAATCACAGGATTCTAGCAGCTGAGGCTTTAAGGGAAGCACCAAAAATTATCCCATTTGGCAATGCTGCTGTATATTCATAAAACCTCACTGTATTTCTTATATAATAAGTTTAGATATTTTGAAAATCTAACTACTTTTCAGACACATTAGAATTTTGATAGAATAAATTGGCTAAGAGAATTAAATATGTCCTCCTGTTCCTGTCAACATAAGAGTTAAACTTCATTCAGGGTTTCAGATACAAAGATTTGAGCCTTCTCAGCTCTACATCAGACACACTATAAAATTCTCACCAAAATCTGAACACTTATAGATTAGGATATAGAAGAAATATTAAATAAACAAGCAAAGCATAAAGGATTTTGCAATGAGAATTGAGCGGTTATTTAAGGCAAACTTATGCAAAACTTAACAGAGTCCTTTGCAAGAAAAAGGATACTTTCTTAGAACCTTATTCCCACTTAAATGGGGAAATAAGAGTTAGTTCTGTTGTTGAATTCAAGTTGAGAATATGAGGCTACGTGCCTGCATTTGACAATCCAGATGGATATAAAGGTAGAGGAGACATAGAATAGTTCATTGTTGGGGGACATGGCTTTTGTTGTCTACTAAGACACAGAGTCGCCTTTCAATTACAGGTGGAAATTCTAGGACAGCTGCTGTTCTGGACTTTGGATTAATTATCTGGTCTGGGGAACTATCTGCTTGGTTATAATGTTCTTCATGGTCATTCTTAGGCTGGATAGAGTTGAATGGGGCTTCTTATCCTGTTATGCTGGTGCATGCCATGTAGTTAGTCTCAAGGTCAGATGAGAAGATAAGAGAGGAAGAAAGATAAGACAGAAGGATGGTAGCAGAAGGGGCAGAAGGAGTCGCATGAGGGAGGAAGTGACCAAGCAGGATCTGACATGTATCAGGTTGGTCCTTTGCTGATGTTCAGGGATAGTGCACACTTCTCTACAAGTCAGATGTCAAAAAACTGATGACTGCTTGATGTTACATGGCTGAACCCCCCCCCCCCCCATTCAATGACACATGTGGCACTGTATCAGGCAATATTTCCACTTGTGTTGGACTGCTATAGACATAAAAATTAAATTCAATTTACATTGTACGTTCCCTCTGACTTCTTCCTCTCTCTCTCTCTCTCTCTCTCTTTTTCTTTCTTTCTTTCTTTTTCAAACTAGGAAGCACAAAAATCTTCTTATATTATATTAGTGCTAACTAGTTGCCTTGCAGGATGTATAACATGGATCTTTTGAAGTGGCAAGTGAAAGACCCTTTGCATGGACGCTGCACCTCCCTGATCCCTGTGGTGCTGCTGAAAATGAAGAGCATCTTTTTTAAGAGTGAATAAACCTAGACAGGCATAGAGGCAGAGGACACTAGGGATTAACTGAAAAGGTAGGGTCAGAAGAAAGATAAGGTTTATAAAGTACACAGATTAAAGAGAAAAGGATGAGATTAAGGGGAGAGAGACTCTTACAAATCAGTACAGTCAAGAGTGAGACTGCAGCATTCTTTCACACAGAAAATCTAAAACTCCCTTTATTCAGAAATGTTCAAAGGTAATAAACAGCACCTTGAACTCTTCCAGCCTCCTTTCTTTAACCTTATTCCTCTTGTACACCCCATGTTGCATCCATCAAGGAAATCGTTGGTGCTTTCAAACTCACGTAACTTAATTAGAAAAGAAACAGGTCTTGCCACACAACTAGTTCACTATAGGTACACTCTTTCAGTCCAGTAGAAAATGAAGGCCTTTATACATCTGGTATATCACAGCAGAGTGTGCATTTATGGTTTGTGGGGCCAAATTCTTGAATGCAATCAGTCACAGAACCTAGGTATTCAACCACAACCCCAACCAAACTTCTCAAAATATCTGTGTTCTTGCCTGCTTCCACTGTAATGCGTATGGCCAGATTTTCACCAGCGATCCATACCCAGATTATTACAGGGACCTTTTGAAGATCTGGCCCCAAGTGGGGGCATGTTAAACTCTTCTTTGGGTTCAGGTACTGTCTTTTTGTTCAATATTTGTATAGTGCTTAGCACAATGAGGCCATGGGCCATGGGCCATGAAGAGGGCTCCTAGACACACAGCGGTGTTGCTATTATTAAATTATAGAGATCTAGAGTGAGCACTGTATAGTGGTAACAATGAACCAGAAAAGGAACAATAATATATGCTCTCCACATTACATTTTATTGTCGAGGTTCACATCTACCATGACAGGACAAAAATGTGTTTAAAAAACTTTGTATATACTTTTATTATTACATTTATTATGAGTAAAGTACTAATAAAACCCACTCTACCACGATGACTTCCAGATAAATCTATTGAAAAACTGCATAATCTTATTTGTATAACATATATTGGTCTTCCCCCATTCCCTCCCAACTATTTGTTTTTTTCTCAATGTACATGGGATTCTCATCATTGTAGAATAATCTGGGGGTCTTCTTTCACTACTGATTAACTTGGTTTCCCAACTCTACATGTGTTTTTGGCACAGTTGTACATAATCTTTTTCCATTCTTCTGTATGTTTCTGAAGCTTTGTTTCAAGATCTGGGGGTGGGTGAGGTGGAGGGGGCTTCCCCCCTCCATCTCTCTTGCTCTTTTATTGTCTTTTCCCAGTCTATGCCACTGAATAATTGGGGGGGCTTTTCCTTTTCTTTTTTTAATTCTTGAATTTTAATTTAATTGCAGAAAATCCAAGTGAAAAACATTCTTGTTGTATTTAGCTCTCACCATAAAAAACTTGACATTATTCCTTCTGTTTCTTCTGCTCATGTGTTCTTTAACTGAGATATATTTCCTGATTAAGCTCTGTAGGCTGTGTTCCTAAGCCATCACCCGTTGGTCAGTAGTTCCACTGTTACATGCATCAATCATAAATTGTTTTACAATTCCTTTAGGGCATAGACTATAATACTTACTGAGAATGGATGAAATCCAAATATTGTAAAAAAAATGACAACTATAGACTGATTATATTTTCCCAAATTAAAAACAACTCAGAAGTTGAATGTTTGTATTTTGGAGATTTAAAAACCCCCTGTTAAAATGTTTTGATATGTTCTTAATTTTTACATCTGAACTCTGAAGCTGCTGGCAGGTACCCACTCTGGACTCTTTCAACAAACATCTGGATATTTTTCTTGCTGGGATCACTTGAGCCTATGGTGGGGGGGGGGGGGGGGGGGGCTAGATTCATTGATCTTATGAGGTCCCTTCCAGCCCCTAATGTCTATGAATCTATGAATCTCTGGGTACTTTGAAATAATAAATGTTCATTATTACCATTTCCAAGGAGTGCAGTCGTGCTATACTGAATAAGTGAATAGCATGGGGTATGTGCAGTAGGGCTGTGCAAAGCTTTGGTCCCTGATTCGATTCAGTGGAGTTTCGGCTTGATTTGGTGGCCAAATCTCTGAATCTGAATCAAATCAGAGGACCCTTTCATCTCTCCAAATCAAATTGGAACCCTCTGAATTGATTCAGAGAGATTTGGAAAGATTCGGCGATTTGGACCTAGACACAGCTTTAAATATTATTTCTATATACCTCAAGGTAGCAGGTGGCTTCTGAAAGCTGAGATGCTGGGGTGGATGGAGCATCCCACAGCAGCACAGAGGGCTCCCCAGCGCTCTCAGCAGCAGACCCAGAAGTGGTCCAGAAGCACTTCCGGTCCACTTCTGGGTCCGCTGGAGTGTGTGTGCCCCCACCCCCTGACTCAGTGACTGGTGCCTCTTGGGTCTGCAGGGGCACCTGGGGTCCCCCAATGGCCGATCGCCAAGCTGGGGAGGGATGCAGGGCCCCCCACTGTGCCTGCGTGCTCCGTGGCAGATCCAGAAGTGGACCGGAAATACTCCTGGTCCACTTCCAGGTCTGCTGCCGAGCACACTGGGGAGCCCCCCCATGCTTCTGTGGGATACTTCATCCACCCCACCATTCCAGTGTTCACAAGCATATAAAGCTGTGTCTATGTCCAAATCGCTGATTCTCTGAATCAGCATCGAATTTTCAGATTCGGCTGAATTGAATCGAATCAGGGACAGCGATCCAAATTAACAAATCAAATTACTGTCCCCGATTCAGGCCAAATCTGTATCTGAATTGAATAGGGCCCGCTTCGCACACCCCTAATGTGCACACGTTCACCATACTCAATCTATGATCATGCCACTTTAAGCTGCGTGATCTTAGATTGTGCATGGCATGTGTACATGTTTGCTGGTTTTGGGAACCATGTCAGGAACATGGTCTAAGTAAGTTGGGGGTGGGGGAAGGAGTGGGATTGGGTGGGGTAGCAGTTATGCAGGTTGGGGAGGACTGGCGAGTCCCCGCAAGGGGAGTTGCTGGTTTCATGGAGGGGAGGAGGTTTAGGGACCTAAAAATAACTCAGCCAGGGGTGGAAGGAAGGGCTGTGGGGGGAAGGATAGAAAATTGAAGCCCATGGATGTGGCCAGTGGCTGGGTTTTCTCGGTCTGTGCTGTGCTGCGACTATGCTGTGAATACTTGTAGACTTTCAGTAGATCAGATAAACCTGTTCCCAATGCATCTTAATTCACCTCCTCAGGTGAACTGAGTTAGATTGAGCTGGCCATTTTTTGCCTTATTTAACCTTCCCAAAAGACCCTAATTAGGTTGATCTAAGTGCAACTTCTATGAGTACTCATAGTTGCTATTTATGATATGGCTTGTTCCATATATGAATCTCTAATGCCATGTCCACATCTGAGTGGACATTTGGTTTCCCAGGGGCAAGTAGTAGTGGCGCACCTTGTGCCACTGCCAGTTGTTCCTGGGGAATGCCTGTGCTATGCGCCTTCTGGAGCATGGCAAGTTACCCTGTGTCGGGTAGGGAAGGCTGGGGCCAGCACTGGGGTCCTGGGCACATCTTGGGACTTCAGCAGTGGTGATCCTGCCTCACAGAGCCTGGCTGGCAACCTGAACATAGCTCTGTGTGGAGCCAAGCTCTGGTTTTGAGTGGTGCACACTGGCCCTGCATGCGCTGCTCCAGTTTTTCCCTGGATATCCAGGGGTCAAACCCCCGTGCTACTCCCTTGCAGGGCAGAGAACAGCTTGACATGTGGTATGTGGTGTCACAGACGGGTCTGCAGTGCCACTTATGCATAGCTGTGTTCATCTGGATATGGCTTAAGATAGTATTAAATGGTAGTTAAATGCCTATGTCTTCTCCATTATTGGCCTTTTGGATAAGACTGCTAGCAGGGATGTTAGCAGTGCCCAATGATGCTGTTCATAGTGTAGAGCAGAAGGTGATCTTAGGTCAAGAAGTGTGTCACGTAGACTTTTAACAACCTTTAACTTTGGGAATCTTTTCCTTGGCTGAGGACTCAATACTTGAAATAAAAGCGTGTTAGCAAGGGTAATCTGTGTCCCAGGGATACAGAGCTTCTCAATGATCTGATTAAGATGTAATTGTGTTGGTTAAAATCTGGTCCACTGGCACAAGATAACAATCTCTAACCACCTCCCCTCCCCCCATCTTATAGTCCATCCTATCATAGTTTATGTTAAATAAACATTGTGGTCTCAGGTCATTGCCCAGTGGACAGGTTTCCACATAACTAAAACTATCATGACATTAGTAATACTAAACATCCTAGGTAAATGCATTTCAGGAAATTTTTAAATGCTCAAAGGGAAGTTAAACAACCAACACCTATATACACCATTTCTCTCTTGTATCTTTGAAACACTCCAAATGCACAAATTGACTTTGGAAAATATTAATCTATAGATTATAAAGTTGTATACAGCACTGTCTTACGAGCCAGGTCTGCATTCTAGTTTTACACAGCAGATGAAATTAGCTCGAACCTAGGTAGTTATGATAGCTAGACAATCTTCATCTTTTAGTTCAGTGATCACTATTTATACTTAATTATATCTTAAACCTTCTATGATCATCAGTCTATTCTCGAATGTTCTTGTGGCACTCTACATACTGGGATGCTACGTTGGGCTTGGGGATTTTGTGCAAATAGATGGCTTGAGGAGTTCTGTGACATGGTTTCAAAGAAATTGCAGAACATCCCTCATTGTCTCAGTTTATTATTATTTTTTTACTATTTTACAGTAAAATCGAAGTTCTCCAGTCAAGGATCAGAGCCTCTATGCGCAAGGTACTTTACCAGAACATAGGCATAAAGGCATTCCTTGCCCCTGAGTCAGAGAATGTGAGGTTCATGGTTTATTTGGCCTGGAATAGGACCAGATTTCTGGATAAGCATTCTGTGCTACGTTCCTTTAGTAGAAATTTTGACTTCCTAAATCTGAAAACAATTACAAGCAACATGAAATAGAAGGAAATATTTCAGCATAGAAGCTTGAATGACCATTGGGAATCCCTTGAAATGTTTTATTAGTTGCTCAAACAAATGCAAAGGGGACTACAAAAATAACTCCAGGTTCAGAAAGCCTGCTTAACAATGAGAGACTAAAAAAACTCCATTCAATTTAATTTAACGAAGAGCAAGCTAAGAGGGGACTTGATCTACAAGTACAAGTGAAACAGGTTTCTGATAGAAGGCAGCTCTTTAAACTAGTAGAAAAGGGCTTAATGAGATCAGTGATTAAAACCTGAAGCTAGAAAAATTGAGATTAGAAACAAGGTACACATTTTTAAACATGAAGGTAGTAATAATTTGGTATGTGGTAGATTTTCCATCTCTGGAAGTTTTTATATCCAGACTTGATATCTAAAAGAGGAGGAATGGACTTGATGAAATCACTGAATGAAATTTGCTGGCTTGTGTCATATAGGTAGAACTTAACAATCAGGATGGTCCACTGTAGCATAAAAATCTGTGAAATTTTATTTTGATTTCACACAAGGATGAAAGGCGTCATGTAGTCATCAGGATTCTTGATATGAACTGGTGTGGGAGAAATTATCAGGACAGTTTGGAAAGAGGTAAAAAAACACTACAAGTAAAATTAATATTTAATTTAAAATTAATATTTTAATATGAATGAATGCATTAAAATTAGGATGCAATTAATTATGATTTATTTCCAGTATTTATACAAAAAGAAAATATATGGAAAATCCCATATAGTTTTGAATCTCTTTTTACTTATGTGTGCTGCTTCTATTCAGAAAGAATTATATCTTTTTTTGAAAACATGAATCATTTTTGGTTTTGGTTTTTTTTACATTTTTCCCTTACATTTTCTGTTCTTTTCCCATCCTCTCAGAACTTTCTTTTTCTTTTGGAAAAAGTGTTTGTAAAAGGGGGGAAAAAAAAAAAGGGAGGTGGGGGGAGCGAGGAAATAGGATGAAAATAATCCCAATGTTTTAAGTTTTCAAAAACTTAAGCAAAATATTTGTTATTTTTTATGGGAAATGAAATGAAATGTAAAGTAAAAAGGAAATTTACTATTAAAAAAAAACAGCCTGACTTGAAAATGAACTTTGTATTAAAACACCTTCCTGAAAAAAGTATTTGGACCAGTTTATAATGCTTTACTGAAAAAATATTTGGACCAGCTGCAGAAATATTTTAAAATTCACTTTTTAACTAAAACTTCAGACAAATTAGTTTTCTAATAACATCTGGGTATTTATGCCATTTCTCCATGCTCAGATTTATAATCAAAGAATCACATTTTTGTCTTTAAGTGCTTATACAGCTGCTACAAAGGGCTTTCTTAAGGGGGACTTCTTTGTAATGATGCATATGATACAAGGGGACTATGATATCTATTTACCTGAGAGCTAGGGTGGCCTCAACTCATTTTGTATGTTGCCAATACCCTTCTTCTATTTTCATTGCTGCTTACTGCCTTTTTTTTATTAGTGTGTCTCTTTTTCAGTGCATCGGGTTCATGAAGCAAACAGCTGTTCATTTGTTTTGTCAGTAATAGAAAGAAGACTCGAACAGCTGATGACAGGTAATTTGGGCTGATGTCGAAGTTCTTATAATAGAAACACTGTGGAAAGCTATCACTTTATCTTACAGTGTCTGTAAGTGTGTGACGAGACTTCCTGAACAGAAGACAAAATCAGCATTTCATAGGGTAAATAATAAACATGAGAAAATAGACAGTGGTGTTAAGGATGTCATATGAAAATGTCACACAAGAAACTATTTCTAGTACCCGGCATGAAATCTTACTGGACCTACAAAACTCAGACTATCAAAAGACATCTTTGGAACAAAATCAGCCATGCTGGGATGTGTCCCAACGTAGCTGATCCGCTTCATTTGGGTGACATGGCTTCATCTGTTGTCCCGAGTCTGGGCATAGTAATGCAATACATGTGTCTGGGGGAACCCCTGCCAGGGGATTCCTGCGGCGTGCTGGGGTACACCTCTGTGTGCGGGCCGGGAGCGATCCGGGGCCCTTTTTTTGCGCCGCGGGCTGTGGCTAGCAGCCCGGACATGCTGGGTCGGGGAAAGCAGGCGGCATGCTAGAATTAGGCACAGATGCTTAACGGTTGATTTAAAGATTATTTTACTTACACCGTAGATGGTCACGGTGCAGGCAGGAAAGCTTTGTTTAAGTTGCGGTGACAAACAAAAACAACACGAACAATCACGTGGAGTTTGCAAGGCTTCACGGAAACAGAGCTCTGGATGTCCTCGACAAGCGCGCCACAAAACAGAAAACTCGTAGATACGTCTTAAGAAAGGTTACCACACAAAGACGGGAAGAGGTGGGCGGTGGATCAGGCCGCCAAACTCCTCTGAGTCTCACACAGGGTTTCTATTACCTTGCCATGTACCCAGAGTCCCCACGAGATGGATGTGGAGTCCTCTTCAACTTGGGCGGAAACTGTTCAAGCCTCTTATACGGCTAGCAGACCAATCACCAGCCGCCATGTGGGAATAATTTAGAACTAGCCAATAGCGGGGAACAAATTTACATACGAGTGGCGGGAACTCCTTTGCACCATGCATTTCTCTTGCAACTTGAGGAATGCACCCTGCAAAGAAAGCTACAAATGGCGGGAAAATAATTCAGCAGTGCCGAAGCACACACAAACAAAAATCACAGCCTTGGGTTGTGACATCCCCCTTGCTGAAGGCACAGCGGAATTATATCACACACTCTTCACTTGGGTTGCCAGTAGCTCTGTTAACGGATCGTGGAACTAAACGGAAAAACACAAAATCAGCTAACGCAAAAAGTGCATCCTCTAGGGATCGAATTAAATAATAGCCAGCACACACACATATACACATAATTACGTTCATAACAAAAAACTGAACGATCAGGGCTTCAGTGGGCATCATGGCGGAGTCGTGTATCAGGCCCTTGCTTCCTTCGGTGATGTCGTCCTTCTTGGGGCTTCTCTCCGCCACGCACTCTGAATTCCGGATCTGTGAAAAGAACTTTCTTAAAACAGTTATTTCACTAATATTTACAAACATTACATGGAACTGCACATTATAAGGTGGTCAATTCAACTCACTATTACTACTAAACATATAATACAGGTGTTTAAACACGACTCTACTCTGGACAGCCTTTTTGTACACTCAACTCGACGAAATCGTCGAGGAGTTGTCATCAAGTTCTTCCAGGTAATGAAAACCTAGCTCGTAGGCCAGTTGCCATTGGCCTGCTTCCCCTGAAATCTGAAGTTGCTGCTTATTGAGTCCGGAACGCTGTAGGAGAAATCCAAACATGTATCACTCTTCTGATGTTCTCTGTGGCAATGATGGAAGATCGGATTCATGATGTTTCGTGACTTGAATCTCAGTCGGGTGTTGATGTTCCCGATCACTAGACAATCTTGACTCCATCAGGATACGCAGTCATGACAACTGACGAAGGAGATTGCTTACGGGTTGGTTCACCATTGGGTTGAGCAGAATCCGGAGGACGACGATGTTCTTTCACCCATAAATCTCAAGACAACTATCTATGCTGTGAATGGTTACTGGAATGGTTCCAGGATCTCGTAGATGGCGATGAGGCCATGGCCTTATTCGCTGGAGTGATGTCAGTCCCAGTGCACATGCTCTGGGGTTCCAGGCACAATACGAGACTCCGATGATTGCTAGCATGAGATATTCTGGCCGTCCATCACGCCATGCGTGGGCTTTATGACCGATTAGTCCTGCAACAAGCGCTGGCAGTGGAATAGGCCAATGAACATTGACCGCTATCATGTCGATGTCAGTGACATGTCCTCTACTCCACGAAGCTTCTGACCAAGAAGCTTGCTTCTTCCTGGTTCAGCAGGTCGGATCCAAGTTCCACGACTAAACGTCCCAATCATACAGCTAAAGTTTCTTCAGGCTGGATTCTTGATTCTCTGCATAAATCCTGCAGTTCATTTCTGGTACGAGCATAGTAGGAAGTGGTAACTCAGTTAGCTGTTGTTGTAGGCTGAACTGCCGCTGCGGGAGTCACTGCTGCTGTTACTGCTTCAGGCAGGAGGGGCGGATGCACTCCTCCGCTTGACTCTCCCTTTCGTCGGCAAGAAGGCATGGTCGTTAGAGGCGTCGCTGCGTCGCTGGGCGGGGTTGCCGGAGACGATGCTGCATTGATGGGCAGAGTCGCTGACCGAACTCTCGCGGATTCCTCCGAAGCTCCACCCTTCTTTTCTGGTTCTTCCACGTGGTCTCCCTCTTGCTCGGCGCCATTTTGGGCTGGCGTTTCAGGATCCCTTCTCTCAGCCGCTTCTTTGACCGCTTGAACAGCCATACGCAGCTGGGCCTTTAAACTTAAATTCTTGTTCATTAAATCAGCAATTATATGGAAAGTTGCACTTAACTCTCCCCCCGTGTCGTACCGCGGGGCCACCCTCTCATCTGCGGCGTGTTCCTCTGTCTCCAGATCTTCGCAGAGCTCGGATGGAAGCTCGCGACCCCGTAATCTAGACGCCATGAGGGGAGGGAACCAGCTGATTGGCACCGTCTCTTCACTCTCTCGAGCATATCGTAGGCATCGGGCACACTCCCGGGTGAGGGTCGGGTTCACTGCACCCGCCGGGTTGACTCTAGTGAGGGACACAGTATCGAGGGGCCTGAACAGGACCCGCTCGTCACTCATTATACACCCGAACGCCGCAGGGAGCAAATACACTTCCCTGTCTCTTGGGGCTCCGTCTTCAGAGGCTCCCTCTTCTCCCTTCAGCGAAAGGTATCTGCTGACAAATCTCTCACCCGTTCTGCCCGCCTGGTGGTAAGTGATATGCGCCTCTAGCTCCTCAAAACTTTTCACTTGGCGTTTTTCACTGCGCCAAGGGCAGTTCTTAACTAATTCTAGCTCCAACGTGCCTTCCCCTGATCCCATCCTCATCGCCATGTGTGGGCCGGGAGCGATCCGGGGCCCTTTTTTCGCGCCGCGGGCTGTGGCCAGCAGCCTGGACACGCTGGGTCGGGGAAAGCAGGTGGTACGCTAGAATTAGGCACAGACGCTTAACTGTTGATATAAAGATTATTTTACTTACACCGTAGATGGTCGCGGTGCAGGCAGGAAAGCTTTGTTTAAGTTGCGGTGACAAACAAAAACAACACGAACAATCACGTGGAGTTTGCTAGGCTCCACGGAAACAGAGCTCTGGATGTCCTCGACAAGCGCGCCACAAAACAGAAAACTCATAGATACGTCTTAAGAAAGGTTACCGCACAAAGACGGGAAGAGGTGGGCAGTGGATCAGGCCGCCAAACTCCTCTGAGTCTCACACAGGGTTTCTGTTACTCTGCCGTGTACCCAGAGTCCCCACGAGATGGATGTGGAGTCCTCTTCAACTTGGGCGGAAACCGCTCAAGCCTCTTATACGGCTAGCAGGCCAATCACCAGCCGCCACGTGGGAATAATTTAGAACTAGCCAATAGCGGGGAACAAATTTACATACGAGTGGCGGGAACTCCTTTGCACCGTGCATTTCTCTTGCAACTTGAGGAATGCACCCTGCAAAGAAAGCTACAAATGGCGGGAAAATAATTCAGCAGTGCCGAAGCACACACAAACAAAAATCACAGCCTTGGGTTGTGACACTCTGCAGGTAGGGAAACCTGGGCAGGTGCTCCCGGGACTTCTGGGATCCAGGTGGGTCAGGGTTGGGGTCAGGCCCCTTGAATCCCAAGCCTGCCTGGGACAGCTTGAAAGTGCAGACAGCTTCCGCCAAAAAGCAAAGAGATGAATGACTCGAAAAAGCGGCACATCTTTTTACCACCTATTGTCAAGGCCACAATTTAGGCCGTTTGTGGCATGACAAGGGATAGGGAAGTCTGCTTCCTTGGACTTTTACCTCCGTGAAAATGTTTATGGTGGCACAAAAGGTGATGTCTGTTTCTAGCCTACATACACTCTTTTTGAGTGTCATCCATTGACCCATTGTCTGGTTTTTATTCACACTAGACAAACTAGACCACACTTTCAATATCTCCTTTCTAGATAACTTTAAGTCTTTGAAATGTTTAGGATGATTTACTGCTGTTGCACATCATGTGGCCTTGAATGTCTCCCTCCTCTTGCAATTCATCTGCAGGAGATATCTACTCTGTTATGTCTTCTGACATCACCACTGTCAACTCTTGGGGGTTTCCAGCAAATCCAAGTTCTTTACTTAATATTAGCAAGCAGCCTCTGGTCCAGTGGTGCTGACTTGGATTGTACAGTGCGGGAAATTGTTCCTTAATTGTTTATAGAAAATTACAGATCTATTAATTAGAGTTGTCCTTGTACTTCTATCATGTCTGATCTTTTCTGGTCCTCTTTGTAGGCACGGCTCTGCACTTCATCTCTTATTTCTGTCATTGGCAGTCCTCTTACTGGCTAGCCTATCTGGAGTTTAGGGAGAACCTTAGTACCTCTGTGACAGCAGTATCTGGCACCCGGTTGCATTGTTTAATTTGTTCTGTCACATTTCTTCTACCGCTAGCTTCAAAAGTTAATTTGCTGTAGGCAGGAGAGAGCCCATGTAGGGAGTGACATGAAGAACTGCTCTGGGCTGCTGTCTATGCCTTCTGTTAGTGTATGCCCCAGTCACTTCCTTCTTTGTCCTGGATATCTTCATGCGGTTTCATAATAGCAGGAAATGAAACATCAATCATAATAACTGTTGCTGAAGTGATCCAGCACCTTTTCTTTAACACAAAGAATTAAAGCAGAAAGTACTGTCACCATTTGAAGGGATCTAGGTAAAGAAGTGAACACAAGCAGAAAACACAACAGTGAACACAACAGAAAACAATTTTTAATGGTCTTACACATGGTAGGAACCTGATGGCATATTCCTGACTATAGTATACTAGTACCATGTATATTAACCAGCTTGTAGTTTATCTAGGCATCCCTTTCTTGTAGCATAAAGTGCGAACCCTTTTAAACTGGCCAGTGGTCCTCTCTCATCAGTGGCTTCCCAGTTAGGACCAATGACTTTGGCTTCATTGCATTCCTTGTGCTGATTGCAAGCCCCAGTACCTAGTTTATTGGGTTTCCTGGATGTCCTGGATTCTTGATGCTGCAATGCCTCTGTGTAATAACCAGGGATTGTGGTTTTCTCTGATAAAATTAAAAAAAAACCAAAAACCCAATGTTAGGATATAAAAAGTAACCCCAAATCCAAATTTTTCTGTGATTAAAATGAAACACCACTATCTATCTATCTATCTATCTATCTATCTATCTATCTATCTATCTATCTATCTATCTATCTATCTATCGCCCCAATTTTTGGATATAAAAACACACGCCAAATCCACATTTTTCCATAATTAAAATGAAATATCACTAATATATACCTATATATATAGCGGTGTTTCATTTTAATCATGGGAAAATGTGGATTTTGGGTTACTTTTTATATCCAAAAACTGGGGATTATTTTTTTTATCAGAGAGAACCAGGATCCCTGGTAATAACTGAGTGAATAAATTGGTATGCAACCCTTATGGCCTCTAGAACAAAAATAGTTCCTGTATTCAGTTGGAATTGAGCACTAAACAATTAAAAGGGGAAAAATGGCACATAACTCAAGAAAACATAGGTTGCTAATAAAATAAAGGAATACAAATACACACAAAAAATAAGGAAAAAGGGGAAACAAAGAGATAGTTAATACATGAATTGATCATTAATACCACAAGAAAATCAAACATTTCCCTCAAATGATTATTCCTGCTCTACTACATTTTATGAGAATTCTACAATCACAATGCAGAAGAAAAGAAGAAAAATTCTAGCTGCAAAATGTGGATGCTTTGCGAGCCTGCAATCCTGTCCTCAGGGTTCAATAGGACAGTGGTGTAACTAGGGTGTGGCATTGGAGGCAACCAACTTTGCAAAGGGAGGTGCGGGAGACAGAATAAAAGGGCTGGCAGCTATGTGATCATGGTTGTAATTGTGCTAGCACCATGGCAGCAATCTTGTGCTCTAGGCACCTGGCCACATTGCTATACTGCTACTTTAGGAACATGTCAGACCTGACAATTGATTGTATGCAAAAAATGATAAAAATAAATCTTTTTTCATACAACACAACTCTGTGGAACTTATGGCTACAAGGGAACATTGAGGCCAAGGACTTAACAGTGTTCTGAAATTTTTTTAGACATGTTGATGGTTATCAAAAATATCCAAGATTATAAACTGGATTTTCCCACATCCACAATGTCTTAGAATTTAAGATGACCCACCCAATAATTATACTGATTATACTATATGGAAAAATGTATAAATGTGTTACAATGTTCCAGACAAGGTTCCTTGGGTGAATTTGATATCTTTTATTAGACCAACCAAAATAGTTGGAGAATATTTATTAAGCAAGCTTTCGGGTTCAAAAACCCTTCGTCAGGCTAAGGAAGCTTCAGCAGTTGGTGTGTGCTCTTCCTGGATGGAATGAAAAGTCAATGTTCCAAGCACTGAATCTAATTATCAAAGGGTCATCTTAAATTTGTTCATCCCCACTGCTATAGTGGGGAAAGTAGTGGCAAGGGGACTCGGGTGGTGACCTTGTCTTCTTCTCTCCCCTCATCCTTCCCCCGGTGACTATACGTCCTACCATTTGCAACTCCCCCCACAATGTCTCCCCCCTCCAGCCTCTATACCCCCTCTACTCCCCGTAGTCTTGACCCCCACTGCTCCATGCAACCACTGCCTTCCCCACCCCATTCCCCACATCCTCTGCCCTATTCCTCAACCCTTCTGTCCGATGCAGCTCTGGCTCCATTGTTTCCTGAGCACAAAGAATGGGGAAGTGTAGCCCCTTACCTGGCTATGCATTAGTGTCTTGGGACTGGAGCTCCACTGTGCTGATTTTCCCCACAAGGAACAATTTCTATCTGCTCCTCGCCCAGAAGAAAATGGAGCCAGAGCTGAGCCAGAGCTGCACCTGATAGTAAGGGGGCAGAGTCTGTGTAGGCATGCAGAGGAGGGCCCCAGGCAGCTTTTCTGACTCTGGCCCCAACCTGGGTTTAGGACTGTAGTCAGATCCTCAGCATCCACATGTCCCTTACCTTGTGCTTGACTCCATGACACGGAGCTTTCCCCGCCCCATGCTCAATGGTATATGCAGTGCATGAGGGGAAGCACAGAGGGGCATATGCCCCAAGATTTCTGTGCCAACAGTGGGGTATGGGGCTGCATCCTGGATGGAGCCAGTACCCAGCAGCAGATGGGGCAGTAGGGGCAGTGTGGATTTGTGCTTCCCCCCTGCCCGCCACACTCAACACTTCCTTGTCGTCTATGCTTAATGGTGATAAAAACCTCATCTTGGATTCAAGTAAACATAATAGGTATCATTGGAAAAAAAAAAAGAAAGAAAATGCTTTGGATGGTCTACTGACTCATCATGTTTCAGGGTATAAACCAACCTCTACCTATTGGTGCTTAGGGGGACATTTTAAAGGGGGATGTGTTATCTCATGAATGGTAATGGCATTATTTGTATTATCTGTAGTGAATTAGCCACTTGGGGTGTTTATACACATGCTCCGGGAGTGGGTTGCTTTTGTTAGAGAGACTCCAAGAGCTGCTCTAATTAAAGTGCCCAGAGCATCTCTTGTATCAGTGTCCCTGCACTGAAAAATGACAGTGAGGGCACTTTAACTAAAGCGCATTGAACGAGCTTTAGTTAAAGTGCCCTCTCCACCACTTTTCAGCGTGGGGACGCTAGTACATGAGGTGCTGAAGTCTGCCAGAGCACGGTAATTACCACGTTCTGCAGAGTTCTAGCAATTAATTGAGTCTGCTCCATCATGCTGTAATTACAGTGCATTGGAGCAACCTCACTGCATGAGTATAGGTGCTTGGAGCCTCAGTCATGGACCAAGCACCATTGCAGTAAGCCAGGTAGAATACAGAACTAAAAGACAGTCTTTATCTCTTAGAGATTACAGTCTAAATATAAAACAAGACCGTGCCAGGAAACAGCGAGGGTATTCAGTTATCTCAACATACCAACCCCCTGACCACTCCAAGTTTCAGCAGCTTCTAAGCTTCTGAAGCAGCCAGTAATGGCCAGAGTTGAAAACAAGAGAAGTTTGTCCCCAAGCAACAAAAAGATAGTCACTGGTCATGTCCTATGTGGCAGTTCCTAGGTTAGCAGGGAAGCTACAACATTGGTACTCAGATACCGTGACTGCTGCAAACAGCAAAGTAGCAATTCTGTATTGAGTCCCTATAAGTTGGCTGTGTACACAGGTTTTGAAATGTTTGTGAAATGGAGATCTTGCTATAAATTTTTCAGTGAGCTGTTTTTGTGTTTAGCCACCTGCTTTCCATTTATGCTAATAGGACTCATGCAGATAAATTGCCTTCAACAGCATATTTATGACTTGACCCTTTTGTCTGAGACGAGGCATTAGATTGCAGTGCAAACTATCAAGCGGTCATGAAAGAGCCTGGTGCTCGACATAAAGAGGAGAAATCAAATCATGTTATTTAGTAGTAACTAGAAAATGTTTATATTTTATAAGTTTCTGTCTGGAAAGATGGAACTAAAAGTCATTCAGCTGAGAGAAGGATCAAAGGAGAACACCTTTTTCCTTGATTTGGGGAAGAAAAAGCAACAGCAAAGCATGCACTTCAGCAAGTGCTACTGCCATGGCCAGGTCAGGCAGTGGAGCCTGGAGAAACAGCTGAGCAGAATTTTAAAAAAATCTAAGCGTGGAGAAGAAAACATGTGGACCAGATGAGAATGATGAGAATTTATAACTGGCCAGAAAAAATGAACTTATTAACTTTTCCTCATAGGAGGGTTGCCAGCTGTCATCTTTTTTATCATTTATTTGTCTCTCAGTAGTTTGTGTTTCATATTAAACCCCCATCTCTTGGGAATCATGAAAACATGTGAAAATCTTGGCATTCGTGGTTTTTTTAATATATAGGGAAATGATAGTTGTGGAGAAAAGCTTGAAAACGTGAAATTTAGACTCTCAAAATTGGGAGGAAAAAAAAATTAATATATTATTCTTAAAAACTGAAAATGTATGAACCACTCTCGTTTTCTACCCCGACTTGTGGCTGATAAATAAGGGGGCTGGCAATATGGTTGAGGAGTTTAGTTATGTTTCCTTGTGTGGGAAACTGGATGCATGTAACATTGGTGTATTAGCAAATCAGTAAGTATAGTAAATAGCCATTTCTTCAGGTATGTTCAAATAGCAACTTCTGTCTAGGGCAATGATGCTCAGCCAAGGCTCTATGGACCCCTGCCTCACAATGTTAGCACCGTTAGGTGTGCAAATGTGATTGATAAAATAAACCCAGAGATTTAAATGGGAATCCTGATCTGTTGTGGTCTTTCAGAGTTCTTGGCAATAGAAGAACTGCTTTATTATTTTTCTGTAGGCAAAAAACACATGACAATTAAGAGTTTGCATTTTCCATGGGATGTCTTGAGTCTAACAAGATTGAGAACCACTGGTCTAAAACAATGCAAACCCCTGGGGTCAGTTCTGGAAAATGATAAGTGCCGTGGCCCTGACGTCCCAAAGCATTTAAGCATGTATTAAACGGTAAGCAAGAGAATAGCCTCATGCTACAACTCACAGGCTAAGAGTCAGGCACTTGCTTCACTGAATGAGAGCCCTGGTGCTCAACAACTTGTGTGATCCAAGCCTCTTGTAGAGGTCCACTGTGGGAGTCTCTAGCTGTGGGAGCAAGGAGCAATATGTATTCCATTCTGCACCGAAGTCCAAGCCAGGATTCACGAGATACCTGAATCTGTTTTGCCAGGAAATGGATAATCAACATGAGCCTATCTTTCTAGACTACGCTTGATTAGAGTTGAACTGCAGGACCTGTATATTTTTGCAAAATGTTATTTGATTTATATGGGGAGGGGGGTTATAGGAAAACATTTTCTGGCGTGAATATGGTTTGAAAGGAAAGGAGAATTCATGCTTAGAGTGAGTTACTACATCTTGTTCAATAATTTTTCAAGAAGGGGGTGCAAGTTGGGGGGATGAATGAGTATGACATGAGCCCGTGGCACAATGGTGATCGTGTCAGAAAGAATAAGGCAGGAAGAAGGGACGAAAGGAATATGAATTAGAGTGAACAATGAATTTCAGTACACCTCTTGCTGCCCCATTAAAAATACCCAGGGGAAGCAGCATGCCACATTTTATAAGGTCTTTTTCTTTTACTTTCCCCTTGCCTCTTAAGAAGCATTTAGAAATACTTTATACCCCAAATATTTTCTATAGTCCTTCATGTAGCAATTTGTTATTTGTTACATATTAATTGTTTGGTGTTCCTGAAGTTTTACTTTATATCTTAACTTTCCTTAGGTTTGAAACACAAATTATATATTCATTGATAGTAATGCATTTTACAGTATAAAGCCTGTTTCTTCTTGCCAATGCTCTTTTCAAATGACTCACAGATTCTTTGGGAAAAATAATAATTATCTCCAAAGAATTAAAATAAAGATAATCTGCAGTGACTGTTGCTGCTGTAGCAAAATGTTGGATAACAGGATAAGTGCAAATGAACATTTTTAGTTTCTTTCTGTCTTGCTAATTTACAGCTAAAATTACATTTCTGTGCATTTCTGATTTTGTGTTTTAGTCTCCTTCCATGACACTTATTCTGTCTCTTACATTGGCCTCCATACATACACAGGCAAAGCTGCCATGCCTAACTTAATATAAATTACCAAAAATTAATTCAAGGTCTCTCACTGCTTTGGTTGATATGTGTTGTGAACCCAATCCAGCTGGAAGTGATGAACATGGGAAATGATTCCAGTAGCCAGTGGATCAGATGTTTTTTGCAATCAAAGTAAAGGTGTCACCTACAGTTGGACCATGGAGCACCTATATATGTGGATAATTCCCATGGAAGTTAAAAGATGTTACCTGTATAGCTAATAAGGAAACCAGATTCTGGCACATGTTGACTTCTCTGTACCTAGTGCATCTTGAACAGACTTGTGTTGTGGAACAGAATTCACCCTATGCTTCAAATTTCAAATACCATGACGTTTGATAGGTCTTTGCATCGTGTTGTTTTGAGACATTAAAAGCATTGAGGAGGCTGAACTTTCACATTTCTATCCAGATCTAGTTTCCAAACCACATCTTGACATTGTGGAATTCAGATATGATGTTACGGATTGGGTCTATATCTTACTGCAGTTTATTGTTATGCCTGTTTCATCAGCAGGATCCACACACATAACATACGTGGACAGAATATTAATTCCTTTCTAGTTGAAATGTGTAACAAAAGAAAAATAGACTGAATTTATTTATCCTCATTTTGTACTAGATATCCTTTTAGAAATTCTATGTGGGTGAGGTTTGGTGGAAAGGACTTGAAAAGGAATGATCCTATTCATTTGTACTTGTAGCTCAAACTTAGATTTTAATGCAGTCAAGTATTACATGATTTAACTTACCTTAAGACTGTTAGGCCAAACACAATACCAGTTAGAAAATCTACTGTAAACTAAACTGAAACTATAGCAAAGGTGGGAGGACCTTTTCCATAGCTGTGAAATATGGCACTCAGATCATTCAAAGAAACAGCTTTTATTCAGTGAATGTTGATGCTGAAAATCAATTATAAGTAGATTGGCTTTGAGAGAGACAAGCTGTTATGCTGATTTAGGCATGACCTGTTTGGTGATGCTTCATCTCCCACTGTACTAAATATTCTTTCAAATGACATATTAATGGGAGGATATCCAAAATACTTAATAGGCAAATGAATGAGTAATAGCCAGATGGTTTATTTGGATTTTCAGTAATCCCCAGGAGATCAGAATGGGGATTTATTCAGGATTTGATATGTTGCAGTTTACCTGTGTTAAATTCTGTTGGAATGTAGTTGGTTATAACTGCAGGTTTGTTTTGTTCTTTCTTAATTCCATTATACCATAAAACTGCGTAAAATGGTGGCAGCATTGCTAGCCAAATTTGCATATGTATCGACAAGAGAAGCAGCAAGTTACCCTATTGTCCGTCCAACTGCCTTTTGGCCTATTTGCATTTTTTTTTTTTTTTTGGCCATAAAAAATTCTTCAGTTGAAGTTTTAGCATGAGGACCAAAATGTGCATCTGACTCATAAACTGGGGTAAGAATTACCCAGGTGGCTTTTGTCTACACATCTTTTCAACGGAGAGTTTATTTTCGGATGTCTCCTTCATGTGAATCAGTTGCAGCAAAATAGAAACTACTAATAAAGCCTGGCACTGGCTTGCTATTCCTGCATTTAGCTCTGCAGGTGTCTGATCAAATGACCTCACATTCACAATCCACTGCAGCTGGGAGAGTGAGCCACCACTTTTCTGCTCATATAAAGGTTGACTTTCCTTCACCAGGTTCCTCGTATAGAGAGGTCTGTTCTCCTTTCCACGTGCATGAATGGGTCCCGTTGATATTAATAGCTGTTCTATAGGGAGGTGAAAAGAACATTAAATTCTACAAAATGTTACATTCATTCTGAATACGTTTATTTGGGAGAAATTGTGTTATTTTTCTGCAGCATTTCAGAAATGCTACTGCTTTTTTCTGTGGACAGATATGGGACTACTGTGTATTTTCGTTGCAGCAATATTACCTGACTTTTATTCCTGTCTTTGGTATTGCAGCACGTTAACTACATATATAAGGCAGGAGACCATCCTTAACCATGGCTTAGGGAACATAACTCTAATTTTTCACAGCAATCATCTTCACTGTTCCAGCATGTAATTGATGTTGTCCAGAATACCAGTATCATATCCAGTTCTCCCTCTGAATCGTGGCATATAAAACCCCCCTTACATTTAGAAAGTGCTCTTTCTACTGTTGTTTGTCACTCACCACTCACTCAATTTCATTGTGAGCCATGTCTTTGCATGCAATGTATGTCATAGCAATAATCCAGATGTCAGTAGAAAAGTGGATTATCCTTGCTTCAGCATCCCTTATTGTGATTCAATTTTCTTGTTCACATTTTTGTACATGATAGGGACTACTGTTCAACAGGGGACCCTGTCACTGGTCTGTATGTGATTTGAGCAAACATTTTGAGTCAGTATTAAGTGGAAAGAGGCTTGGGCAAAGAAGTGAGCAATGGGTCGATAAAATCAGAGGCATATGTTTGGTTTAAACTAGGTACATCCTTGGGAAAGCGTATATCCTTGGAATCAGTGATTTTTTGATATTGAAAGATATTTTAAAAAATAATGGAAATTCATGATATTGAGAGAAAAAAATTGTTCTTTTATAGGGACAGTGCTGAATATAGAAAAGGGGATCTGTCTCACTTGTCTAATCTTCCAATAAAAAATAATATATCACTTGACTTTGAGGCATCCTGTGTTAAAGACTGTATCAAAAATTCAGAGGCAAATGCTGTGACGGGCCTGTGCAGCTCCCATTAAACTGAATAATAGTTTTTCTATTTATTTTGATGGGAACTGGATTAGGATCCAGTAGAAAAAGTGAGTGCATGTCTAATGAAGTCAATAGAGTCATTCCATCTTATGCCATTTAAGTGAGCATAGCCTTCACTGTGAATATTGGAAAAATAAATTGTGATAGCTGAAAAATAATTCAACATTTGATAAAAGTTGCATTTAAAAAAAATAAGAAATGTAGGTACTATGTTTCCAAAGCAAAGCAAAACAAAACATAACAAAACTAATTCCTTGGCGTTTGGATTTTTCAGGAATATTTTATAGCAGTTTTAAGGAAGTCATAAAAAGGTAGCAGAAGGAAGGAAAGAAAGGGAAAGAGGAACAACACATAGGAATGGAGTTAGGTATAATCTGAAGATAACTATAAGATTTGTCACCACATATTGAGTTAAATATCTGGCACCTACATTAAATGCTACCACACAGAGGCCTAGCATGAAATTTGGTTTAGCGTGGTCAGGATTGTATGTGTAATATTGTCTACATTGCATAGTGCATCTACCACAGAATAGGATCGCAGAAGCTTAATCCACCTTCCTTTAATTCCCTCTACCCATTCAGCAATTATTATAATGAAATCTTTACACAAAGTATTATCTATAATATTGAAGGGAAAATGTTTCATATAGTTGGTATTTTGGGATGGGTTTTTTTTTTTAGAGCAAATCTATACAACTACTAAGGAGCTCCTCAAGCCCGATGTTGAGTAGAGATTTTTTAGAATATTGAATAAGGCTGTTTTTAGAAAGCTTTATAGACACACTCTATTCTGAAGAACTCCCATAAAAATCTCTGTAATTAAAGTATTTTTCCTTTCTGCCATGCTGCATTCTACAAAATACAATAGTTACAAAACGGGTTTATTCTGCAACCTCCACAGCAGTGCAAAAATAGCAATTCTCTAGCAAAAGGTAATTTGAAGACTAATTCAAGGAGCAGATCTTTAATACAAAAGGGAGATGATGGTTGTCCAGAAAATACAAGTTGTTGCCATTAAAAAAGTGGTCAGATGCCTAGATTTACCACTTAGTCATAATTGAAATACCACAGTTTCCCCTATAATTTGAGCAGGAAATAACTGGCTCCTCAGATACTATTATGTGGTGGCTAAATGTTTGCTGAAATTCTCAGCTAGCAGAAAAGGGCAGGAAGACACTGATTTCAACAGGTATGTGTCCCTTTCCACCAGCAGAGAATCTAGCCTTTTGATGGCAACTATTTTATTTATCCTTTATTTCATCTCCCCCAAATCCACAATGTCTAACCAACTCTGTCCTACAGGGGAGTACACACGTATCCCACTAATTTGGAAGAAATCAAGAGGCATTATCCAATTGCTGATCCACCTCTAACTATCATGATATCACAATGGCAAAGCAAAATGTGGGAGAGTGAAATTTTGAAGACTTTGAAGACTTTGCCTCATCACCTGGATAATGAAGCAAAATAAGAGGAGGGACCAGCTGCCCTCTCAAGCTGATACTGAATTGTTCCAGAGTCTTTCTGAATTTTGAAAATGTCCTTTTTTCTGCTATTATTATGGTCATCGAGGTCCAAGCACGAGAGAGAAGAAAGGTATGTGAGGCGAGGTAATGTCCTTTTTTGAACCAACTTCTATATTTGGGAAAGATCAAAGCCAAGCTTTGAGGCTCACGCAGCCTTGTTCAGATTCTTATTCTGGTGAGATCTCGAGATGCAGTCTTGATTGCTCTGGTCATTATTTACCGTGTGGCACTTTCCACAGAAACCAAGCAGGAAGTCTGAGGGAGCTTACAATGGACTGCTGTGGGGCTAGGATTTCAGTTAAGCAATATCTTTGTTCCTTTCGTTCTATTTATCTAATGTGTCCCCTTTATTTTCAATTAAAAGTAATCATTTTTATCCCTTCTATAAATGCCGTGTAGTGTTGCTGAGCTCATAAAGCAGCTGCTGCGTTCTGCCCCACAAGGGGTGTGAGAAATGATTGCTGTGCACACTGTAAGCAGTTTGTAAAATGATTTGGGATGAAAACTCTGCGGAAATTTGCTTTTTTTTCTTTTGGCTAATGAAAAAAAGTTATGATAACTCAAGATCAGTGATCACTGGGCGCACCTACACAGGCAATTAGGGCACATGAATAAATTCTGGAGATTCTTGCTCCCAAGTTTTTTGCTCCCGGGCACGCCATTTGAATGTGTGCCTAGGAGAAATGAGCTCGTGGAGGTCAGCCTGCCAGCCTGGAGCTGCTCTGACTGGGCTTAGTGTGCTGCAGAAGAGTTGGCAGGGGCACAAGAGTGCTTCAGTGCTGGGTTTATGGGCAGGCAGCCCCCATGCTGACCCGGCCAGCCCCATCAGCATCTACACGTGCAGTGCTGCACATGAAAAAACTCTGCAGCAGGGTAACTTGTATTTACAAGTACTACCCTACTGTGGATTGTATTAATTTTCTGCACCCTAATAGGGGTGCACATGTAGATACTGAGATGTTTACTGCAGAGCTAATTAGCCAGTTCTGCACTAAATGTCTCATGTAGACGGACCCACTGCTCTTTTAGTGCTTTCTGCATACACCATGTTACATAGCATCTTTTAATACCAAAGGCCAAGTCCTAGGAGAACTATTCCCTACTTTATGCCCCCAAATCCAAGTGAAAGTCGATTTTTCAGGAATGCTTCCAGCATCAGAGCCATACTTTCCATAAGACACTGAAAGCATGATCACTGCTGAAACAACATTAGTCATGGTATTGTGCGTGCTTTGTCTCGACTCAGGTACTTGTGATATATCTTTAGAAAAGAATTGAAAATCCTTGTATTTAAATATACCACAATTCAATTTCTGAATCTGAAAAAAGGGACTTCTCACTTAAAAGAAAGATATAGATTGTGATGGCAGGAACATGAGATCCGGGACCTGGTTGCTTAGGAGTTCTGCATAATTCCAGCTGTGACACTGACTGTTGTCTTCTGTGTGAAAAGTCTTTTATTCTTGCTGATTCGGTTTCCTTTTCTTTCTTTATTTTTCAGAGGGCTACTGTTCAGCTACCTCTTGGAGTGAGTATAGAGATTCACTAATTGACCTTTGCAAAGCATTTTGAAGAGAAAAAAGAGTTGTTATTTTCAAGAATGATTTACAATAACTTTCTGAGAGATTGAAATGCACTCCAGCTGGAAAGCACATGCGAAAGCTTCAGCAAAAATACTCAGCTGGTAGATTTTAGTCAGTAGAAAGTTAAATTAAAATTACAATGTGTTACAGTAAATTCAGGACTGATAACTCCATGTGGATTATATATAGAAAGCTGAAAGGATAAATGGCTGTTTTTCTTATCCAGAGAATTTCTCCTTCCTATTAAGATTGTATTTTTTTTCAGAAGCAAATCTTAAATCTGTGACTAGATGTAAACAACTGCATGGGAAAAATAAGTCTTTACCAGCAGTGAAGTTTGTCCAAGGATTACCCTCTGTGAATAAAACCAAATTCCCTTTTAAAACCTGAGTGTACTATTTTGGGAATGTGACCCCTTTTCATGAATAAATGACACAGTGACATTTACAGATAAAGCAAGATTTAACTGCTATGAAAGGGGATGACAAATGTCAGGATGTCAGTAATGATCCGTGAACATAATGGTTTCTCGCTAGAGCACTGAGTAGATATATAATGTAACTGTCACCTGCTAATGCTGCCAAGGAAGAAGAAAAGCAAAGCAATGAGAGAAAGTACTCTGGGACATACTTTTAAATGTGATTGATAGTCATTCGCTACAATTTAGCTAATAAATTACACTGTTAATTAATTTTTTTTAACTTTATGTTTATTTCTATAAATGCTAGGATTCTCTTAGTGTTTACAGTCTGAAGTGTGGTGGAGGGTGAAGGTTTCAGCTATCAGGAGAAGCTTTCTGGTGGTTGATTTACTTGTAGTACCATATTCAGGGGTTGTCTGAATACGGTACTACAATTATATGAAACTGAATGGTGCTAAAATGATACACAACAGATAAGGATTTGGCCTGCAAAACCAAAGCAAGCTGAGGAGGATGAATTTATAAACTCATGTGAATTTGAATTAGAAGAGCCCTCCAGGTCATCCAGCCAGGCCAGGATTGTCCCTTTCATAGGTTCTTTAGTGTTTTACTCGGTCTAGTTTCCAGACCCTGGTAATGTATATGATTGGGGGTCCTCTTTCCTGATTGCTATTAGATAGCTAACCTTCACCTCTAAGAGTGAAAAATTCAATCCCTAAAAATTACCTCTTGAAATCATCTTGGGCAGTTAACCCCTGTTCCTCAAATTCCAACAAAATCCCCAGGTGCTCCACATGGCTGCACTAAATCCTCTCTCCACCTTAGAGATAAATTGATCCCCATTTTTAATTTTGAATCCTCTTTGCCATCTACTGTGTTGAGCAAGCCTGGAGGGTTTACCATCCAGAGTAACAGGTGTAGCACAGAATGGAAGGCAAGGAGGGGGTTTTTTTGCATGACGTCTCTGGGCGTCTCTCCAACCCTCGGTTGTGCAGCAGGCTTTGCTTTTTGTGCATTGCTTCCCCATTTGGTCAAACTTTTCTCTGTTGAGGTTACCCTGCCACAGCGCTTGTGTTACCCAGAAGGCCAGGCATGTTCTCATAGACTGTGTGAGATTGTGATTGGGTAAGTAATACCCAAACTCACTGTACATCATAAAGAACGTGTTCAGTGACTTATGTGAACACCAGCAGAATAGAAATTGGACGACCCTGTTCAGCCAGGCTTATCCCTAGCTTTGAGGATGGGGTATAGGAGATTCGCAACACTGGAAAGACTTATTTTTATGCCAGAGTCAGAGGGAAATAGTTCTGCCAATAGTCTATAAATGCAGCTTTACCTATACTGGTTGTGATTACTGTTATCCAGCCCATACCACATTACTAAGCCTACACCACAGAGAACACACACGCATCCCACTGCACCTCACCTTCATGTTTGCACTTCTGAAAAGTTACCTCTGATGCAGGATTGGAAGGAGGGTTTCTGCTGATATCCAACGTAGTGATGATCATTCAGGGTCATGCCTGAGGGCTGGGCACTAAACCCCCCAATGTTTACACATATGAAGGACAAATTTACTCCTCAAGAAGCCTGACTGGAAACAACACAAATCTGTGGTGTTCTCACATATGCCTACATCTAGGCTTCAGCATACCTAAAATGTAAGTACATTAAACCAGGAAGTTTATTTGAATTGGCAGGGCTAGATGCTAAAGATTACTCTACAGCTGTTGTGCTCAAATTTTTGGCCCCATGGGTTGGATGAGCAATGCCTGGTCTAAATCGTGGGCTGGGTCTGGCTGGCAGGCCCCATTCCAGCAGGTGTGGCAGGACCCTATCCTGCTGCACAGATGGGGGCAGGGCATGTGGCGGGGTCCCAATCTGGCCATGTTGGGAAGATGGCACGGCCCAGCACCCCTGCAGCCCCATGGAGGGAAGGGGTATGGCCTGGCCCTGATTGAGCTGCCCAGGGGGAGGGGGAGTGACCCTGTCCTAACTCAGCCCCAATTTGGCTGCATGGGGGAGGGGGCATGGCCCAACCTTAAGTTGGCTGCATGTGGAGAAGGGGATGTGGGCCAAACCTGATCTGGCCATGCGGGGCTTGGGAATTTGGTAGTCGGGGAGAGGCAGCAGTATTAATTGCCACTGTTCCCTTGCTGCCAAATTTCCTGTCCTGTGGGGAACCATGTGGGCTGTGTGCCCTGGCTCTTTCAGCAGGATTTGGCCTGTGGGCCAGGGGTTGAGCATCCCTTCTCTGCAGTCAGTGGAGAGAGGTGGATCTCTCCATGATGCCTGCATACTGAGCAAGGAAGTGCCTATTGTTAGCCACTTAGGGCATTTATACACATACATTTTTGTCCTGCGACATGCCAGAGATCCACCGCTTTGGAGCAGATTCAGTTAATCAAGTCTGCTCTGCATGCGAGCTGATGTGAACTGTACGGTGCCACGTGCAGTTGTATAAGTGGTGAAATGTGCATCAATGCAGAGAAAATAGCTGCAGTCCACTTTTGAACTAAAACACCTTCTATGTGTTTTAGTTCAAAAGCACACCACCAGCATTTTCTCAGTGCTGATGTTTATTTTGCCACTTATACAACTGCAAGCAACGTAGCACCGGGAGGTTTTCAAAGTGCCCGGCACTGCAGCGCTTGTATGTGCAAAAACGCCCTAGGGAACACAGGGTGCAGGGTGTCTGAACTCCCCACGTGCCTTGGAACTTGGATGCCTAGCTAAAGGCCAAACATTAGGGCTAGAAAAGTATTTTACCTAGTGGACAATGTAAGTGCAACTTGAGACTGACTGTATGTTACCTGATCAATGTGTAGGAGCAAATCTTTTACCCCTTCTGGGTATGTAAGTGCCACCATTATAGGAAGTACGGAGAAGTCTGGTCATTTTGGGAGGGTGATCTTTTTCCTCCTCCAGTGCCCATTCTTCCCTAACACCTACTGCTTAGGACACTCGCTCAGTAAGAGAGGCATCTGTGTTCAAGATTCTCCTCTCCCTGAGTGGGGGTTCAAACTTGCATCTTCCACAAGTGGCTCCTAATCCAGGCAGGCAATAGGTGAGTCTGGTGACATGTTAGGTCCCCTCCACCCACTTACATCTTTGATTTCAGACCTAAGGAAGTCTATTTGCAAATATCTGGAGGAAGAAAAGCTGCTAGCATGGATTTACTATGAACAAATCATGTCAAACGAACCTGAACTTCTTCTTTGACAAAATAACTACTTGGAGGGGATGAAGAGAATAATGTGTGTATAGTATATCTGGACTTCAGCAAGGCTTTTGACAAAGTCCTGCATAACCTAATAAGCAATTGGAGAAATGTGGGCTGGAAAAATAATATTATAAGGTAGATAGAAAAGTGGCTCAAAAGCCAAATGCAAAGATAATTATAAATGGATCCATGTCAGAAAGGCAGATGGCTTTGAGCAGAATCCCACAGGGGTCTGTCCTGGACCTGGTGCTGTTCAACATGTTTATTAATGATTTGGATGCTGGCATAGAAAGTTTCTTGAGCAAGTTCACAGATGACACTAAACTGGGAAGGATTGTGAACAAATCAGAGGATGGGAGCACAAGCCAGAAGGGTCCTGACAGATTGGAAAGTTGGGCTGAAGATAAGAGGATGACACTCAGTTCTGAGAAATGCAAAGTGCTACACCCCTGGAAGAATAATACAAAAATCAAAATACAAAATGGGTGATACCTGGTTGGATGGAGCAGTATCTGAGAGTCCTGGTAGATCAGACTCAATGTTAGTCTGCAGTGTGATGCAGCTACCCAAAAGGCAAATGCAGTTTTGAGATGCATTAATAGAAGCATTAGGTTCAAGACACAGGAGGTGATTGCACCTCTCTATTCAGCACTGGTTAGGCCTCATTTAGCAGATTATGAGAAATTTTGGGTCCACTTTTTAAAAAAGGATGCGGAGAAACTAGAGATGGTCCAGCGGCGGGTGACAAGAATGAAAAAGGTCTTGGAAGGCAAGTCATACAAGTAATGGCTAAAGGAGCTAGGGCTGGTCAGCTTGCTAAGAGGTGGCAGGAGAGCAGTTTTCAAATACTTGAAGGGCTGCCCTAAAGAAGAGGGAAAACACCTTTTCTGTCTTGCTGCACAGAGTAGGATGTGTACCAATGGTTTGAAGTTGCAGCAATAAGTTTAGATTGGATATTAAGAAAAACTTTTTCACGGTTAGACTAGAGAGGCAGTACAATAGACTGGCTAGGGAAGTTGTGGACTCTCCATCACTGGCTGTGTTCAAGAAGAGGTTAGCTAGGCACTGGTTGGGGATCATCTAGGCTTAGCTAGGCCTATGATTTACTATGCTTCTGGGGTTTGCTGATTGCCATATGTCTCTGAGATGGAATTCCTCTGCTCCCAGCTGGTACGTATGTTGAGGTTTGGGTTTTTTTAAGTTCCTCAGAGGCACTGGATGTTGGCTGCAGCCAAGGCTGGGGATTTTGACTGGGGTGTGCCAATGTGCCTGCTGAGACTTAAATCTGGAGGCTCCTGGCTAGAGAGTCTTGCCCCTCCACTCAGGGTCAGCCCAATCACCATATTTTGGGTAAGGAAGGAATTTAACCCCATGGTCAGATCGGTATGGACTGTGGGGGTTTTTGCCTTTCTCTGTAGCGAGAGCTGAGGGATCTTTAAGCATATATTAACAGCCTTCACAACAATTGGACATTGGCTGCCTTGGTCTCCTGACTTTACTTGTGGCAGGTTAGGGTATTATGTCTTCTGTTGTGTCAGAGTTGACTGTATAATTTTGCAGTTTTTATACAACGGATTTGTATAGGATGGTTTGGTTAGGGATGAACCTGCATCAGGCAGGGGGTTGGACTAGATGACCTAGGGAGATCTCTCCCTCCATTCTACTTTTTACTCCCAATTAAATACAAGATTATATGTGACAAGTAATCTTAATTAACTGTAAATATTATATAAGGCATATATTTAGCTTCTTGTTTCTTTCTTGTCACTAGTCCAAACCTGGTTTAAGAGCTATACATTGGCTAGCACACTATAACCCCATAATTTGAAGCTGCTACTGTAGCATCAATTCTCCAGGATGATACCACACCTTGCCAGTCAAAAATGATTTGAGTTTAAATTGTCAGTTAAAGATGCTCTTCAGTTTTATTATCCTGAATTTGCAGGCAGTCTATTGGATGAAGTGAATTACTTGGTGGCTGAAAATGCTTGTAATTTTGTGCAAAGGACACAATCAGAATACACAATATTTTTTCCCTTTGCATTTCCCAAGCTGCTCTGCTCCTTTGCTGCCCAGAGATATTACAAAATTGCTGACATCTAACTGATCAATCCAACCTTTTTCAGTTCTGTAAATGATCAGACTTAAGTGTCTATGCAGCTGGTATTTGGAAGTGCTCCATCTGGAAAAGAAAAGAAAGCACAGGCATCAGAGGAGGTTTAGCTAGGTTTATATTTGATTGTTTTTTATTTAGTTATTTTGGATGGCACATCTATTACATAAACAGAGACTCTTTTTGGTCAAATTAGAAGAAAGCAAGTTATTTTGGCTTTTCAGAAAACCTGGTTTTTGGAGCAGAAGAAGTGAATTCTTTGTGGATAAGGATACCAAAAATCGTAAGTGGCGGCTATGGTGCTCTGTGCGGTGGTGTCCTTCTGGGCATGTCTACACATGCGTTAACATGTTTTAGTTAATGTGCATCAAATAAGCTTTAGGTCAAGCACCCCCACTGTAACTTTGAAGTGCGGGAACTCTGATACATGAGATACTGCGGCCATTTAATTAAAGTGGCTCTCAGAGCTGCTCTAATTTAAATTCTGCCCCCTCGCCACTCCTAGAGCATATGTAAAAGTGACCACAGGTACTAGATTTAATGTGCATTAACTAAAATGCATTAATGCATGTGTAGACAAGGCCAGTGATGGAAGGACACCAACAATGTCACATGAGCTTTAGTTCAAGCACCCCACCACCATTTTGAAGCACAGGGACACTGATACACGAGATGCAGGAGGCTGCTAGAGCATGGTAATTGCCACATTCCAGCAGACTCAATTAATCAAGTCTGCTCCAATGTGCTGTAATCACAGTACGTCGGAGTAGCCTCCACGCTCATGTACCGGCATCCTCCATTGTGAGGTACTAGGAAAATGTGCGTTAGTATGTCTTAATACGCATTAACTAAAGAGCATGGTTTAAAAGTGATGCTTAATGTGCATTAGCCTATCTTAAATAACATTAACTAAATAGCATAGCTTTTTAGTGATGCTTTAATCCACATTAAAACACATTTGTAGACAGACCCACTGTGACTAAACCCATATGGATGCATATGGTTACATAATGGTCTAGAGAAGAAAACAGGTCTGCAAAGGAGGATCTGATTTTGATCCATTCAGCCACAAATCCATCATTGTCACCTCTGCCACCACCCTCAGTTTTCACAAAACATAATTCCCTGCTACACATGGTGTTGTCACAAGCTCCCTTGAGATGTCATGTCCTTCCTGATCCAACTTCTATCCAAACCTAGTAGCTGGCTTTTCTTGGCTGGCACCAGTTTTGACGTATCCTTTCCTCTGTGGCTGAAGCCTACAACACCCCTATACCCTCTAACACCCCACAGCATATGGATTACACTAAATTGTAGATTTATTTTTTTTTTAGATACTCAGCTTGGAAACTTTAGTCAAGCTTGCAAAATCCAAGTAGAGTAGAAAAATAACACTTTATCAGGTAGAATTATCTATAGTTTACAGGTATGGAAACCAAGGCACAGAGATATCAAGATCTGAGGAAACCTAGAAAGTCAGTAACAAATGTGAGAAGAGAAGCTAAACCTACTAACTCCAAGCCAGTTGCCTTAGCCAGTGGGATACAACGTAGAATAGCCAACCACAAAAGCATCAGCCAGGTTCTCATTAGTCACTTGTAAGCTAACCTCCTTACCTGCTGATTGTATTTCAGATGACAGAGTAGCAATCAAACTTGAAAATTGCCTGTAATGCTGCTAAAAAGGAACTGCAAGCCAACATTGTTAATCAGGCCCAATAGCTGATTGCAAGAACGAAAAAAACAACAACCCAGCTTGTCCTTTGTTTAATGCAACAATGTCGAATTTAAAACATGTTATCTAGAACACTTACTACTTGTGGACACCAAGCAAGAGGACTTAGAAGGCTTTTCTTCAAAGGAACCTAAGGGAATTGGACTCCCAACTCTACTGGCAGGTCTATAGATCCCTAAGGCTACTTGGGAAAATCCAGTCTTACGGAGTTGGCAGTAGAAAAATAACAACTTTATGTATCATGCAGGGTGCAGTGTACTTGCGAGCTATCTTTTTTACGTTCTTTCTCTGTAACCGTGGGGGAAAAAATGTGCTTTTGCATTGTATTTTATACCCTCCTTAGTTAGAGGCTGTTTGTCAAGGTATAGAAATGCACAACAAATTTCAAACGTGTTAAGCAAAACCATAATATGTATCTAAAAAAGACATTTGATTTTTTTCATGGTAAGAATTAGAGCGGCTGCATTTAGAAATACATCCCAATTCTATCAAATGTGCACCATTTTCCCTGCAGCTCTTTTTATGTTAGTCAATATCTTTTAATGTTATCTGATGGTTTCCTAGGAGATGCCCTAAATGGCCAAGCTCACTAGTTTGATGCTGGTGTTGGATAATATCTATATGCACTGAACATCTGTTTTGTTCACTCAAGGCTGCTCTGCCCTTTTTCCACTGGTCATTATGTTTCCCCTGTGGGTTTCTAATGGCTGCTAATGAGATAAGAAAAACTCTACATGTACATTTCCATCTTCTCCTGTGCTGTGTGATCAGAAGTCTGTGCTCTCTGTTAGGAGGAATTACTTCGAAATCATTGTTAGTATTTCTTTGTACAGTAGTTTGAATGCAAATTTTACACTTAAGGATTAAAGTGCCTTTTAAAAATCTGTAAGAAGCAATTAGAAAGAGAAAGATCACCGCATTATACTGCAAAGAGTTCCATTTGGGGAAGGGTGGGTTCAGTGTTGATTCATGTGTTTCAGATGGTACAGTACAGGTTGCATCATTAATAAAAGATTAAGATGCCAAATGGGAAATTTTTACCTTCTGTTTCTTAGTCTTTCATTGTAGGAAATCACCAGATATGGGTAGAAGTTGATTTTACATAACATGATGAGCAGACAGAGTGTTCCTAAAGTTTAACAGAGCCTGCTGTTACTGCAAGAAGAGGGGCTGACAACTTGGGTAGTATCCATACAAAGCTATAATTTCTAATCTGTCAAAATCACTTCCCTTTAGAAAGCTTGATTACATTAGCATGTTCTCTGTCGGATGCGATTGTCTCTCTTAGCAGCTTTCTCTTTACAGCTGTCACAAAAGCCAATCAGATTATACTGAGGGCAGGAAATAAATAAATCTTTTTGCTGTAAATGAATTTAGGCAAGAATAAATCACATATGGCTAGATTTAGTTCCTACTTTATGAAGTGTGAAATTTTAGCAAGGCAACAGATGAGGGCTCTTAGAGCAGTTATCGGCATAGGCTGTATGGTGCCATTATTTCAAATGGTGCCCAGTTAACAGGTCTGTTAGAAATATTTAGATTCTACCTAGGTTTTATGGTTTTATAATTTAATCTTTACACAAGACAAAGATGATTACTGTAGGCAAAATGAACATACCTGTTGGTTGGACAGAGACCAAATTAAATCTTTCTGTTGACAGTAAAGCATCACTGTCTACATGTGTGCAGCAATTCCTGCACAGCAGATTAATTTAAAGTGCTGTTTGCTAGTACCCACAGATATAGGTACTAGAAAATGGTGCTTTAAACTAATGTGCCAAAGCGTACGTGTAGACCTGACTGGGACCAAAATTGCTCCTGGTCAGCCCAGGCAGCAAGGGACTACAACAGCTACCTGGCTAAGCCTAAGTCCCAGAGGGGAGGGGGACCTCCATCCAGAGCACCCCCTCACCCATGGGAGCCCAGGCATGGCCCCCTGCCAGCCCAGGGATGCCCCAGAGCCCCTTGCCAGCACTGGAGCTCCCCCTGACTGCTGCAGGGACAGATCTGGATTAGGCTGCTCCTGCCAGGCTTAGTTTGCTCCTGACACAGGCGCACATGCAGACGCGTACCTTAATGCACCCGCATTTTCTGCACAGAAAATTCAAGCACATTAATTGCACATGTAGACATGTACATGGTATCCTGTAATGGGAGAATGACAGGAAGTAAAAGCATTGGTTTATATTTTTCTTTTCTGATTTCCATACGTACTGTTAACTTTTATAGTGGTCTTCAAGCCCCTAGTTTCCTGCCTCAAGTACTTCTTGCCCACTCTGAGGGCCTTTCTCTATTTCCCTCTTTACAAAGCTCCTCTCTAGTCGCTGCTTTGCGGTTCCCTCCTGTTTCCTGGACCAGCTGTTTTTCACCTCTTTCTTTTTTGACAAGTCCAATCTGGCCAATTAGAAACCTATAATTCCATGTTTTCTCAAGTACTTCAGGTCACCTCCAATACAATGTTTATCTGAGCTTGATTTGTTTTAAGATAACCCTTCATCTGTTGCTGGCTCATTGCCTGTTCACTGATAATCTGCTTTGTTTGCTTCTATGCTAGCATCTCTGCCTTCTCTTAATTCCTCCCAGAAATCTCTTTTGTCTTCCTTTAATTACTTTTCACCACAATCTGGCCTATTGCCTAGCTTTAATTTCTGCTTCTGTTGAAATTAGGAACTTGTCTACACAGGGACATTCTGGAAAGTTAATTCAAATTAACATTTAAAGTGAATAGCTAAACAGGACTAAATCCCTGTGTAGATACACTTATTAAAATAAAGTGATATTAGAAATAAAGTTCTGTTTAATTTGATTAACTTTGAAAGTGAAATTAAACATAACCAAATTAAGGTGCCTATTTCTGAAAGACCTTGTCCACACAGGAGTTTAATGCCCTTTAATAATCCACTTTAAATTCACACATTTAGAAACTTTGCTTCAATATTTCTGAATGTCTCCATATAGATAAATCCTAGTATTTTCCATTCAGTTGGAAATGTATTTATCTGTCATCTCCAGTTTCTGCTTTTGGAAATACCCCTCATATTTTACATCAATTTTCACTACTTCCAAGAAGTCAAGGGGATCTTGAGGACATGGCAGTCCTGGATGAGGGCTGTGTTGGCACTACAATTAAGATGTCTCACTATAGCCCCACTGATGTGTGTTGGAGCATTGCTCCAGATTCATGCCAAAAGCAACTGCCACTTGGCGCACCTGTAAAATGGGACCTGGTCATTCAGGGCACTAGACTCAGACAGGTTTTTGTTGATTACTATTATTATCTTGTTAGTGGAATTAATTCCAGAGTAAAAGACTTCAGCTGAGGCCCTAGGTACTAGAGAAAAAATATCCTAAGAGCCATGTGCCCCTAATACAATGGTGTTCAATCTCTGGCCTGCAGGGCCATGTCATCCAGTCTGGGGGCTCCTGGAGGGTCCAGAAATTCAGTGGCAGGGGAGCAGTGGCAATTCACATTCCCATAGCTTTGTGACCAGAAATTTCCAAGCCCTGAAGGCCAGATGACATGGCACAGAGCCTGATCTTGTGCATAGGGTTGGAGCCATGGATGCAATCTTGTGCATGGGACAGGGGCATGATCTGGTGCACAGGATCAGGGCCATGGGTGTGATATGGCATATAGGTCCAGGGCCTGTTCCAGCACATAGCACCAGGCCCGCAGCCAGATGTGGTACACAGGCCATGGTGCATGCACAATATGGTTTACAGAAGTTGGACCTGATAGACAAATAGGGCCATGTACTGGACTGGGTCTGTGAACAGGATCTAGCCAGTGGACTGATCCCACACCACTGCCCTAAACAATCACTTTGAGAGAGACAAGAGAAGCAGAAGTGGAGATGAAGTGACATAATCAAAGTTACAAAGCACATTGGTCTCAGAGACAGTCTCTTGATGATCAGATCAGTTCTTTGGCATATGGTTCATATTACTAATGTAACTGAGGTCAGTTATTAGTGTCCTACATAGGAAATAGATGAATGGGAACAGACAGGCTGCTCAATTCTCTGCAGTGCCACAGAGAAGTGCCTGGTGTGGTTCTTTCTTACCCTGAGAAGCAGGGTTAAATAACTCATAGATTCATAGATTCATAGAAGTAGGGTCAGAAGGGACCTTGTAGATCATCAAATCCGACCCCTGCCCTGGGCAGGAGAGAAAACCGGGCTCAAATGACCCCAGCCAGTTAGACATCAAGCCTCCTCTTAAAGACCCCCAGGGTAGGAGCCAGCACCACTTCCCTTGGAAGTTGGTTCCAGATCCTAGCCGCCCTGACTGTGAAATAGTGCCTTCAGATGTCTAGTCTAAACCTACTCTCTAACAAATTGTGGCCATTATTTCTTGTTACCCCGAGGGGCGCCAGGGGGAACAGGGTCTCTGCCAAACCCTGCTGGTCCCCCCTAGTGAGTTTATAGACGGCCACCAGGTCCCCTCTCAGCCTTCACTTGTGAAGGCTGAACAGGTTAAGGTCCATAGCCTCTCTTTGTAGAGTCTGGCCTGCTGTCCCTGGATCATGCAGGTGGCCCTCCTCTGGACCATCTCAATGCTGTCCACATCCCTCCTGAAGTATGGTGCCCAGAACTGAACACAGTACTTCAACTGTGGCCTGACCAGTGTCGCATAAAGGGGGAGGATCACCTCCTTGGCCCTGCTTGAGTTGCATCTGTCGATGCACAACAAGGTATGGTTGGCCCTACGGACCATGACCTCACATTGTCGGCCCATGTTCATCTTGGAGTCAATAATGACTCCAAGATCTCTTTCTGCTACCATGCTCTCGAGAAGGGAGTTTCCCAGCTTGTAAGTGTGCTGCTAGTTCCTACTGCCCAAGTGCAGCACCCTGCACTTGTCAGTATTGAAACCCATCCTATTTTCATTAGCCCACCCCTGTAACCTGTCCAGGTCCTGCTGTAATCTATCCTTCCCTACTAGCATGACCACCTCACCCCAAATCTTGGTATCACCAGCAAATTTAAACAAGCTGCTTTTTACCCCATCATCCAAGTCACTAATAAAGAAATTGAACAGTGCGGGCCCAAGGACCTGGGGGACTCCACTGCTCACTTCCCTCCAGGTCGAAAAAGACCTGTCCACCACTACCCTCTGAGTACGACCCTTCAGCCAATTTGCAATCCATCTGACTGTGTAGGCATCAATGCCACAGTCACTTAGTTTTTTGATGGGAATGGAGTGGGAGACAGTGTCAAAGGCCTTGCTGAAGTCCAGAAAGACTACATCTACCACGACACCTGCATCCAATGCTTTTGTGACCTGATCGTAGAAGGCAATCAGGTTGGTCTGACAGGACCTGCCCCTAATGAAACCGTGCTGGTTGCCCTTGAGCATCATCCCTGCTGCTGGCCCATCACAGATGTGCTCCTTGATGATCTTCTCAAAGAGTTTCTCCAGGATTGTCGTAAGACTAATGAGCCTATAGTTGCCCGGGTCCTCCCTCTTTCCTTTTTTGAAGATGGGGACCACATTGGCTTTCTTCCAGTCATCTGGCATATAGCCAGAGTACCATGAGTGCTCGAAAAGCCATGCCAGGAGCCCCACAATAACCCCTGCTAAGTCCCTCAACACCCTGGGGTGGAAAGCATCTGGACCTGCTGATTTGAACATGTCCAGCCCCTCCAGAAGCTCTCTAACCCAGTCCTCCCTGACCTTAGGCCTGGTGGCATTTCTCCTGAGTCCATCTGGAATCTTAGTCGGGGAGTCCTGGTCCCTGCACAAGAAAGTGGAGGTGAAGAATTTGTTAAAGAGGTCTGCTTTCTCCTCTGGTGCAACCATCAGATTGCCAAGCATATCCTGCAGGGGCCCCACATTACCCGGTGCCTTCTTCATTTTCCCTATATATTTAAAAAAAGACTTTTTATTATCTTTGATCCTTGATGCTAGCCCTAGCTCTGTATCTGTCTTAGCTTTTCTAACTACAGACCCGAGCGGTGGATGTATACTTCTCTTTGGTGATAGCCTCTCCCTTCCACCGGGTTCATGCCTCCTTTTTGGCAATCAGGCATTCGCGAATGCCCTTGGTGAGCCAGGGGGGCTTTGGGGCACTCTTGCCCCCCTTGCTTCTTGTTGGGATTGTCACCCCTTGGGCTCTGAGTATTGTCTCCTTAAGGAACAACCACTCATTTGGGCACTGAGTTCCCCTACTCTCGAGGACCCCAGTGCCTCTCCCACTAATCTCAACTCATTGAAGTTGGCCCTCTTAAAGTTGGCCAGCTACTGCCTTGCTTCAGGCCCTTGGCACCCTGCACTGGAGTCCCACCACGTTTCTGTGAGCCCTACTGTGTCTGGGTTTGAACAAGCTATTTGGAGGGCAAGTTCCTCCTGCTTATTCCCCATACTACGAGCATTTGTATAGAGGCTTTTAAGGCCTTGGATTGCTGCATGCGCCACCCCCCAATTTTCAAGACTTATCTGGACCCCTGTTACGTACCTGGATACTCCTTGTGTAAGTCACCTGTCTTGGTTGGGAGATGTCCTTAAGTCTTCCTGTGGCCCCATCCCCCAGCAAAGCTAGTTTAAAGCTCACTGCACCAGATCAGACAACCTGAAAGAGAAGACACGCTTGCCTTTAGGAGAGAGGTATAGCCCATCCCGCCCAAGCAAGTCCCCTGCATGAAAGCATGGGTCATTATCCAGGAATCCGAGGCCTGCCTGGCGGCACCAACTCCATAATCGCCAGTTTACCACACCAATGCAGGCCTTGTGTCACCGTCCACGCCTACTCACCGGGAGAATAGAGGAGAATACCACCTGTGCCCCTGTCTCCTTAAGCTTGGCTCCCAGAGCCTTGAAGTCCTTCATGATGTGGTCTGGGTTGCCCCTGGCCATGTCATTCATTCCCACATGGATGACAACCATGGGGTACTCATATGAAGTGCATCTACATGTGCATATTAGTACAAAGCAATATAGTCCAGAGCTTACAGCATCAGAGTTAAATACTCTGGGTGCACTGTTTGCATGTTCACCTGGGACTGCAGCATGATGAGCTGGGATGGAGCAGCCCCAGCAAGCAGAGGGCCTGGCTGCCAGCCTGAGGTTGCTCTGACCTGGCTAACATGCTGTGGAGGGGCTGGCTGGGGCATGAAAGTGCTCTAGTGCAGAGCTAGCCAAAAGGCAGCCCCACACTAAAGCCTTTTTATGCCCCAGACAGCCAGGGCAGCATCCACACATGCAACACTGTGTTTTTTTCTCCACAGCAGGATAGTACATGTAAATATAAGTACTATCCCATTGTGGATAATTTTACTCCTGCTGTGGAGTAAATTAGTTTACTTCAGCCTAAATAGGGGTGCATGTGTAGATGGTAAGATGTTTACTACATAGGTAATTAGTTTACTGCATAGTAAACGTCTTGTGTAGATGCACCTATAGAGTAGAAGTTATTTTCTTAAAATGCTTCTGATACCTAAGCTAGCTTGGGGATATCTGCACATGACTGCATCGGGCTGTGTAGACTTAGCCTTCCTGTACAAAAGATCACTCTCCTGGAGAGTATGTTTTTGACACAGAGATTTATTACTTAATCTTATTATTGAAAATGCAGCCAAAAAATTAAAGCTCCAAGAACATACTCTGTTCCCTTATTACCTTTCCATTCAATTATTCCATTGAGACCTGAACTGGAGTTTAAAGTTATGTTCCTAAACCCACAGCTTGGCATCTAGTGAGCCAAAATTCAAAAGTGCTCAGTACCCAATAGATCCTATTGAAGATGACAAAGATTTCTTATACTTTTTATGTCTCTGTCTTCCTAGCAAAAACAAACAATTGCCAGATAAATTTTCATATCTTGTTGCTGTTGTCACAGGCACGATATGTCCAGTAACAGAAGAGGTATTATGCAACTGCAGAATATGCTTGGTATAGCAGGGCAGTCTGGCCCTTTAAGTAAGGCGGACAGCCCTGGGGTAGGAGCCCAGATGTGGGTGATTAGCTGGCAGTTAAAAGCACGAGGAGAGAGGAGGCATTTTGAGCTGGGGAAAGTGTAGTTTCCAGCTAGGAGGCAGACTGAACTCAGAGAAACACCCTTCTAGGAAGAGCCAGAGCTAAAAGGGCCCTCTCCCACACCTGGGGAAAGGCTAAAGGTTTTCCTTTGTTTGTTTGCTTGGGCCAAAAGTTTTTGATTGTGTTATGAGGGCTGGCTGAGGGTTCACAGGGGAACAAATGTAACCAGTAAGGCTGCCAGAACTCATGTCCACTTATAGACTATTATTTGGACTGGCTGAAGGACTCCTAAGGGGACAAAGAACAGGCACACTGCCTTGCTTATATTCAGGTTGCCAATCAAGCTAATTCCCAGACAGCTTGTCCAAGCATCAATCAAAAAACAAAATGAAACCACCCCCCTTCAGCTATTTACCATCTTTCTCTTTGCATCACAAATGAAGGTTTGCCTTGCAGATAATGTGTACTTTCAACTCTCTGTCAGTCTTAGCACTTACCTCATTTATACAAAAGGTTATTAGGCTGGCAGAATTTGGAGCAGCTATTTTTCTTTATCTGAGACATTTCTTACTTAATTAATTCCATATTGTCTCTAGTTTCACCACAGCACTAATCTCCCATTAGTAATTCTCTTAATGCCTAAGAATAAGCATTAGTGAGTTCCCTTTGAGCAGAGTGCAATGACACCAATTCTTTAAAACTTCACTGTAATGGTACCTATAGTATGAGACAGTTTGGCTTTAGCTAATGAGTTCTTTCAGCCACTGTAGCTTCAGTAGGACCACATTCCTTCTGACACCAAACAAATCCTTCCACTGTGTGACAAAGTTGAAAAGAACATATCTATCTCTGCATACTGTCCTATGTAGCACAACTGTATCAGTTCTGCTAAGTGCATGCATTTTTCATAGCCTTTTCTTTCACTGGAGGATTTGTCCCTGAAGAATTACTACAGCCAAATAAAAAGTGTAAGTAGCATCCAGTATATGCATAACTATGGTGAAATAAAAACTGCAATCTCTCATTAGATCTTTACCTCAACTCCAAAATACAGTATAAGAGCATACTTCCTAACCTGAAGTTGGAAATACATTGACTTTCTACTCAACAAATACTGTGGCACATGTGGCTATGATAATCTTTTCATTGGTGCCAGCAGAACACTGTGGGCAGAATCCTGTTTCCCCTTCTAAGCTTTGTACCAATTTTAAGCATCTAAGCCAAGGGTGGGCAATTATGTTGGGCAGAGGGCCGCTTAGCAAGTTTTGACAAGCTGTCGAGGACTGCATGGGTAGCCCCACCCCTTGACAGGTGTCCCACCCCCTGGTCGCCACCTTGGGACCAGAAGTCCTGCCCCTGACCTCTGACCCTTGCCACTAGAAGTTCCTCCCCTTGCTTCTGGAACTACTTCTTTGGGGAAGAGGGTTTGCTATCTTAGAACCAGAAAAAAATCAAATTATGTACTAAAAATCAAATACCCATAATATTATATTTTAATTCAATTAAAAATATATTTTTGTCCTGATATGTGTGTGTTTCTCTTTCTATATGTAGAAGTGATTGCATAATAGCTCAAAATGCAGTCTTACTCTTGTATAGTGTGTGGAGTATGCAGGGGTGTTTGGGGGGTATGGGTGGGTGGGTAGATGAGGCGTTTGTGGGGAGCTGCGCGTGTGTGTGTGTGTATGTGTGGGATGTGTGATTTTGTGTGGAGGAGGGTATGCATGGGAGCACCCTCCACACCCCCACTGAGCTGGTCAGCACCCGCCCCAGCTCTGCAATAGCCCAGAGCCCAAGGGCAAGCTGCCAGTGGGCCACCGGGCCCCTGGTGTGCAGGGGGACCAGAGCCTTCCCAACCCCACCCCTGATGAGGTGCTGTGCCCTGGGGCTGGTGGTGGGCAGAGCCAGCCAACTCCTTGCTATCCAAAGCCTCGTGGCTGTGTTTGGACTCCGGTGGTCCCTGCCACTGCCAGGAGGCCAGGAGCCACTGGAGAAGGGCTTTTCAGGCCCAGGGTGCAGTTTGGGGTGCTGCTGGAGCCACTGTGGGTGGAACGAGCTGGCAAAGACATGGCCTGGGGCATGAGGAGGTGGCACAGAACTTGCATCACATGCCTGAAGCTTGGGGCAGTCTGGGGGGGGGGGGCACTGCCCCAGGGGGAAGGCCTGGCCCCTTCCACCCCACAGGGGCCCAGCAGCCTGGCAGCAGCTTGCCCCCCAGCCCTGGGCTGGGCTGGGTGGGCAGACTGCACTAACAGCTGGAGTGGAGCCATGGCCACTTTTCTACTTCAGAAGTTTTTGCAGCTTCCAAGAGGCTGAATGCCTCAGGGAAACTCCTGGCTGGCCCTGAGGGCAGTGCAGGGAGACACCTGAGGTGGCTAGGGGGGCATGGGATGTGGCCTGGGATACAGGAAGCCCGGGGAGGGTGTGTGGATGTTGCATCCCATTCCTGAGGCTTGGGATGGCAACAATCTGGTGGCCCCCTCTATGGGTGGCCCTGGCACATGCTACTGCACTGAGGGGAAGGTCCGGCCCTCCCTGCCTCGCAGGGACCTAGTGGCAGCTTGCCCCCTGGCCCCAGGGAAGGCTGCGCCAGGAACTGGAGCAGAGCTGCAGCTGCTTTTTTGCTTTGGAAGCTCTTGAAGACTTCCCAGGCTTCCCATGCCCTGGCCCAGGACCCTGCCAGATCCTGCCACCCTCAGTGGCCTCAGGAGACAACCTGTGCTGCCAGGAGCTTCTGGAGCAGAAAAGCAGACGCAGCTGCGCTCCTGGCACAGCCTCCCCACCTGTCCTGGGACCAAGGACTGAGCTGCTGGGGCAGCGGGGCCCTGGGAATTCCTCCCAGAGCAGGGGCACCCACTGGATCCTCCTGTGGAGGGGGCAGCCAGGCCATTGCCACCCAAGCCTCAGGTGCGCAATTCAAGTTCTGCGCTGCCTCCCCACACTTCCCACGCCCGGGGCCATGTCCCTGCCAGCCCCAGGTGCCCCCCTGTGCTGTCCCCATGGCTGGGGTTGGGGGCCAGTGACAGCTGGGCAGTGCCTTGGGACCTGTGCCAGTGGGGCACAGAGCAGGGTGACAGGAGCCCGGGGCGCAGCTGGCTGGGCTCTATGGAGCTGGGCTGGACTTCCTCAGCAGGGAGAGAGGGGAAACACCCAGCTCTGGGCCCCACCGGCACTGGTCCCAGGACACCAGCACTGGTTCCTGTGCAACCCCTCGCTCCCAGCCCTGCCTCCCCAGCCCCATGGTCAGGTGGAGACCAGCATGCGCAGCCCTGACCCCACTCTTACCTGAGTTTCCTACTCTGGCACAGGCGTGAACAGCCGCACGGTCCCAGGCCAGAAGCCCCTGCTAGGCATGGTCTTCTGGCTGAGTGGGGCAGGGTTGGACAGGCCCTGCTCTTCCAGAGACCTGCTATGGCTTCCTGTGGGCCCTACTGCCCTTGGCTCCTGTCATTTTTAATAAATATTAATTAAAAAAAAAATGTAGGGGCCCCGTGGGCTGGACAGAATAGCTCAGCGGGCTGGATCCAGCCCCCGGACCATATTTTGCCCACCCTTGATCTAAGTCATCCAGTGATATCCTATTTTGCCTTGTGCAATGTTCTGAATCATATGGACATGGCTAAATATCAGTTGGGGCTAAAGTTTCACCCCTCATGACCTAGTTTGTCCCTACTGTGCAAGCTGAGAAGTGATTCAGTGCTGTGCTGGGAGCATCAAAGTCTATTTACACTGTTTTGATTCATCTCCACTATGAATGCAAAGGGTGAAATGTAAACCCCTGAATTTATGTGTGATCAAAAATAACAACTAGAAATTGTGTATATGCTTTTGACGTATATGTGTCCATCCCAATTTTGTTATGCTCAGCACCCTAGTGGTTAGAGCACCCATGCAAGACATGGGAGACCTAGAGGAATCCAGGATTTAGGCTCACCTTCCTGTGAGATAATGTGAACCTTGACCTCCCACATCATGGGAAGCAAACTAATCACCTGGTCACAGACCATGAAGATTAGAGTGTGTGCCTACATTTGGAGAAGGGAACATTGAAAGCCTGGTGGATTGCCTTGAGGTCTCTTCCTTCTTTTCCTATAAGGAAGTACGACAGACCACGTGTGTAGAGTACTCAACCTTCTCCAGCCTTCTGCCTTACGGGACACCAGTGACTCTCTCCACGTCAAATCTCCCCTGACATTGCACTTTTCCTGTGACATCTCTCACTGCACACCAGCTTTCACCATGGATTTGATTAATTTGTTTTCAGACCACTCTGTGCACTACAGGCCAGCATCCACTTCCATTTGTACTGATTTACTCCATTGAGCCAAATCCTGCCTGCTGTTGCTAAAATGCAATCTAGACTAATGCCATGTTTCCAGATAGGCAGACAAGGTTCCTTGGGTGAATCTGATATCTTTTATTAGACCAAATTAGGGTTGGTCTAATAAAAGATATCAGATTCACACAAGGAACCTTGTCTGCCTATGTCCTTAGACCAACACGGCTACAACCTACACGCCTGTAACATGTTTCCAGATATATGTTCATGTCCAAGATGCACATGTGATAAAAGCGTCATTTCATAAAATGAATAAACAGCCTTGGAAGCAGGGGCCAAACCCTAGGATTCCCTCCCTTTCAGTACTGGGAAGGGCAGGGACTTCCTCCCTAGGAAACAGATTTAGGCTTCATTTTACTTGCTCTGCTTTTGGCCCCAAGACTCTTAGTTGCCCAATGGACAAAGGAAAAAAAGTGAAAGGGGCTTACAGATGCATATGCCTCAGCTTGGAGTTTAGGGTACTCTGTTAGAACATGGGATTTATGAGTTCAGAGCCTTTTAAAGTTGAGAAGGGACTCGGAGCCAGGTATCCCATGTTGTCGGTAAGGATTCTGCTCTTCTACCCATTGGTGTATTTATGGGGAATCAAGAAGGAGGACTTCTATGCTGCCTGCATAAGGCTATAGCTGCAAAAAAAAGCCTTGCTATGCCTTATGTGGACAGAAGAAAGCAGGATTCCCAGCGAGCAGATGCTTTTCAACACAAGTTTATATTCCTTATGGGAGTGGAGGGTGACAGACTTCCTGTGGAACTGAAGATCCATCACCAGAAAGATCTAAGCACTGCCCATTGTTGTGAATGGACACAGCTTTCATTTTGACTAGCAGCACTTTCATCCCTTCAGCAGTAGGATTTGCCTCCAGGGTGGTACGTACACGTTAAGTAATGCACCGTTGTTCTTATGTTTAGTAGTTCTGATATGCGGTACTTCATAAATGCGCAGTAGCTGGCACTAATGTGCAGTAGCAATGGTGCATGGTCTTTTCATGACACAATGCACAGTAGACTAATTCTATTGTGCATCAGTGAATTAGTACGGTTTGTGCTGTGATGCGCTAATGCACAATAGATTCAGTCTACTGCACATTAAGTGTCTCATGTAGACACACCTGGGGTGTACACATTGTGTGCTCTTACCCATTGAAAATATAGAAGGAAGGCATGTCCACTCATGCATCATAGGATGCCTTCCCTGTCCTGACCCTCCACATCAGGACTTGGCCAGCAGCTATGCGCTAGACATCCAGTGGTTGAAATAGGATTTAGTGCTAGGTATTTGAATGGAATATCAGTACTTCCTACCTGCAAGTAGAGGTCTGTTTATTCTACCTCTGCTCTGGGCAAAATAGATAGACTTTGACTCTTAGAACTATCTATATAGAATTGTAGAATCATAGAATCATAGAAAATGAGGGTTGGAAGGGACCTCAGGAGATCATCTAGTCCAACCCCCTGCTCAAACCAGGACTAGCCCTAACTACATCGTTCCAGCCAAGGCTTTGTCGAGCTAGGTTTTAAAAACCTCCAAGGATGGAGATTCTACCACTTTCTGAGTAGCCTGTTACAGTGCTTCACCACCCTCCTCGTGAGAAAGTTGTTCCTAATATCTAACCTAACCTTCCCTTGTTGCAACTTGAGACCATTGCCAGGACCAGATTAACCCTTTAGTGGGCCTTAAGTAAACAAAATTGTGGGCCCTGGGCTGGTCAAGACCCCCCTCCCCACCCCAGTGCTGCCACCCATGGGGAGTGGGCTTTGAGGCTGGCAGCTGCAGCGGCAGCAAGGCCAGTGGAGGGCAGGGGAAAGGAAGGGAGGTGGACAGGGCCATTCCTGCTGCTGCCATAGAGGGAAGGATTGGGGTCCATTGCAGCTCAAGGCCCAGGGCAGGGGAAGGGAAAAGAAGTGGATGGGGCCATTCGCGCTGCCACCACAGAGGGACGGTCCAGCCCTCCCCTGCCCCCCCGCCTTGCAGCTCAGGGCCTTAGGCATGTGCTTAGTTGCCTATGCATTAATCCATCCCTGACCATTGCTTCTTGCTCTATCTGCCACCACTGAGAATAGTTTATCTGCATCCTATTTGTAACCATGCTTCAGTTAGTTGAAGGCTGCTACTAAATCCCCTCTAACTCTTCTTTTCTCCAGACGACATCTTCTTGACATTTCAACACCTGGCTCTCATTTCACAAATGGTGTCCTCTTTGCTTCAGATGAGCTTTGCTTTGCCCCCAAATAAGAAATAATATCGGTTCTAGCCATTCATTGTGTTCCTTTGCTGTTTAACTAACTTCTCTGTGATTTATTCCCTCCTCCTACAACAGCCATTTCAGACTGTCTTGCTATTTTTTTTGCCTTCCTTCTTGCACGCATTGTTCTGTGCCACTTTCATTTTTTCATTGTTCTATTTTGAAATACAGTGACACTGGAAGTGCAATTAGCAGAGTCACTTTATACTCATTCTGTCATTTGACTTCTACTACACTATGGATTATGGACTTGGAGGGGAAAAAATAAACCCTTCAAGGGCCTTATATGTTAAAGCTTCCTCAGAAAAACATTACTGTGATGAATCTCTCACTTATTCCAAATGTGCAGAAGCCTGATAATACCAACAAAAGAATAAAGGCATATAAACAGGCCTACAATGTGCATGGTGCATTGGTTATACAGAATCATTATTGCTGTACAGTCGTCCTTTTTGAAAGAAATAGTTTGAATAATATGAAAACTTATGGGAATCTCTTCCCAAATCAGCAGCTAGATTGGAATTAGTTTCTGAGTTCTGAAAAGGTTTTTGTTAATGGGAGAATGTATGCACAGGGATGCAGGTTGATTGAAATTATATTTTACCTATACCACAGTGATATTTCTGGATTGCATCCATAAGCAGGAGAAGAGAGTGCAAGAATGCTGTGACTAGATCATGGTCCACATATAAAACACAATGCATGTATAATATATGAAATAAAAATCCATAATTGCCACATGCAAGAGGGAAAGACAGAGAGAAGCATGTGTGACAGAGGCTACTCACATTGCTCTTCAAGAAGGTACTTAAGTGCTACAGTGATTATGCGTATGAAACCTGCACCCGCATGCTAGACTGGGTGATGTGCTGGATTCTGGATCCTTAGGGTGCCAGCAGCCCTGGGAACCCCCTTAGGTAGGTCTGCTGACTGAGGTGTCCACGGATGGTGTGTCTCTCACCCCTACAGCCCAAGAATTTACTCTAAGCCCAATAAACAAACTGGTTTCTTTATTATATACAACTATATACAGCAAAGAAATGACTAAGCAAAAACTAAGGTTTTATACATACATACATATATATATATATATATACACATATACACACACACACATATATATATAAGCTATATAATATATATATTATATATCCTATATATATAATAATATATATTAGCTATAGTTAACAATAAAACCAACAACTTAGATACAATGTACAAATGCAACATTAAGTAAACAATTCCAATACATGGGGCAGGGGAGAGTCCTCCATGTGTATCACACAGCTTCAACAATTACATTCCCCTGGTTATAACCTTTTAAAAACTGTTTCCCTTAAGGTAAAAATCCCCTCCCATTGCAATAAATGGCAACACAGTTCTTGTTATGATCTGCCACTGCTTGGTGGAGATGAGGCTCCTGTTGCTCCGGGGGACCTGAACTCCCTTCTTCAGACTGGCTGCTGAGAGACAAGCCTCTGGTCTGGGGATTCAGGCAAATGGCTTCCTTTTATTTCTCCTGAAATACACTCTGCATACTCTATAGGGTTAGGTGTCCCCTCACATTTCCATGCAGTTTTTGCCTTCTCAGACCGCTCCTTCTTTGGAGCTGTCTCCCTTCCCAGCACTTACACCCACAGACAGGGGATCCCCCCCACAGGTCTTGGTTCCCGCAGCCCCAAGCCTTCCCAGCTCAGACTGGTCTCCCTTCCGCAGGTCTCTGACCTGGCAACTTCTCTCACCTCCCAGCCAGCCTACCCATGTCTGCTGACTTCACTTCCCCACCTTCACCAGGGCACCTGTGCTCACCCGATGGGGAAATCAGCACCTCGTGGGGCAACACAGGCTCTCCCTTGTCCTGGGATCTGCTCCCTGAGCAAGTTTCAGTTATCATTCCAGTGATCCAGTTTCAGTTATCATTCCAGCACACAGAGCAGGAAGCAGAGCAGCAGATCAGGCAGGGGAAAAGGATCTGCGTGGCATTCAGAGAAGGTGGAGGGCTAATTTATGTCATGCCAAAAAAGTTGGTCCCCACTGGTCTATAAGGTGTGCCTCTACCTTGCCTTTTTAGTTGCCAAGTTAGGTCAAATCCAGGCTTCTTGTCAGTAACTTAAACTTCCCCAGAGTAACATTATATTTAGCATATCTAAACTGGTGTAAGATATGCGGGGGAGCTATAAGGTAGGGAAAGAAAGTGAAGTTAAAGAAGACTTGACCTTCAGTTTATGCTGTCTTACAAGTTTTTTTTATTGCGTACAAATTACAGCAGCGTGACTCCCTTAGAAATAGGAACAGATTCCCTCTTAGGGGATGTAAGTGAGTGTAAATGAATGTAAGCCAGTGTGAGGGAGTCATTTTTGAACATCACCTTTGAATTTAGCCTTTTGTGTTCCAGTGATTGCAGCTCAGGATGCATAGATGATACATACTGCAAAACTAGGTCATTTCATGTCAGCTCTCTAATGATACAAGCAATTATGTTTAGGGATCCAGTGCTGCTGTTCCTTTTCTAAAAGGGAGCCTTTCATTCAAATGTAATTTGGGCAGTCTGACCGTTCTTTCTACCCTGCTATGAATGGTCCCAGGCTAGTAAACTATAGCAAGGTGCATGTCTTGGGAAAAACCTGTTCAAGTTAATATCATTTAATGGGTCTTCATCATAATTTCGCTTTTACCAGAATGGCTGTTTAGAGACTAGCATAATAAAGGATAGGTATGTGTAATAGAAAATCTGCCCATATAATATTACGGAAGTGCTCATCTAACTCAGTAGCAGAGGTGGTAACCACCAGCGCTAATATTATTTGAGCGCACATCCGTTCAGGTGCTGTGTACTGCCGTGTCTAAACAAAATTGGCAAGCTTTGCTCTAATTAAATAAAATGCAACTTTTATTACCCTGGACTAGTTTTTTGTGATGTTGAGCCCTGAGTTGCTATGCTATCAATTCTGCTTTGTGCCTGAGGCAGTTGTAGGGAAAATGCATGCAATTTTGATTGGAGAGTGCCTTGATATTCCACCGCATTTGAAATGGCCCTCCTCATGCACTTCACCTGGTTTTGAGAAACAATGACAAGAACAACAACTGTGACCAATTGTTCAATAGGTTTGGTTTTTAATTGGCTATGCTGAGTGGATTTGTTGATGTGGCTGGGACAAAATGATTTTGGCTTCAGTGAATAACACTGTTTGATCTGTCCCAAAAGTATTTTCCTAATAAACTTAGTTCCAAAACAGATACATAAGATCATGATGATCATCCAATTTCCTCCTTTATCCAAAGACACATTTATCCCTCGCATTCATCTGCTGTGCAAGTCTGCTTACTAGTAGGAGGCCAGTGAAATGCCTAGAAACAATAATTTTCTGAATAAAAGCATTTCAAGTACTAACATCCACTTTGTATAAATTCAAATAATGTCTATTGGACTTTTCATAAAACACTATGGCTCTATCTGTCCCTGGAGTGGGTTTCTTTTATTATTATTACTATGATGACACATAATTAAGTAAGATTACATTTTTATATGCAGAGGAAAATCACGAAGATACTATTCTAAATTATTCATCAATAAATCTCACAAAGAGCAAATGATAAGGATTTACAATGTGGAGATTTTTTTCTTTAAGAAAACCTAGATAATTTTATAATGGTATATTGAACAAATATGTCTCTCTCTTTCCCCCCATGAGAGAACAAGAGACTTCATTTAACACCACATGTGTTATTGTGCTTATCTGCAGATTACCATATTACTTTGATTTGTATGGTAGATTGTAAACTCTTGTAGGATTATGGAAAGATTTCTTTCCCCAGGCTGGAGCACTGAGATTTTCAGCATCATGAAGCCAGAGATGGGTAGGAAAGAAGCAGATTGGTTATTATATCTCTATGTATTTTTTACCCACTGGTTCATCTCATTTTTATCACTGCAGAGTCAGCATGAAAGCCGACTAAGCTAATACACCTTTACAACATTGTCACACCACTAAGTTTTAATGCCCCTCCATATCTTCAATATGCTTAGTAAAATGTAAATTGCTGAAATAGGTTAGCCTTGAGGGAGGGAAAGAACAGACATCAGTAGACTTTGATTCATCCAGTTAAACTGTTCCTTTTGATTATAAGTGGAGATTATGTACTGGTAGTTAGTACTAATGGACAAACATTAGAGTCCTCTTTGTTACTTTTCTCCCTGATTTAGTATTAGCTACAGATTTTCAGGATGCAAAAGAGACTGTGGAAAATTCAAATCTTATGAAGAAAGACATATAGATCTTAGAAATCAAGGGAAATAAAGCCTGAATATTGTGCCATATTTGTTGCACTTAAAATGATAAGCAAAGCATGCAATTTGGATATTTTAGAGTATTAGGAGGCAGAAGGTAAGTATGGAAGGGAAAGGATGTTTAAGATGGCTCACATAAATATTGTAGCTGGTGTCCTGCATGGTATTATATTTTGGAGCTTTGATTTTTCCTGTTAGAAAAGAGACTGGCAATGGATCTGGTTCTTTGCTGTTCTCTTCTGTGTATTCAACAGCAGTGGCACAAAGAAGGTGACCAAATGGGCAGCGTACTGGTACTCAGAAAGTCCGAGCTCTCTTTTTGTCTTTGTGTCTGGCCTGCCAAGTGACTTTGGACAAGTCACCTATCCTTTCTGCCTCAGTTTCTCCACCTCTAAAGTGGAAAATTATTATACTGGTCACCACTGTAGTTTCTCAGGAACAGTTCTTCTTTGAAATCTTCCTAATGATCCTGCATAAAGTGTAGGAATGCATTAATTAAAAGTTGGGAGATTATGGCCATACAGAAGAGGATCAGAATATCAGACAGGAAGAGTTGGGTGTCCTTGATGAATGGAATAATAGTACCATGTATCTAAGAGTCATGTATCTTAGGACAAAGAATAATTTATGCTGTAAACAGGCTTGTCATGAATGGGAATAATACAGGAGAATACAGTGGGCATATTAATTAACCAAAACATGGCTAGTGCGATACAAATACAATTGTAGTATATATTGCGTGAGGTGTTTCCAGTTGAGTTAGGGAAGTACTAATATCATGGTACTAGATTCTGGGACAAAAACACCTGGATCATTGTTTCCAATTCCAGTCACCCATGATCACAAAAGATTAATTGAAATTGCAACTGGTTCAAAAGTGGGCTAGTAGGAGGTGTTCCTATCTTACAATAGGAAATTAGAAGAGCTTGGTTTGTTTAGCCTAACCATCCAAAAGCTGAGAGGGGGATATGCCTGCTCTCCAAGAAGTTATCCCAAGGTAAACAGCGATCAGGGAATAAAACTATTTAAGCTAAAGGACAACACTGGTAAAAAAACCAAATGGAAATAAATGATACATGAATGGATGTAATTAGGCTGTGAATTAGCAGAAAGTTTCTAACCATTAGAGGAGTGAGGTTCTGAAAAAGTCTCTCAATAGGAGTAGTGGGAGCAAACCTTTAACTAGTTGTCAGATGGAGCGTGGTTAGTTTAGGAAAGAAATTATGTGGTGTGACACTGCAATTTCCAGCTGAAGTCTGGTTGAAGTGACCCAGGAGATCCCTTCTAGTCCTATATTCTCACTGAGTTAGGTATAATTATTTATTTTCTGACAAACACAGTCAATTGTACTTGGAAAATAAGCTGGTTAGAGCACTATTATCTTCAGTTCTGCAGCAACTCCCATTCTCACACCAAGCCTTTCTTGCCCCCAGGGTATTTGGTTGGGGAACAAGTTGAAAAAGATACTATTAGACTTAACTAAAGGGAGGTTAAAACCAGGAAATTAACCAAATAATTAGAAAACACATTTTGCAAAGTTGCAAAAGGCCATAACATCCCCTCAATTTATTTTATTTTTTCCCTCCCTGTTGCAATATCTTTGAGTGGGACAGCAGTCTAGCAGTTAAAACATTAGGATTTTGGGTTCTCTATCAGCTCTGACACAGATTTGTGACCATGATTCACAAAGTCTATGTCCTTGTATGTATTTAAAGAGAATAAAGGTGAAAATTAGGTCAAATAGCAATTCAGATCAAACCCACTCCAGCACATGTAAGGACACCCTGGCACCAACATCCATTAGGTGCTTGCATTTTGGACTGGAAAGATTCCTTTGCATTTAGGCTACTGGGCATGCTCAGAAACAGTCCAGACCAGCTGCTTCAATGCTCACGGTCTGATGCCAATTAAATCAGTGTTAAGAAGCATCTATAAAGTTTGCTTAAATTCCCAGTTCCTTAGACATGGACAGAATATGCCTAATAGGACTGTGCAAAGTTTTGGTCACTGATTTGATTTGGTTTGATTCAGTGGTTGAATCTCCAAATCCAAATCAAATCAGGAGACCCATTAATCTCTCTGAGTTGAATTGGAACCCTCTCAATTGATTTGGAGAAATTTGGGAAGATTTGACGATTCAGACATAGATACAGCTTTAAATGTTTTTTCTATATACCTCAAGGTACCAGGTGGCTTGTGAATGCTGAGATGCTGGAGCCGATGCAGCATCCCACAGGAGTGCAGGGGTGTCCCCAGCATGCTCAGCAGCAGACCTGAAAGTGGACCACAAGCAGTCTGCTGGGGAGTGCACTGGGGGGCTCCCCACACCTCCCTGGCTCGGTGATTGGTGTCTCCTGGGTCTGGGCGGGCACCCGGGGTCCCCCTGAGGCTGATCGCTGAGCCAGGGTGGTGTGGGGGGGGGAGGGGCATGTGCTCGGCAGCAGACCTGGAAGTGGACCAAAGCCCCCTCCCCACTCCTGTGTGATGCTCCATCCACCCCACCATAGCAGCATTCACGAGCCACACCTGGTACCTCGAGGTATGTTGAAAAAACATTTAAATCTGTCTATGGCCAAATCACTGATTCTCCAAATCAGCATTGAATCTTCAGATTTAGTTTTGGCCAAGTTGAATTGGGGACAGTGATCTGAATCAACAAATCAAATCACTGTCTCTGATATGGGCCGAATCCGAATCGAATACGGCCCCTTTCGCATACCCCTAATGCCTAGCAATTAGTGGACAAGGACAGCATGCATACAGCTCTATTTGCCTTGTGACACATTATCACCATGGACTCCCATGATGCTACCATTTCCTTCTCCATGAAGTGAAACTGTGGTACATGGTGGAAGTAGTAATCCAGCCAGTATCCCAGACTGCAAGGGAATAGAGGCACGATATGCCTGAACTAGAGGTCTTCTGAAATGCAATGGCAACATTTCTGAATGGAAACCTTTTATGTTTTGGTAGAAATATTTTTTGGGTTATGGCCGACATTTCTCCATTATATCAAAATTTTCCGTTAAAGGCAAGTCTATGACCACATCATCTTGTCTATTTGGCTTATAAATTCTTTGGACCTAAAATAATCTCTCACTGGGTGCATCTACACATGTGCTTTAATGTGCAGTAACCTATTTTACTGAGCATGAAAGTGTCGCACAAAAAACCATGCTACTATGCTAATGTGCAGTAAAAATAGGCTACTGCGCATTAAGCATTAAAAAAGTGTGCACATTCACTACTGTGTATTAGGACAGTCTAATGTGTATTTATTACCTCACATTGGAGGTAATAAATTTAATGTGAATTAGGAGCAGCACATTAATGAATGTGTGCCCATTATGTCATTGCACCTAGAATAGTAAATGGGGCCTTGAACTCAGCTGTGCATTTTCAAGGCTGCCATTAATACAAATGATAATAACTATATGGATTTATTAGCATGTGTTAAAAACAGCCCATTTTTGTTATTTTAACTCTAGGCATATTTAAGATTTTTTGAGAGTTGGAAGACTTGGAATAAAAAATAATGTTGTTTTTGCAAAATCCAGCTCTTGTCTAAGTATCTCTAGTGTTCTCTGCTACATTCAGATTATCAGGTTTTATGTGAATTTTTCATTTGGAGGATTTTGCTCTCATTTCTAGTATTTTTAAGCACAAGGAGAAGGTGATGGAAATTTTAAGTGTAACCCAACACGCATAAAATTAGGACTAATAAAATCAAATTAAGAAAGGGAAGTATTAAGAGGAACATAAGGATAGAGTGCCTGCAGTAAATCAGGATCTAAAGTGAAGGGATAGAAACCCTATCATTTTTAATTTTACAATCTTTTAGGAGTTGTGGAATTCAGCACAATCATACTCTGCTTTGGATATAATTTAGATGAACAGCTACAAAGTGGTGAAGAGGTATTGCAAATCATACTAAAAGAAAGGTACAGGACCTTTGTGGCTTAAAAGGCTTTATTAATGATACTGCCATAAGGTTTATTTCTCTCACAGCCACACAAATTACCAAAAGAAGATAGGAAAGATGTCCTGTGTTTGAGGTGTTTAAACAGAACCTGGGAGATTTACATTAAGTTCTCTGTTCTGCCATATGCTTCCTTTGCTGCCTTGCGCTAGATTCAGGGTGGAATTTAGGGAGTAAAATGCCTAATTTTGGTTCAGATTCTACAAAGGATTTATATAATAGCTTAGCAGTTAGACCATATTCTCAGCTAATGACAGATTTTCTTTCAAACACCTACCTTAACTTGGCATTCCAACCTTCATCTCCTGTCTTGTAAAGCAGTACCCTAACCTACAGGGCATTCTAGATGGCTAATCTTGCTGTTAAAGTATTGCCACTGCGTAAAAAGATCCATTGATCCAAAAAAAGAACATAACGTAGGTGCACAGTGCTATCTGATTTGTAGGTATTATTTGGTAGAGGTAAGAGACGGGGTTTTTTGTTTGTTTTATTGCTTACACCCCAAAGCACAAGACTAAATGCTTATACCTGTGTCTGTCCGGCTACACATGACAGCGCAAAATAGATTTTCGCACACAGTTCCTAGGGAAGGTCAAGAGGGAGAAAGAGTAATGGCATGCAGACTAGCAGCAGGCCTTCTTGGATTGGCATTTTCCAATTTCCCCTCGAGTGTGTACCCCATATGTATACATGACTCATTCTAACAAACGTTCTCTGAAACATTGTTTCACTGAAATTTCAGGAACCCGGCTGAACTAGTTTTTCTATGGTCGTGGAAAATATCAATTAGATGGGATTTATGTCCTTGTGGAAATTTATAGTTTTTGGCAAGAAGGATTTACTATCTCCTTCTTTCTCCATCTTGGATTGTTGCTTGCCACCAGTCTGTTTACTTTTCACTGGAAAAGCTGGTTTTATTTCTACAACTTATCACACACATATGTATTACAGCATGGCTGCATCTAAAAGTTACTTACCTCAATCACGACTAGTAATAGTCATACATTAAGCTACAATGTATTATGTTTAAATTATTTATTTAAAAACCTTCTTGTATAAAGTATTCTTTCAGGCCTCTTGCTCTGTTAAACTTGATCTTGCCGCTGGTTTAGCTGGACATACTAACTGCTTTATTCACTTTGTTTAGTAGGCTAGTTGCCATGTTTGCAAAGATTCACCCTGTGGTTGCTGAGAAACAGGCTTTTGGGCCTCCAGCTTTAGAATCATAGGCAAGGAGGGCTCGAAGCAGGGGTGTGCGAAGCCCTATTCAATTTGGATTTGCATTCAGCCTGAATCAGGGACAGTGATTTGATTTGTTGATTCAGATCACTGTCCCTGATTTAATTCCACCAAATTCGAATCGGAAGTACTTCCAGTCCACTTCTGAGTCTGCCACGGAGCGTGCAAGGAGGCCTCCCCATGTCCCCCCCCGGCTCAGTGATTGGCTACAGGGGGACCCTGGGTGCCCCCCCGCCCCCAGATCCAGGAGGTACCAGTCGCTGAGTGGACCTGCTCCCCAGTGGACCCAGAGGTGGACCAGAAGTGCTTCTGGTCCATTTCCAAGTCTGCTGCCAAGTGCATGGGGAGCCCACTGTGCTCCTGTGGCACGCTCCATGCACCCCAGCATCCTGCAATTCACACGCTCCATTCACCCCAACATTCACAAGCCACTGCTACCTAGAGGCATCTAGAAAAAACATTTCAAGCTGTCTCTATGTCCGAATCTCCGAATCTTTCTGAATCTCTCCAAATCAGTTTGGAGGGTTCTGATTTGATTCAGAGAGATTAAAGGGTCCTCTGATTTGATTCGGATTCAGAGATTTGGCCAGCGAATCAGGCTGAAACTTTGCCGAATCAAATCAGGGACTGAAGCTTTGCACAGCCCTAGCTGGAAGGGACTTCCAGGGGTTTAAGTCCTTAGCCAGGAACCTCTGGGTTTAAATCCCAGCAAGAGCATTGCTACTTCCTAGCCCCAAATCCCAAGCCTTGGCTCCAGTCAATCCCCACTGCTTCTGCGGGAGGTGAAAGAAAATAAATACTGACACACACAGCAGGGGGGGAGGGCAATCCTTCTCAGCCCCTTGTGGTAACCAGCAAAGCCTAGAAGCATGGGAAATAACCATAGTAAAGCATAGAGATGGCTACTGCTAGATTGTCCCTGACCAGTGCTTATCCCATCTCTTCTTAAACACCTCCAATAATGGAGATTCCACATCTTCCCTAGGCAATCTTCTCCATTGTCTCCCTGTTCTAAGAATGAAGTGTTCCCCAAAACAAGAGATAAAAAAAATTCCCTCTTCTTTATGGCAGCTATTCTGACATGACATATGACAGTATCCAAAGATGTTTTTTCCAGTTTTGGTTAGCTGGATGCCATTTCTTGATAGCAGTCCTAGTCCCTAGAACATCTGTCCAGCATCAATGTATTCTAAGCCTTTGCACCCACTGCACCATTTTAGCCACACCTTTTCTTCCATGGTACAGTGATGCTGTCTGGGCCCTTGCTTTCCACTGTGGGGACTGATGAGAACGCCACATGTACTCCAAGCTCCTTAATCCTCCTTGCAAAGGTCTTATAGTCTCCCCTGATCTGGTCACTGTTTTTCTTGGCAGTATAATTGGTGCCTACATGGACAAGCACGAAAGTATAGTGGTCTGACATTCAGATGGTCTCTGGCAATCTTTCTGTTGCCAGGCAGACAGTACACCTCCTGGGACTCCAAATCCAGATTACTAACTAGTGCTTCTGTCACCCACAGAAAGGAACCACCAACTACAAACGCCACTCTTCTCTTTCTTTTTGGTGCAGTGGTCTTATAGCCCCTATCTTTGGGGTGTTGTGCTTCCTGCTATCTAGACTACTGAGTCCTGTGGGTCTTGCCTGCTGATGTCCTAACATCTGCCTTATTCTCAGCTGCTCCACTAAAAAGTGCTTGAAAGTGACTGCTGATTTCAATCTGTCCCTCCTGAATTCTGGCAACCCTCTTTCTTTTTGAAGCCACACACTTCTACTTCTCTTCTTTTCCTCTTGGCCTCTCCAGTGCCAACCTCTCATGACTGCAGTCCAAGAAGTTTTCATTTTCCTTGCTGGTATGCAGCATGGATATCTGTGCTTCCAGCACTTCAAACACTTGTATGGCACGTCCCATGCAAGTCACAACTACTGATCCAGTCTCTATTTATGCCTCCTTTGCTCCCTGTGCACCATTGAAAATAGCCAAGGATAGCAATAGCTTTGTGTTCCAGGGTTTAGGACACTTTCTCCCCTCACATGTAAATTCCATAACCACTCTACCTCAGAGTCATGCTCCCTCTTATTCTTTCTTTTGTGTCCAATGGATTATAAATTGAAAGTGGCACCTTTTCATCAGAAAGCTCCTGTTGCACTTCTGAATACTCTATGGCAGGGGCAGACAATTATTTCAACTGAAGGGTTGCTTAATGAGTTTTGTAGAGCTGCCAAGGTCTGCAAGGTTACTGCCACCCCTTGACAGGTCCCCCCCCCAGTTGCCATCTTGGGACCAGAAGTCCCACCCCTAACCTCTGACCTTTGCCACCAGAAGCCCCTCCCTTTGCTGCCTGCAAATACTGCTTTTGGGAGGGGAGGGTTGCTATCTTGGAACAAGAAATAAACCAAATCATGTACTAAAAGTCAAACAGCTACTATAACATTTTATTTTCATTACAAAAAATATTTTTGTCATGATTTGTGTTTGCATGGTGTATACAGAAGTGATTGCATAATAACTAACGAGTCTTACTCTTGTACATTGTGTGTGGGGGTGTGGGGTATGGCTGAGGTGGTGTGTCTGTATGCTGGAGTGTGGGGTGTGTGTGTGTGGGGAGTTTGTGAAGCGGTGTAGCTATGTGTGGGGTGGCAATAGGGAATGTGGGTGGGTGGATATGTGGGGGTTGTGGGAGTGTGGTGTGGGTGTGTGGGGGGGTGTGGTGTGAGGGAGGGGGTGTGTAGGAACCTCTACATGCTCCCTTCCATGGTGCAAAGCCCCCACCACCAGTGGCAGCAGCAGCAGCAGCAGCAGCAGCAGGTGGCGGGTGTTTGTGGTACTCATGGCCAGTTCAGGCACTGCCACCTGGCGGCATGTGGATCTGAACAGTGATGAATGTTGGGGGAAAGGAGTGCAGTCTAGCCAGCCTGCTTCTATCACTCAGGGATCTGTGTGATGCATGTGCAACTCCCAGCACTTGCATGCCCCTGGATGAAGTCCACTTCCCCCTGCTGTACAGGTCCTGGGACTCCGTCGGAAGTGGAGGGAAGCCCCACTCCTGGTCCCTGCTTCCCAATGGAGTCTTGGAACTTGCATGGCAGGGAACAGTGAAGACAGCTGGCTCTATCATGTGTGGCTTACCCTGGTGGTACACAAGTATCAGGAGCTGTATGTACACCATGTGGAGTCATAGATTCATAGATTGTAGAGTCAGAAAGGACCACAATGGATCATCGTGTCCAACCCCCTGCCCCTGGCAGGAAAGAGGACCAAGGTCAGATGACCCCAGCCAGGTGACTATCTAGCCTCCTCTTGAAGACCTCCAAGCTAGGTGATAGCACCACCTCTTTTGGAAGCCCATTCCAGATCCTGGCCACCCTTACAGTGAAGAATTTCTTCTTAATATCTAACCTAAATCCACTCTCAACTAGTTTACACTCGTTATTCCTAGTCACTCCCTGGGGCGCCTTAGTAAACAGCGCGTCCCCTATTCCCCGTTGGCCTCCCCTAATAAATTTATAGGCAATCACAAGATCTCCCCTCAGCTGTCTCTTGTGAAGGCTGAAGAGATTCAGCTCTCTCAACCTCCCCCGTAGGGTCTATCATGAAGGCCACTAATCATGTGAGTGGCCCTCCTCTGGACCCTCTCGAGATTCCCCGCGTCCCTCTTGAAGTGCGATGCCCAAAACTGGACACAGTACTCCAACTGCGGCCTGACCAGTGCCGCATAGAGGGGGAGCATCACCTCCTTTGTTCTATTAGTCATGCACCTGCATGCACGACAAGGTGTGATTGACCTCGTTACACTGCTGGCTTATGTTCATCTTGGAGTCAGTTATGACTTCAAGATCCCTCTCTGCCTCCGAGCTGCTGAGAAGGACACTCCCCAACCTATAAGTGTGCTGGGGGTTCCTTCTTCCCAGGTGGAGTGCCTTACATTTATCTTTATTAAATTGCATCCTATTTTTCTCATTGATCCAACCTGTCCAGGTCAGCCTGAATCTGCTCCCTGCCCTCCGGTGTACTAACTTTGCCCCACAACTTGGTATCATCTGCGAACTTGGACAGGGTGCTCTCCATGCCCTTGTCCAAATCGCTGATGAAGATATTGAATAATATTGGTCTGAGGACTGAACCCTGTGGGATCCCACTGCCCACCTCCCTCCAGGCCGAAGGAACCATCCACCACCACTCTCTGAATGCGGTCCCTAAGCCAGTTGGCCACCCACCTGACCATGTAGGCATCCACTCCACAGTCTGCTAGCTTCCCAATGTGGATAGGATGCAAAACTGTGTTGAAGGCATTGCTAAAGTCCAGGAAGATGACATCAGCTTCGGCTCCTGCGTCCAGGCAGTGTGTGACCTGGTTATAGAAGGCTACAAGTTTAGTCAGGCAGGATCTACCTGTGACAAACCCCTGCTGGTTTTCCCTCAGCATCGTTTCCCCTGCTGGGCCTGCACAAATGTGTTCTTTGATTATTTTCTCTAGCATTTTCCCAGGAATAGAGGTAAGACTGACTGATCTAAAGTTACCCGGCTCATCCCTTTTCCCTTTCTTGAAAATGGGCACCACATTGGCCCTTCTCCAGTCCTCAGGGACCTGACTGGAGCACCATGAGTGCTCAAACAGCTGTGCCAGCAGCTCAACTATGACACTGGCCAGTTCTTTCAGCAGCCATGGATGGAGGTAATCCGGGCCTGCTGACTTGTACTCATCCAGCTCCTCCAGGATCTCCTTAACTATTTCAGAACTAACCTTAGGTGGACTGGTGCCATGTGGATGTCTGTCAGTGATCGAGGTGGGGGAATTGGCTTGGTTGGTACCTAGAAATACTGAAGCGAAGAACTCATTGAAGAGCTCTGCTTTTTGCCCCCGCGTCAACCACCAACTGTCCTGATTTGTCTTGCAGGGGCCCTATGTTGCTCTGAGCTTTCCTTTTGCCTACTATATACTTGAAGAAGGACTTTTTATTCTCCTTGATTCTTGAAGCCAGCCTGAGCTCAAGCCCCACCTTGGCCTGTCTAACTGAATCCCTGCAATAGCCAGGGAGATATATTCCTCCTTGGTGGCTGCTCCCTGCTTCCATTACCTATACATCTCTTTCTTTGCCCCCAGACTCTCGTGGAGTTCCCTGTTCAGCCAAGGGGGCTTTTTTGCCCCCTTACCTCCCTTCCTACGTAATGGGATAGACTTCTTTTGAGCTTCAAGGATCACTCCCTTGAGATCCCTCTAACCCTCCTGGACCCCCATTTGCTCTATGTTCTTGAGTTGCATCCCCTCACTAACTAGCCTTCTAAGCTTGCTAAAGTTGGCCCTTCTGAAGTCCAACACCTTAGCCCCACTAGTTACTTTACCCACTCTTCGCTGGATAGTGAACTCAACCAAGTGATGGTCACTATCTACCAGGTTAACATGAACTCACATGTTCCCCACGAGATCATCCCCTGTTGCTAAGACCAGGTCAAGCAAGGCGCTACCCCTGGTGGGACTAGACACCACCTGGGTTAGGTGGAGGTCCTGCACAGTGTAAGAACCTCCATGAGTGGCTTGTTTTGGCTGTCTGCTCCTCCCAGCAGATATATGGGTAGTTTAGATTTCCCATGACCACCACCTTCCTTGCCTGTGTGGCATCTGCTAGCTGCCCGGAGAAGACATCATCTAGCTCTTGATCCTGATGAAGAGGCCTATAGTAGACCCCCACAACCAAGTCCTTTTCCCCTGGCCCCCCCTGGATCCTGACCCACAATGCCTCGGTGTTCCTCTCCTCCACCCCCGCCTTAATGGTGGAAGACGTATACTGCTCCTTAGCATAGAGTGCTACCCCCCCACCTTTTTTCCCCACTCTGTCACGCCTATACAACCTATACCCCTCAATGCCTACCGCCCAGTTGTGTGTAGAATCCCACCATGTCTCGGTTAGTCCGACTAGGTCATACTGAGTGCAAGAGTGTGAGCTCCTCCTGCTTGTTCCCCATACTCCTGGCATTTGTATAAAGACATTTTAGTTCCCCAAAGGGGGCTCTTGGTGCCCCTGTGCCTTGATGGCATGTGTTGCCTTTATTACATACCTGGTGTGGTTTGGTGCCTTGTTTATGGCTCACCAACCCCTTAATACTTACCTGGTGCGATCTGGCATCTTGTTTGTGGTTTACCAACCCTGGGCTCTCTCGACCAAATGTTCCCACACAATAGAGGTGGGCCAGCCGGGCAGTGCTCCTTGCTCCCACATGCAGTGTGCCTGGAACTGTGCACTGCCAGGTGGCAGCACCTATGCAAGCCATGAGTGCCCGAGTGCCCAACCCCTGCTGCTACTGTTGTTCCTGGTGGGGGCTGTGTACCATGGGGGGGATTTTGTGGGGGGTTCCCACAGCCCTCCACCCTCCCTCAAAGCCATATGCTGCCTACCTGAGCTCCATGCTGCTTCTGCCCTGTGGGTGTGGGCTCCATGCTGCTGCCTGCCCCAGCCCCATGCTCCTACCCAGCTGCATTCCCCCTGTGCCCCTGCCACTTCCCTACCTGGTGCCTGAAGTGAGTGGGACACCAAGGAAGCTGACCAGGACCCCTGGCAGCTGCAGCAGTGGCAGCAGTGGTTCCACTTGGAAGCTGGCTGGGCCAGGCCCTTCCACCCATGAGGGTGGGAGCAAGGCATGCTGACTGGGTGGGGTATAATTAGATGTTGGTGCCTGTTGGCCAGATGAAATTGCCTGGTGGGTTGCATCCAGCCTGTATTTTGATCCTCCCCTGCTCTATGGACAAAGAGACTACGGCAGTCTCATGGCATACTGGAAATATGTACTTGATCCCCTTAGGAATAGAAAGAAATTGAAACAAAATCCCCCACATTCTGGGTCAGTCTCTAACCATCAGACTGTTGCATTAAAGGGGGACAGCTCCTGCAGCAGTACTTTAAAAGAAAATGTTGATGGCAGCAACTGAATTGTGTGTAGCATTCAGTGTTGTTCCTGTGTGTGTTAGACTTTCTCAGAGAGCAGATACTGGATTAGAATTTAGATGGAGGAACATGTAGCTTCTGGATCCTGACCCCGATTTGGCTAGCTCCAACTCACTAGATGCTGAGGTGGTCAGTCCTGTCCAGATGGGCACTTCTGGTTATGCACAGAAGCGTGTCTCTAGGCACCTGTGGAACCTGAGGTGTTAGGCACTTCTGGGCTTAGTGGACAGTTTATCAAGATCACAGTTTTGGATTTAAACATCGTGGTCCCACTTTAAGGGCCTTTTGTAGATCTGTCTCTCAGTTTATGTGTGCCCCTCTACTTACTTACCTCACAAAGGTATGGGGTTAAGTACATAGCAGTGTGGGGTACTCAGGTACAATGGAAATGGTGATACAGGTAGAGTGGGGTCCACATGGAAGCGACTAGATATAAAATATTATCTGAACTTTTCTTTGTGTTAGATGTCTGGATCAGGTGTTAGAGTTCACGTACATTTCCAAGTAAGTTACCATTCTTCTTTACATACTAGCTATGCTACACTTTGATTTCTTCCTACATTCCAGTTGAAATTATATGATACTTTTGGATGTGGCACAAGATATGGATTCACATCTACTAGTCACTGATCAAAGTTACTTTGTATTGTATGTTGACTTGAAAGATTTAGGTCCCAGGAATAAAAGGTAGGTACTTTATCCACTCAACCAGACCAGACCCTTGATTTTCACATTTCTGTTTTTTTCCCCCCTGGCTTCAGAAAACCTTTTAATATTTCAAAAACATGCCAGCTCTTTCATACACTTTCCGAAGGGTGAACTGTAGCAGTTGTATTCCAGCTGTTGCTGAATCTGCTGTGTTTATTCAGCTCTGAAATGATCTTTGTAGATGTGAAAATAAAATGTTCCAAAAGTGCAAAGCCATAAACACAGAAATGACCAGGGATATTACCTTCCCAGCAAAAGCTACCTATTATGTATTAGAATTTTTTTTCAGCTTTGTGCGTGAAACCCAGTTATTGATTTGATCTGATTGTTCAGAAGAAATGGTTGAATAGTAATCTGCAAATTATTTTTATTAGGAGACCTTAAAAGTGATTCAAGTAAAGTATTTGATGTGTGATTCCTATCTACTTACCATTGAAAACTAGGTTCATTGTAAAGAATATATGTGTTTTAAAAAAAAGGAAAAAAAGAATTGAAAAAGGGGAAAAAAAATGTACATGACTCATTTAAATATAATGGAAATAGCCCTATATATCACAATCGACTATAACTTATTTATTATTTATTTAGGCACATACAATTACTGAAAAATTGGTGCCTGCTTATGCTTTAGGCAATTTAGCCATTACTTAAAAATGCAGTCAGATTAGGTTCAGATTCAGGAAAACATTTATGAGCATGTTTAAGCTTACACATAGACTTAATTATTTAAGAGATTATTAGATTAGATGCCCAAATATAGCAAAAGTAAAGCATTACAATGTAATATAACTCACTAAAGGAAAAAAAAAAAACCCATGTAGTGAAAAACCTTAATTCCTCCTTGATTTTTCACCACTTCTACATCCTTCCCAGCTCTCAGCTCATCTCTATCAAATATTTAGGAGAAAAGCTGATCCTAGCATTGTATAATGAGTGGATATCAAATTCAGACCATTACAGACCAGAGAGCTCTGGTGGCAGAGCTCTGGCAGTAGAGCTATACTGGTACCCAGCACATCCACAGGTGACAGATGTAGGAATGACTGTCAGGGAATGTTAGCTGTTAAATAAGCAGAGGCAACTGATGAATAAGCAGTAGCAGACCAAGCAGCAGCAGCACCATGAGGATGTGGTGGGGACAGCAAATGGCAATGCTTTCCATCCTGAAAAGCTACATATATTGTTTAATGGTGCTGTGACATAGCAAGTATATGTTGCCACTATAAGCCTGCCTTGCACCTAGCCATGGGTTTACAAGTCCTCAGTGGCAGAGCAGGCTGAAGAAGATATTAGAATCTTAATGGCTGTGAAGGCAGATGAAAGTGGCAATGGAATGAGTTCCCCAACTGTCTTGGCCTCCTTGCCATTGGATTAAGTTCCCTATCTGTCAGGAACAGGGGTGGGCAATTATTTCAGCTGGAGGGCTGCTTGATGAGCTTTGGCAAGCTGGTAAGGGCTGCAAGGGTAGTCCCACCAAATGACAGGTGCCCTGTCCCCTGGTCACCATTTTGGGACTGGAAGTCCCACCCCTGACCTTTACTACCAGAAGTCCCTCCCCTCACCCTGGAAGTACTCCATTTAAGAAGGGGGTTTACTGTCTTGGACCTGAAAAAACCCTTATATATTAAACATCAAACATCCACAATAACATATTTTAATTTTATTAAAAAAAAAATGGTTGTCCTGATTTGTGTGTGTTTGCATCATGTATATAGAGGTGATTGCATAATAGCTCAAAATGAAATCTTACATTTATATATTGTGGAGGTGTGGAGGGGTGTGAGGGTATGGGTGGGTGGATATGGGGTTTGTGGGTGTGTATTTGTGGATGTGTGTGTATGTGGGGTGTGGGGCAGGATGTGTGTGTATGTGTGTGGATGTGGGTGGGTATGGGAGGGCTTGTGGGTAATTTGTGGGGATGTGTGGGTGTGTGTGTGGGTGGGTATTTGGGTGTGTGGGGTATGTGGAGGGGGAGATTGGCTGGGGGTGTGTGTTCAGGTGGAGGTGGGGTGTGCATGGGGGTGTATGGGTGCATGTGTGTGGTGGGGTGTGTACACGTAGCACTGATTGGAGTGAGGGGGTGTGTGTGGCGGGGAGGGTGCATGTGGGAAGGGGTGTGGGGGCTGTGGGGTTTGTGGGGAGTGGGTGTGGGTGGGTGTGGTATTTATGGGGTTTGTGATTGTGTGTGGGGGAGGGTGTGGTCATGGGGTTGTGGGAGAGGGCTTGTGGGTATGGTGAGGTGTGCATGAGAGCCCCCCTGTGTGCACCCCCTTAGCTAGTCAGCATTTGCCCCCACCCTGCAACAGCCCAGAGCCCATGCATTCTGCAGTGCCTTCCTACCACTGCCAGCAGTGCACAGCTTCAGCCCTGCTCCATGCCTGCTCCAGACTCACCCCAGTGGGAGCAGATTAGTGGGAACCCACACCACAGCCCTGACCCAGCGTACCCGGTGCCTGCTGTGGACATGCCTGGTCATGCTAAACAGTGGCAGCAGCAGTGCTGACTGGGAAGAAACTGTTGTTCAATGCTGGGGGAAAAGCGGACTCTCCCCCTCATCGCTGCCCAGCACTTCCTGTTACAGCCACACAAAGGGCAGTGGTGGCAGCAGAGAGGAGCCAGAAGGGCATTCCAGTGCAGGCCCAGGGCAGCTGTAGCAGGAAGCACCGGGTAACTGTGAGGGGGAGGGGCTGCTTTTTCCCCCACATTGAGCAACAGTTTTTGTCTGGCAGCTGCTGCTGCTGGTGTTGCTGCTTAGTGTGAGCAGGTGAGTCTGGAGCACGTGCGGGCCACGCCGGACCGGGCTGTCATGTGGTCCCCACCAGTACAGGTCTGGGGCCAGTAGCAATGGCAGCTTCTTCCATTTTCAGACTTCCAGCTCCCACTAGGCAGCAGCAGCTTCTTCCATCTGCTGCCACGTGGTCTGCCAAGAAAGGCAGTCCAGCTGCAGAGCTTCCCCTGCCCTGATGTTTGCCCTGGGGGCATCAGGATGGTCCATGGCCAGTGCCTGGGCAAGGCAGGACTGAGGAACCCACTGCAGGCTGGACCAAGCCCATCTGTAGGCCTGATTTTGCCCACCCCTGGTCAAGGACCATGTGAAAGCTGATATGCTACTGCTTCTCCATGATAAAAGCGATCAAACACAAGTATGTTACATGAAAACAGCTTTGCCAGAACATTTTTCAAACCCTTTGGCAACTGGCTGGTGCAACAGAAACAGGCTTGTGAGGTCTGGAAGCTTCTAGTCATAAACTGTCATGAACATGGAAGTTACAAGTAGGTTGTCTAGCACTCCATAGGTTTCATAGATTTCATAGACATTAGGACTGGAAAGGACCTTGGAAGATCATCGAATCCAGCCCCCTGCCCCAGGTGCAGGAATTCAGCTGGGGTGAAAGGATCCCAGCAAGATAAATTTCTCTTAAAGGAGTCCAGAATAGGTGCTTGTACCACCTCTGGTGGCAGTCTGTTCCAGGCCTTGGGGGCTTGAACAGTAAAGACATTTTCCTTCTTATGTCCAGTCTGAAATGATCTTGGAGGAAATTGTGATGGTTTGACCTTGTCATTCTTTGGGGTGCTCTGGTGAACAGGCGTTCCCCCAGATCCTGATGTACACCCCTTATGTACGTATAGACAGCCACCAGGTCTCCCCTGAGCCTGCACTTTTCCAGGCTGAAGAGTCCCATAGCTCTCGGCCTCTCATCATAAGGTCTGTTCTCCTGCCCTCTGATCATTTGCATGGCTCTCCTCTGGACTTTCTCAAGCTTCTCCACATCCTTTTTAAATTGTGGAGCCCAGAATTAGATACAGTACTCCAGCTGCTGCCTCACCAAGGCTGAGAACAGCAGGAGGATGACATCCTGGGATTTGCTAGAGAAGCATCTATGGATGCAAGCCAGAGTTTTACTCACTTTATCAGCCGCAACATCACATTGGTGGCTCATGTTCATCTTGTGGTCAATCATGACCCCCAAGTCCCTTTCAGCCGTGGTACTAGCAAGTGTAGCACTGCCGAACCTATAAGCATGCTGCAGGTTTTTCTTCCCAAGGTGGAGTACTTTGGACTTTTTGGTGTTGAATGCCATCAGGTTTTGTCCACCCATTTTATGAGCCTGTCAAGGTCAGCCTGGATCACCATCCTGTCCTAGGGTGTGGATGCTTTACCTCAAAGTTTGGTGTCATCAGTGAACTTAGCCAGTCTGCTTTTGATACCAATGTTCACATCATTAATGAAGTTGTTAAAGAGTATAGGCCCAAAGACAGAGCCTTGAGGGACCCCACTGGTCATGGTGCACCACGATGATTGACTTCCATCAACTACCACTCTCTGAGTCTGACCTCGGAGCCAATTCACTAGCCAGTGGACTGTGATGTAGCCAAGGCCACAGTTGGCCAGTTTTTCTATGAGATGATCATGGGATACCAGATCAAAGGCTTTGTTAAAGTCAAGATATATGACATCAGTCTCTTCTCCTTTGTTCAGGTGATATGTCACCCAGTTGTAGAAGGAGATGAGATTGGTTGGGTAAGACCTACCCACAACAAACCCGTGCTAGTTAACCCTCATAATGTTGCCATCAGCCAGTTTGTTAAGAATGGCCTCTTTGTTAATTTTTTCCAAGATCATCCCCGGGATGGATGTCAGGCTGATGGGCCTGTAGTTCTCCAGATCTACTTTCCTCCCTTCCTTGAAGATAGGCACCACATTGGCCTTCTTCCAATCTTTGGGCACTTTGCCTGAGCACCACGAGTTATTGAAGATCTGTGCCAGTGGCTGAGCTATGATGCTTGCCAGGTTCTTAAGTACCCTGGTTGTAAACTGTCTGGGCCAACTGACTTGAAGGCGTCCAGCCTCTCAAGGTGTTCCATGGTCCACCTCAATGAAGGGTAAGAATTCTCCCTCACCTTGGCCATCCCACACTGTATTGAGCAGGGCCGTCCCTTGCGGCTGGTGAAAAACTGATGCAAAATAACCATTAAGCAGGTTGGCTTTTTCCTGGGTGTTGGTTGTCAGTTGCCCCATATGGTTTAGCAGGGGTCCAACGTTGCCCCTGCTTTTCCTCTGGCTCCCCACATATCTAAAAAAGGACTTTTTATTCTCCCTGATATGCGTAGCCAGTTGGAGTTCAGTTGCAGCCTTGCCTTTCCTGGTTCACTCCCTAAAGGTCTGGACCAGTGCAGAATACTCCTTCTTTGAGGTGTATCTGGTCTTCCACCCTTTATAGGTCTTTCTTTTTAGATGCAGGAGGTCCACTAGTTCCCTGTGTAGTATGAATTTTTGCATATTTGTTATTATGTTTAAATGATAACAGTATTGAATTGATCAACCTCCATGGTTGTATGAACAACTAAAACTCCATTTCGTGCTTTTCCCTGCTTGACATGAGTAGATTAACTTCATATGCTCTGTACATGAGTGTCTGTGTGAGAAGGTGAATGGTGAAAGAATGGTACCTATTTGCATGAAAACAGAAGAAGATATAAGTGATTGGGTAAGCAACAAGGTACCAATGTATAAGTTACCAGACAGTAAACTAATTAAGCTAATTAATGGATGGCTGAAGAACTCATCTGTGATCAGGTGCAAAGAAGATAGTAAGAAAAAGGAATTTTGCATATCCTGCCATTTGAACTACACAATACTTCAAGGCAGAGATACCAACTACAATGTTGCAAAGACACAATGCTTCAAGGCAAAGATCAAGACTGAAATAACCAACTTTACTAAAATGATCTCATCAAAGATACCAACTTTACTGAAATGACCTCAAGTTGAGGTAACCAGAAGAAAACCTCTAATTAAAGACTGAGCATGGAAAGTCCCCAATGTTGAACAAAGACTTGAAATCCCTATACAAGTGAGAAGCAGACAAGCCAAGATGGGGAATCCAGTCTCTGCAACCTCATGGAGCACAAGCATGCGTGTCTGTTCTTCTCCTGCTCCTTTCACCCTCAATAAGCCTGGGCCCGGCCACCCAGTGCTAATATTGAGTAACATCTGCTGGTAACTATAACGTCTTACTGGAGTGGTTCTGTCTGTAGGTCTGTCTATGTGTGTTTCTATGTATGTTTGTGTATGTCTGTTTGTATGAGTGGTGTGTCCAAGCTTATGTATCTGCTTCATATAACCAATAAACATGGCATTTTGCCTTATCCCCTTTTTAAGGTCTCGCTCTTAATTTGAGCTATTAGCAATTTTAAGTAACACCTGCAGAGTCAAGAGGGCTGCTGTGCCTTTTTGCTGCCTTTCCTTGAAGACAGGAGATAGACATTGCTTGTGCTTCCAGGATCGCTCTCTTGAGGAGCAACCACTCATTCTGAACTCCTCTCCCCTTTGGGTCGTGGTCCCTTAGGGCCTTGCCAACAAGATTCCTGGGCTTGTCAAAGTCAGCTTTCCTGAAGTTGAGGACTTCTGCATTGCTGACTGACTTGCCAGCTTTACGGTGGATGGTGAAGGTGATCAGCTCATGGTTACTGTCTCCCAGCTTCCCTTCAATCATTAGGTCACTTATTAAGTCTTCCCCCATTGCCAGTACCAGGTCAAGCAGTTCTTTGCCTCTTGTGTTCCATAGACTTCTTGAGTCAGATAGAGCTCATCCACGCACATGAGGAAGCTTTGCGACCATTCAGCTTTGTCTGAGTGCTCTTCCCATGAGATGTCTGGGTAGTTGAAGTCTCCCATGACAACTATGCACCAGGAGTGTGCAGCCTCAGCCAGTTCCCTGGCGAATTCCTGGTTGAGCTCTTGATCCTGGCTAGGAGGTCTGTAGTAGACTCCCACCATTGTGTCCCCTGTGCCGTGTTCACCATGGATTTAACCCAGAAAGTCACCGGGTCTCCATTATCCCTATGAGATTGTGGTCATTTTTGTTTAGCAGAAGGACTAGTTCCTCCTGTTTATTTCCCAAGCTCCTGGCATTGGTGTACAGGCACGTAAGTGTCCCATTGTGGGCCCTTGCCTTCCCTACATATTGTTCCAGGGCTGGGGTACAGGTAGGTTCCCTTAAATTCCTTAGCCTACTGGATTTGCAAAAGTTCCCCAGTAGGCTTGCAGTGGTGGTAGTCACCCCATCCCCATCCCCACTTGGATGAGGCTGAAGTGCAATTCGGAAACTGTAACTGTGACTAAGCAACCCTCTTCAGGATCCATTCTGCTCATTCCACATGGGAAGGGGGCTAGAAAAGCACCCTAAAAGTAGCTTATCTACCTTCTTCCTGATTGTATGACCATGTCTAGTAGGATCATGTTTACTACAGTCAAAATCAGTGAAGACACAATCAATTTCAGGACCTGGACCATCAGGACCCTCATGGACAATCCTAATAGTGAACACCTAGAGAACCATACTGCAATCATGGCCCAAGAACTCAGGCAACATAATATTGACGTTACTGTACTGAGTGAGACTTGGTGAACCAGAGATGGGCAGCTGGGTGGGCAGATTGAGTGGGCTATACCTTCTTTCGGAAGGGAAAACAAGGAGGAGACTCCGGGGTTTATGGAGCTGTTTTTGTAATCAAGAATGAACTCATAAACAACCTCAATGAATTCCCTGTCAGAATTAATGAGCACCTTATGACTCTCCATCTTAAACTGTTGCGAAGCCAATACACTACTGTCATCAGCACATATGCCCCAATTCTGCTGCTGAAACCAAGGAGGAATTCTATAACAACTTTCTGACATTCTGGAGGGAGACAGATTTATTCTTAGCAATTTTAATACCAGAGCTGGAAGGGACTCAAACCTCTGGAATGAAACCATTGGCACGGAAGGAGTAAGAAAGGTCAATTCCAATGGTATCCTCCTCTTGACTGATCAAATGTGCACAACATGGATTCATCATCACCAACAACCTGTTCCACCAGAAAAAAACAGGTGCAAGACATCATAACAACACCCGGGATCTAAGCATTGGCACCTCATTGACCATGTCATTGTTTGTGCCTGGGATAGCAAAGACATCCACATCACTGAGCTATGCTAGGAGATGACAATTGCTGAATCAATCACTGACTCATCCATATGGTTGTCACTCAAACTGACTCCTAAATGATGGTTGCAGCAGAAGTAATGCCAATAGAAAATAAACACTGAAGGACTCAAGTACCCAATCAAGCGAGACCTTTTCTAGCATTGCCTCAATGAAAAACTGGAGAATTCCAATCCAAAACAATGGGAGAATGTCAGTAGTGCTTGGGATGCCTTCAAGTCCACCATCATCAGCTCCTGCAAAGAGCCTGATGTATTCTCTACCAGGAAACATCAGGACTGGTTTGTTGAGAATGACCAGGAGATTCAAGAGTTAATCAACAGTAAGAATAAAGCCTTTTCTTTTGTGCTTGGCAGAATTACATCAACTCCAAACAAAAGATATTGAATCTCCAGCATGCCATTGTAGAGGTTCAAGGGAGAACCCATGATATGAAGAAGAGATGATGGGAAGACAAGTTGAAGGAGATTTGGTATTATTGACATACACAACATGCATGTTTTTTCAATGCCATCAAAGCCATCTATGGTTAAAGCACTCAAAGATCAACACTCTTGAGACCTAAGGATTGCAGAGATCTGAGTAAGGACAGGGGAGACATCATTGCCTTTTGGAGGGAGCATGTTGAATACCTTCTCAATTGAGCCACTATTGTGGATGAGAGTTTGTAAACTCCATCTTGCAACACCTGGTAGAGATGATCTCAGAATCCCCCCATCCCCACTGAAATCTTCAAGCAGGGGAGAGAGAAGCTTACACCACAGCTCCATGCCTCATCTTATGGATTTGAATAATGAGGAAATCCCAGATGACCTCAAGGATGCCAGATGACCTCAAGGATGCAATCTTCAAGAAAGGAGACAAGTCTGACTATGGAAATTACAGTGGGATCGCCTTGCTGTCTGCCACAGGAAAGATCACTGGGAGAGCCCTTTCACTTGCTGAAGAGCTCCTCCAAGAATCTCAATTTGGGTTTAGGGCATCAAAAGGCACAACTGACATGATTTTCATAGCTCACCAACTGCACGAAAAATTCTAGGAACAACATAAACTTCTCTACATGGCCTTCTTTGACCTAACAAAAGCCTTTAACTGTCAACTGAGAAGTGCTGTGGAGGATTCTTCAGAAGTACATATACCTACCAAAATTCATCACCATTCTTTGCCTGTTCCACTATTTTACTATGCTCACAGTGAGAACATTCTTCTTAATATCTAACCTAAACTTCCCTTGCTTCAACTTGAAACCATTGTTCCTTTTTCTGTTATCTGTCACCACTGAAAATAGCCTAGCTCCATCCTCTTTGGAACCAGCTTTTCTAAATAATTCCTAACCTGTTCTTTCACAACTGTTAGCTGCTCACCTCCTCCACAGACTGTGCTATCAGGTGCAGTGGTCTGGGAGCTGACCTTGCCTGTGAAGACTGAGGTCAAAAAGGCATTGAATACTTCAGCCTTTTCTGCATCCTCTGTCACTAAATTGCCTCTCCTCTTCAGTAAGGGACCCACACTTTCCCTGATCTTCCTCTTGTTACTGACATACATGTAGAAACCCTTCTTGTTACCCTTTATATCCCTTGCTAGCTGCAACTCCAGTTGTTCTTTAGCCTTCTTGACTTCATCTCTGAATGCCCGAGCAATACTCTTATACTCCTCCCTAGCTGTTTGTCCAAGTTTCCACTTCTTATAAGCTTCCTTGTTGTGATTTAGTTTACTGAATAGTTCCCTGATAAACGAAGCTTGTCTTCTGCCATACTAGCTAGTCTTCCTGAACATTGGGATGGTTTGTTCCTGCACTCTCAGTAAGGCAGTACAGCCAGCTCTCCTGAACTCCTCTCCCCCTCAGACTGGCTTCCCAGGGGATCCTGGCCAAGAGATCCCTGAGTGAGTTGAAGTCTGCTTTTCTGAATTCCAGGGTCCTTCTGCTGCTGCTCTCTGATGGCTAGAAAATGGTATTTAGAGGTTTCCTTTTGGGAACTGGCTTATAGGAAAAGTAGTTATGCATTACAACAATGGTCCAGGGCAATGGCAAGGATTAATTGATTTCTATAAAGCCTGTTTTTGAAAGTTTCCTCAAGGTCTGCTATGTCTTACAGACAAGCAGCAAGCAGACACACAGGCTGGAAATTAAAGATGTGTACTACACTTTTCTATAACATAAGATAATGTGGCACAAAGTCACAGTGCCCAATTGCAGAGCTCTTGGGATTTTTGGTTTTGGGGAACAGACCAAATTAGGAGAAGACCCAGAAAGAACCAAATTAGGATGTGTGCATGTGGTGGATTTGTGAAACAAAGGGATATTCTGACGGGACAGAATGTGGACAGTATGATAACAACCAAGACACCCATCAGTGATATCCAGAGATGAAAAGCCATCACAGGAGGAGAAAAGATACAAAAGGAAGGATTTCATAGCAGGAAAGGGGCCCTGAGAGGGGAACCCAAGGCCTCCATGGACAGGGTACACCACCAGCCCTGTCTCATCTACCCCACTGGTGGGGAGTGGGGGCGGGGTGGGGTGGAGTCCCTGACCTCCAGGCTACTGACATCTGATAGTCAAGAGATAACAACAGGGTGAAGCTTGTGTACAGGTCAGATGTACCTTCTCTCTGATGACAGATCTAGGACTGGTAGATATATTACTGTTTGCATTATTCACTGTGTATCAATAAAATTTACCTATTTTCGAATGGAAAGGCTGTGGTCAGGCTGACGGCCTTGGATCCACCCAGAACAAGGTATCTGGATCATAAATCCAGTGGCAACACTCTTCATCCTTCCTTTCCTCAGAATCCTAAACTCAATCATTTCATGATTGCTGTTGGCCAAGTTGCCATCAATTTACACATTCCCCACCAATTCTTCCCTGTTTGTGAGCAGCAAGTCAAGAAGAGTACAACCCCTAGTTGCCCACTCCAACACTTGCACCATGAAGTTGTCCCCAACACTCTTTGATTTCCTGTGCACTGCTGTATTGCCCTCCCAGCAGATGTCAGGGTAATTGAATTCTCCCATGATAAGACTCTGGAGAACACTGAGTATTTCCCATACCTTGAAAGCCATTGCTTGAAGAAGGCTGACATTGATAAAGAAATCCAACATTGCCTCAAATGTAAAAGTGCAGCCTTTGGAAGCCTGAGGAAATGGGTGTTTGAAGGTCACAACTTCAGATTTGAAATCAAGCTCATGGTTTATCAACCAGTTGAGATTCCTACCCTGCTGTATGGAGTTGAGATGTGGACCATGTACAGGAGACACCTTGAGTTATTGGAAAGTACCATCCATGCTGCCTGCAGAAGATCCATCAAATCCTGTGGGAAGCTAGATGTATTAACATCCTCTCAGAAGCAAACATCATGAGCATCAAGACAATGATCATCTGACATTAAGTTTGCTGGGCTGGCCATGTCATCCAAATGTCTGACTCCAGACTCCCAAAGCAAGTTTAATTCTCCCAGTTCAGTCAAGGTGTATGTTCAAGAGGAGGGCAGAGAAAGTGCTTCAAGGAAGTCTTCAAGGCCAATTTGAAAAAAAAAAAAAGGAACATTGACATCAATTTATGGGAGACTATCATCCAGGACCACCCCAAATGAAAGAACAATCTGCTGCAAGGATCTCAGTACTTTTAATCCTTACAACAAGAACAGGAGATGAAAAAATAGGAGCAGCAGAAACAGTGTGTAGCAGACAAGATCAAGGATCTGGATCCATCCACCCCACATGGAAATGCATGCCCAAGCTGCAACAATCTGTCGATCCTAGGCATCTTCAGATCCACAGATAAGACGATCATGGAAGACAATCCTCCTTGACTGAAAGGGATTACCAAAGAAGAAAAACCAAGGAGAGGAGTTAATTCCAAATCCACAGGGCTCTCATAAAACATGCCTGGTCTACAGCAGCCTTTTGCATGTGCTGATTAAGCAGAGATACCTGACTTGAAGCCAATGTCAGCTGTAATTTAAGCCATGCAGTATTTCACATAGGTGGCCAGCTCCTAATGACTTAGAACAGTGGATACCAACCATTAGAGTGGCAGGCCAGGTACTTGTGACACTACTGCATGGAGGGCCACTACTCCCCTCTGGTAAAGGATGGGGAGATGGAGAAAAAGTGGGTGGTAGGTAGCTACCAGTATCATATGAAGGAGAGGGAAAGAGGTGGGCAGAGGGAGAGAGGAAGATAGCTTATCTCCAGCCGTGAAGTTGATCAGGGTCATGGGTAGGGCCCTACCGAATTCTTGGCAAAAGTGGGCAGCGCTGCTGCTTCTTTAATTTTCCAGGTTCCCCTGCACATCCCCCATCACTGATTGATCAAGGGTCTTCACTTGCAGCTTGCTGTTAATTGGCAGGGAGGTGAAAACTTCAGTTTCAGAGGCATCGTTTTTACCTCTTGTTGCTGATTGGCTGATTGGTCTTGGCAGCCCCACTACTTGTTGCTGACCGGCAAGAAGGCAAAAATGGCACCATGTTTAAAACCATGATTTTTACTTCCCTGCTGATCAGAAGTGAGCTGCAAGCGCCCCCCCCCCCCACCAATCAGCAGGAGGGGGAGGGAGATGCACTGGGGAACCTGCACGATTAAAGGAGCTACAGTTCACCCCACTTCTGCCTTGAATTCAGTAGGGCCTTTGTCATAGCATAAGGCAGGGAAGGGGATGTACCAGACATAGCTTCTTGCTGTTAATGTCTCATGCTTCAGGCTGGATCCAATCACTTGGGGGCAGGGGGAGCTGAATGTGGCCCACGTGCTGTAGGTTTAGCATTACTGACTTAGAATTTTATTAGTCAAAACCAACATCAGACACTCACATCCAGATAGTGCATATAATTGAACACTGGTTGAAAATAGTCAGTGAAAATATAAAAAAAGACTAAAGCAAATTAATCTCTGTCTCATGGTAGACAGCCATGTTCAAAGTGAATACCACTGATATCCTCCAAGGAACTGAGTCAGTAAGGAGCAGGTTATACTTTATATGTTTAAAAAAATAAAAAGAAAAGAAAAGAAATCAGAACAAAAAATCCCTTATATGACTCATTTAGATATAATCAAAATTTGTAGTTTCCATTGGAGGCTCACTAGACAAAGGTGCCTAAGCTGTCAGCTCAGTTAGTAACTGGTCCCACACTCTCTTCAACAGTGATTAGCATTTATGGTGTGATGCTAACTGCATTAGGAGTATCAGAAGAACAATATTTAATAGCATTTTTCAACCTAAAGGTCTTCTCTTGGGGTGCTGTGCCGCTTGCAGTTCTGTAGAAATGGCCTTAGTTTTAAAAGTCAGTAAAAATTCTACTGCTTCCTGTGGCAACCTAATGCATTCATAAATTTTGCATCAAGCAGTGTGAATCGGGTCTTTTGTCTGTAGGTACCAGAATTTTCTGGAGTTCCCAGTAAAGTTAACATTAAATGATAGAGAGCTCTTGGTGCTTGCAGACTGGTATTTTAGCCAAAAAGCAAATAATAGTCGTTTTTTTCTGAACATAGTTGTATTTGCAGGTTTACCTGGCAATATTAAAGACAATGCTGCCAGAGTAGGGTTGCATGGATTTGATGTGGAAGATTTTAATTTGATGCTAATTACTTTAGTTCCTTCCAATGCCCAGAGCAGGTTGGAAGTCCACTCAAGTAATCAGAAACGTAAAGGGCTTCAGAGGAACACAAGAGGCATCAACTTGAGGCATCAACTTGCTATTATTCAAATAGGAATGTGTAGCAGTTTGAAAGGTTTCTTCCCAAAGTCCCACCTCTCAGCATCCAAATGTGATCAGACAACACTGCAGTTGACTTTGTCTAACAGAATATAATCAAACAACCGTACCTTGCATAATCCCTAGCAAGTAGAAGGCACCTCTGTGATGTGGATGTGTAATCTGCTCCAAGAATAGCAGTTCCTTCCATTCCCCTGTGTCTACGTCCATGTGGTACGTTGCTGCTAGCCTCAACTAACAATAAAGGCTGGCATAATGTAGTCTGCCTCTTCCTGCCCACCTGTTGTAATGGCACATTGGGTCTTGACATCTGGTGCAGAGACAATAGACGGTCTTAACTCTTTTATTCTCTTCCATAAATCACAATTCAGGTCATGTAGGGCCAATATATTATGATAGTTATTCAAGAAACAGGGTTTGATTGTGACAATTGCCATAATTATTTTACTCAGAAAATTGATTAGGAGAGTAAAGTGAAGCTTGGTGTTGGGAAAAGGAGAAATTGCCCCATCAGTTCAAACCCCACTGAAGCCAATGGCTGGTTTGCACTAAAGCCACTGGAAATTGGTATCACTATCAACCTCATCAGCAGTGCTATTATCTTAAACACACAGCCATGGTGGAGGGAAATGGATAACCCAAGAATAACTTTCAAGTCCATTGAAATCTGAGTCTGATATAACAATGACTTGCTAATAAATCTTTCCACTATTAACTCATGCGTATTGAGGGGAGTGGTATATTTCTCCCTTCTCTTTCTCTACTTATACCTAATTACCATTCCACAAATAATTGGATTTTTTTCCCCCAGTGTTTGTGTCATATTGGAAGGTGGGCTCTCTAGATAAGATATGTCAAGATGCAGATAGGTATCTAATGAGTTTTTAAAAATACCTCAAGAAGTTAGGTGTCTAACTCCCACTGATTTCATCTTCATTGATTTTATCAGCAGAGATAACATCGTTAACTGTTTAGTCAGGGATGATCTTGCCTTGAAGAAGGGAGCTGGAACAGATAACCTCATGAGGTCCCTTCCAGCCCTGTTTTCTGAGGATCCTTGACAAAACTGGAGGGGAAAAAAACGAAAGCTTAAATGAAAGGTTTAGTGCTAATTCTATGTTTTATGAAGAAATCTCTTTTAAAGAAGAAACCGCTTAGAGAAGCTTGTGAAATCCTATTGGGAAACTGGAAATTATCTCCTAATGGAGATTGCAGAAGAACAGATACCACAACTATTTTGTTTTCTGGTGACAGATAAAAGATAAGAGATCATAAAATAGTAATCATAAGATTAGGTGCCGTGCAAGAGATGCAGTAACTAAAAGAACCTCGTGAAATTGCTATACTTTCAACATTTTATTAGCATACAAGACAAAATGTTCAAAATACTCCATATCCAAAGAAGGGAGTTAAACTTAAGTATGGGAAGTGATGGTACTTAGAGGTGTCAATATTTTTATTAAAAATAAAATACAAAATGAATAATATCATTTTTTCACATGTTTTCTTAGGGATCTGTTGGCAAATCTTTCATGCTAGCCAGCTGGGGTCTTGCTTTCTTTATTAAATGAATAGCTCAGCTATGTCTTGAGGCTAATACTGAAAGAGTGTGAGATTCTCTTTCATTGAAAGAATGAAAGTAAGCTGAAAAGTACAGGAAAACATAACGTTCACTGTAAACGATAAAACTGAATCACTTATATAACTTCCCTGCATCTAGAAAATGACATTGAAAAAGCTTTGGATTTAGGGAATGATTTATGTTTGGCTTCTTTACCAATATATTATTTATGTATCATATTTATTATTTGAAATAAAATAGCACCCACCATGGGTGAGGCCATTTCTAAGCACAATAATATCATGGACTGTGTGTGTGTGATGAGCAAAGCAGCTATTTGAAGTTCATTCACTGAGACCCCTTGGCCTTTAGAAAATTTCGCGAAGGGTTTGTTTTGTTTATTTTACAGTTCAGTGGAACGGAAAACAATTTTTCTTAAGCATTACTGGAGGCCATCAAACAGTCAGAAGGAATAATTTGTCTGCTGCTGGCTGTTCAGAGGAACTTAAAGGTATTCATTAAAGATGGGTTTTATGATAAACTGAGATTATCTTGATTTTTTTAATAAAAGGGTAATTATACTTATCATACGTAAGGAACAGCTATTTTCCTGAGCTTGTCCCCAGTCTAAGGATAGAGACTTGATAAGGATGAGTGAAAATGAGACAGATTTCCCCACCACAAAATGAATACAAGTGTTTTTTTTTCACCAATTAATTGAAGGTGATTTTGGAAGCCCAGATTAAAATGTGTTCACGGAGGAAAATACAGATATTAAAAACATACCCGCTTTGTCTGCTGTCACAGATGGGAAAGGGGGCTGAGCACATGGGGGGAAGAGAGACAATCTTATACTTTAGTCCTGCCTCATGTATTAGTAATATTCATTTTTGCAAAGCACTTTAGGACCTTGTTACAGGGTAATTTTTGGTAGCTTCTGGAGCTCTTAACACCTGGATTGTTCACACATTAACACCTGAAACTAGTTTTAAGCATTATTTGGCTCAAAGAGGGGGGAGCCCCAGGGGTAGGGAAGAAGGGGGGAAGCCCGGGGGGGGGGGGGGGAGTGCTGAATCTTACCTTACAGAGTTGCAAGGGTTAGGGGGCCCGGTTCTTAGAGCTTACTTGCTTCTCCTATGGTGGGGTGGGGTGGGGTGAGCTGTCAGTGGGCAAGCAGTCCCTGACCTGCGGTGGACCCCGGTGCTTCCCTCTGTGGTGGTGGCACCCTCCAGGCTTCACCTGCCCACTGGCACCTGGCCCAGGCAATTCCAGGGGGTGCCACTATCATGGAGGGAAGCACCAGGCCCCACGCAGCTCAGGGGCTGTGCAACTGGATGGCAGCTGGTGCAGACAGGCTCAACTAAAGAAAAAAAAAGTGGCAAGAGCCTTATCTTTTTTAGTTACTTATTTATTTTCCTCCCAGAGCCTGCCTGCCTGCCTGAGTTGCATGGGGCCCTGTGCTTCCCTTCGCGATGGCGGCACCCCCCGGGACGCCCTGGACTGGGTGCCAGTGGGTGCCACCTGGGGGGCGCTGCCACCAAAGAGGGAAGCACCAGGGTCCCCCACAGCTCAGGGTCCACTCTGCCCACTGGCAGCTTGCCCCCTTCCAGTTCAGGAGAGGCAGGTAAGCTCCAGCACCCCATGCACCATCCCTGCCATTTTCCCATCACCTGGGACAGCATGGGAATGGCTGGCTTGCCCCAGGGCAGAATGGTAAGGTGGCAGGAGGATGCCTGGGTGTGCTGGAAGTGGGAGAAGGTGGTGGGAACTGTGCACAGGGCACTGGAAGCCTGCCAAGCATGAGTTTCCCTGAGCATATTGGCTTCCAGCACCCTGTCCACTGTTGTACTTTGTTACATAGCAAACTAAAACACCTCAGATGGGTTTTACTTTGCTATGTAACAAAGTCATTTAAAGCAGAATACACTTTAAAGCAATGTAATTAAAATGGTGCAAAAGGGCAATTAAGCCACTTTAAAGGCCAATTTTGTTGTGTGTACAAAGGTCCATAATTTTCAACTATTTTCAAAGCCCACAGTCTGGACTGAACACCTCCTGCAACAGGCTACACACTTATCACTGCTAGTAAAACCAATGGAGATGAAAGACCCTTGATATGGTACTGCAAGATTGGAGTAAACATGTTCATTTAAATTACATTTACAAAAATAGCTTAATTAAAGCCAAATCCAAATCAACCTTATAGATGCCTAAGGAGGGCCTAGGAAGTACCCTGCTGCACCTACAACCACAGCAAGTGACCAAGATTGATGAGGTCGAGGGGGTGAAAAGCACCTTGTTCAAATTCATGGATGACACTAAGATGTGGGGAGAAGTGAGCATGCTAGAAGGGAGGCACAGGCTGCAACTGAATCTGGACAGGTTACAGGGGTGGGCGGATGAGAATAAGATGGGGTTCAACACTGACAAGTGCAAGGTACTGCACCTGGGGAGGAAGAACCAGCAGCAGAGCTACAGGCTGGGGAACTCCCTTCTCATCAGCACAGAGGCAGAAAAGGATCTTGGAGTCATTATTGACTCCAAAATGAACATGGGCTGCCAATGTGAGGTTGCAGTCAGGAAGGCTAATCGCAACTTGTCATGCATCTACAGATGCATCACGAGCAGGACCAAGGAGGTGATCCTTCCCCTCTATGCGACACTGGTCAGACCGCAGTTGGAGTACTGCGTCCAGTTCTGAGCGCGGCACTTCAGGAGGGATGCGGACAGCATCAAGAGGGTCCAGAGGAGGGCCACTCGCATGATCAGGGGTCAGCAGGGCAGGCCCTACGAGGAGAGGCTATGAGACCTGAACCTGTTCAGCCTCCACAAGAGGAGGCTGAGAGGGGATCTGGTGGCCGTCTATAAACTGGCCAAGGGAGACAAGCAGGCAATGGGAGAATCCCTGTTCCCCTGAGCACTGGGAGTAACAAGGAATAATGGCCATAAGTTGACTGAGAGTAGATTCAAGCTAGATATCAGGTGGCACTACTTCACAGTCAGGGTAGCTAGGATCTGGAACCAACTTCCAAGGGAAGTGGTGCTCGCTTCTACCCTGGGGGTCTTCAAAAGGAGGCTGGATAATCACCTATCCAGGGTCATTTGACCCCAGTACTCTTTCCTGCCATGGCAGGGGGTCAGACTTGATGATTTGCTCAGGTTCCTTCCGAACCTACCTACTATGACTATGACTCCATTCAGCAGCCACAAAACTCTTTTGGCATTCTGTTCCCTTAGGTGATACAGATCATTGCTAGCAGATGACAGTGCTGGTATCTAGCTTTTACACAGAAGCCCAGGTTACAGCATTCATCTAGGAAATGGCAGACCTAAGTTAAAATCCATCCTCACCCTGGGAAGGGAACGAACTCACATCTACTTGCCAAATAGTACCCTAACCGCCGGAGTATAGGTTACCCCGGATGGAGGTTACTCTGCTGTTAAGATAACCAAATTGAAGAGAATGTAGTTCTGCAGCAGAACAAGTTGGGCACTGAACCAGAATTGGGGATTTCTAGCTTCCAGTCCCTAGTGCTGGGGCTAATCCTGCTTTTAACTGAACACTGTCCAATATAAAATGCTTAACAATTCAGATAGGAAGCCAGAGAGAACATGACTAGCCCAGTGAGGAGGGTCTTCCTCTGGCAGGAGACCTTCTGGATTTCAGGCCCTGTTTCCAAGAACATTTATGCATTTTAAATTAGACCCTCCACTGATTAGACACAGAAATAAGCTTAGGGACTGGTGGTAGTATAACTAGGTGGGGTGACCTGGGCAGCTGCCCTGGGGGCTGACTTGGGGTGGTGCAGCAGGATATAAAAAAAAACAAAACCCAACGAGCTGCTGCAGCCACGAGATCACATTGGGGTATTGGGCAATCAGAAGTTTCCACTGCTCCTGTGTGTTGTAGCTGCCCCAGGTGCCTGGCTGTGTTACATCTATGGGGACTGGACCCAGGAGTCCTACCGCTCAGAAGAGTGACTTCCTATGGGCGAAAGAGTGATGCTCCAAGTTGTTTTCCCTATGGCTCCATTAATCCTACCTTCTTGGCTGCACAGTAGGTAAGAGAGGGCTTCTAGAAAGGCTGGCATGTAAGCTGTTGGTGAGGTTACTTGCCTAGGAAGTGAGATACATGGGTTTGAATCCTTTCAGATGGAAGAAGGCTTCAAAACCAAGCTTCCAATTTCCTGAATAATTTGGCTATTGGACAAAAGATGGTGACAACCTGTGCTACTGATTGTGCTTAAGTGTGAAAGGAGGGCAGGTACCTAATCTGAAGACCTGACTCAGATGCTGAGAGGCAGGAGCAGGGCTGGGGCTGTGACTTAGGAGTGAGCGGTAGGGGAAGTGCATGGGCATATCACTGCCCACACCCATCATCATATACCCCTTTTCCCTCTCTTCCTTCTCCCTCACACCTTCCTCCTTCCCTCCCCCCATCCTCCACCCCACAGCTTTCCTCTATTTTGATACTGGAAATATGGCAACCCTACCCTCCAGGATATCCAAAGAATAATACATGAAAAATGTGGTAGAACAGGTTTAAGAGAAGAGCTGGATAATGGCTAACCTGCATCTTTGTGGTAAAAACATTGCGCTGAGATAGCCCTTCAAAGGTGGGAAATCAGACATGCAGATTCAAATGCCTCAGGCGGAGGGGAGCCTCGAATCTGGCTCCCCACTCACTGAGCAAGGTGGGCCCTGCCACAAACCCATCTGTGGCACACCCCCAAAGCCTTGGGTTTCTTGCTGCTTGTCCCAAGGAAGAGTGAGGTTTCCCTGAGATAACTCCTTACCCCACAAGCCTTACCTTCATTGCCCTTACATGGGATCTTACAGCTGAAGCAGGCACATCTCTGCCAGCTGTGCCAGGTGGCTTCCTTTTGTGCTGAGAGATACATTTTTAGGTTCGCTTTTCCAGAGAATGTGCTAGCCTGGAATATCATTTGCTCAGAGATCACTTTTTACTTTGGGGAATCAAGAAGGAGAAAACAAGAAAAGGATTTATTATGTAGGAGAAAGGAATCATGCAAGATCAACTGACTGTAAGTTTGGTGACAGAAAGACAAGGAACATTTCTTACCCTCTCTTCTGGCTAATGGGATAGGTAGTAGCCAGATGAAAGCAAGGTCAGTGCTTCCAGTGTTTTCAGACATTGCCTTCCTGCTGACTCTGCCAGCCCTAACTGGCCAGGATCTGGACTCCTCCAAAGTTTGACAAAATTCATATGACCCTGGCCATCTCACAGCCAGCCTGTAAAAGCGCCCCCTCCCCCCATCAGCATTGTCTGTATTCCTTGTAAGTCTCAGGATCTCTCCCTGGGACATCCAGGGTATTCTTCTGGATGATGGGCCATTTCACTCAGATGCCTTTGTTATTATGTGGGTTTTTTCCCTAATGCAAGCAGACAGTAATGTGAGTGCCAGTGCCCATCCCAATAATGGCTCCTTTTGTCTATGATTTGGGATGGCAATTTTCCTTTGCTTAACAACACAATGGCTAGAAATATTTTGCAGTTATGCTTACTTCCCCTTTGCTTAAGTGCACATCCCTCAATACCTTTGACTAAACTACGACCAAAATCATAAAGACATAAAGAGACAATGTAATGTATTCTGTACAATGATACAAGCAACATAACCAGATGCAGCATATCATTGATTTTCCAATGAGACCACACATGCCAGGTCAGTGAAATAAACACAAGAAAATCTGTCTGACCCCCCCATGAACCCTCCAAAACATAATGTGGTTTGTGGCAGGCCTCCTTCCTCCCCCTTCCTTTTTGGTCATCTAAAATTTCAGGACTTATGTACATACAAAGCTATGCACTGGCCTGGCTTAGTCTACTGTACACAGTAGTCATATAGACACTTTTGTGCCTTTGCTGCACAAGGAATAAGATCAGAAACTGCACCTAAGTTACACAGCTGTAAAGTAAAATAGGATTCTGCACTTAAACCTACCAGGATACCATTTAGGTCCTTAAGGGATTTGGAAACCTGTACTTAACTGTTTTTGAAAGAAGAAAATAGCCAAAGCATCTTTAAAAATCAATACACTGTAGGTGACAGAGGCAATGGAGAGATGTGTATTTGAAACTTTTGAAATCTGCTCCAGTTTGGAGTGCTTCAGACCTGGAGTGTTTCAGTGAGGATTCCCATCTGTGGTCCCCTGCCAGAATGCTTCACATCACCAGGATCACATGCAGGGTGCTGTTCCCCAGCCAGGAGGTATAATAGGGGGTGCTTAGTCCTTTGGCATGCTCCCCACAGTGTCCCTTCCCACAGCGGGAGAGGACAGGATGGACAATGCTCTCCTGTGTCCTTGGCCACCCTCAGGAGCCTCTGGAAGCTGAGGGGCATGCAAGAAACCCTTCTCTGCAGCCTCCTGGATGTCCCATTGGCTTTCTGTGGCTCTGTCCCATACCCCGCTGTTGCAGAGGGCAGGGGTTGGAGCACTGTGGGATGCTGTGGGATAGAGGAACAGACATTTCAGGAAGTGCTTCAAAGGTATTCCTTGTTTTTTAAGTGCTTCTTTGGCACTGCACATCTGTACATTCACTGTTTGGAGTGCTTCAAATATTACATTTGTCCAAGGCCAGAATCTCCAAATCACTTTTGATAATTGAATATAGGCTCCTAATTCACTTAACCACTCTTGAGTTGCACATTGAAAACTCCTACTGACTTTAAACAGAGTTTCCACTCAGTAGGCCTATATAAGTGGGCCTAGGGTACTGTAATTGATGAACTAATAAGATGCGTTCTGTTATGTGGCACTTGCTTGCATTCTGGGATAGCTATTGATTTTCATTATGCCACTACAAAATTGGAGCGACTCCACTAAAATTAATGGAGCCACTCCAGTGTAATTGGGATCAGAATTTGCCCCCTTATATCACTTGCGAGATAATGACAAAATAATAGTAGCTATTATGTAAATCACTTTTTCAAGTAATATTAACTATTCATTTTTTGATTAGTGAGGACCAAATGACATTTTTGTTTACTAGAAGACTTCACAACTCAGACTGGAATTAAACCCATATACTGTTGTGTACAACGAGTGGTTTCTTACAACTGAATATGTACATGCAATATTAGAAGAAAATATTTTACTTCTGCAATCTACCTTGTACATTATTTTTTATTTTTATTTTATTTGTTCATATATCTTAAATAGCAGGTACTTTTAGGAATACATGCTGTGACATTTGCTGACACGTGGACTCATTTCTTGCAGCAATAAATATATGCTACTATTCAAAGGGGTGTTAATACAGGGTGAGGTTGTGTCCTTGGCATCTTCTAGCCTGATCATCATTTTCTTTCATTTGGATTCTTTCTCTGCAGTAAACTATTTGTCCTTTTTATCTTATCTTAGCTGTGGCTGAGACGGAGTTTAGTTGTGTTTTATGGTTCATCTAGTACCTATGGCCATTTGTACATGCCACGGGGGTTTACTTTGGTTTAATTCTCCTTAAATTGAAGTGATGGGTTTTTAAAAACACCACTTCAATTTAGGGCAAAGTAAACCCCTGTGGTGTATACACAAGGGTCGGGCCCGATCCTTACCTGCCTCTCCAGTGGTGGCTTAGACTAACCTGCAGAGACCGAATCACTTCAGCCTTGGGCTTTTTGACTGTCTGTACTTAGCCATGCTGAGTAGGACGTAGTACTGACATGATATAGACAAGCTACGTGAGACCTTCCCATACAGCCCAGGCCAATCCCAGAAGAACTCCTAGCAAAAAATACTATTTCTAAGGTCCATGCATGGATTTTGCTTCCAAACAGGGAAAGAGTGTTATAAGTATGAAGTCTTCCTTGCAAGTCACCTTCTCTGTCTCTGGGTCTGTTGATGTCCTTCCTCTGCATTCTGGGAGTTAATAAAATGAGGTTTCTACTCTCTGTAGTACTGAGTACCTCTCTTCTTTTCTGGCAGAGAATGCTGGCAGAATTTTCTTGCTTCTCTGGCCTCTTCCTGCAAAAAAAGGCATTTGAATGTTCTCATAATGAGGAGATGTATAAAAAAGGAACCAAACTTAAAGGCTAATTAGAACAGCAAAAGCAACCACTGAACAGAAAAATGGCAGGGAATATTTCAGTTAGCAAGATTACAAAGGATTTCTTAAACCCTTTCAACAGGGACTTATGGTACAGTAATAATAATGATCTGATATTATATATTGACTTTCATCCCAGAGGATGGCAAAGTGCTTTTGCATACTCCACAAACTGATACACAAAGCAAACATTTTATTTGGGGCTAAACCATATCCACCTATGAAATGATTCATGGCAATGCTGAGCAGCATTGCAAAAAGTTGAGGGGGGAAGTAAATGTTTCCACTGAATGAATGGAGTACTATAGCTACTTTCTGGTCTTACTGGCATTGGATCTACATTGATATAATTCTCCTATTTCAGTAGTTTAGGTTGTAGCCGTGTTGGTCTAAGGACATAGGCAGACAAGGTTTCTTGGGTGAATTTGATATCCTATTTCAGTAGTTACTCCAAAATCAACCTCAGTCCTGGCATTCAGAGATAATAGGTATGTCTACATGTACATGTACATTTACACTGTCTTAAATTTACTGTGCAGTAAATTACGGTGCAGTAAGCAGGAATAGGCCATGTGCAGGTAACCAGGGACTAAGTTTAGTCCCAGGTCAGAGCAGCCTGCCATGTGCCCTTGTGGCCCCTGGAGGGAGTTCCAGCTGCCAGCCACATGGCTGCCAGGCCTTGGGACTAAGGTTAGTCCCAGGTTGAGGCCAGAGCCAGCTGCCAGCACTTGGGACTAACTTTAGTGCCAAATTGAAGAAAGGAGAGAATAGCATCCAGAATCCCTGGCCAGCCCCCTAGTGCTTGGGCAGATCCAGCAAGGAGGCCTCCTGGGTTACTGCTTAGTAATGCATCTGCATGTGTGTTACTGCACAGTAAGTAATAGGGTGTAAATTTGATACCTGCATGATGCAGGTATCAAAATTCTTGCTTAAGCCAGCATAAGTCACAGTATTTACTGAGCAGTACAGATGTGCCTGTATAGACACATGCCTGTACCGTGTAGTAATTTTGGTTACTGTGCAGTAAATGTGCATGTGTAGATGTGCCCAATGAGACTGACTCTGTACTTGCACTTCATCTTGAAACTTTTGTTGGCATTTGAACCCAGAGTGAGTATAGAGAGGGCATCTGCTATAAACTGGAATGACAGAACTTTGTACCCGTTCCCTTGAGATAAGGGAAAACAGGGGGATAGATATGAAGAAAGACAGGTGCAGTGAGATTGCTAAGAATGAAATCAGCTGACTTGATAGAGATAAACAATAGAAGGTGTTCGAAAAGAAATAACTATTAAGTCTAAAATCAGATCAGTTTTCAGGGGAACTGACCATGCTCAAAATAAATTCAACTGTTTTTTTAGAAAACTGTTATGGGGGTATAGCAATACTTTTCATGCTAGGTTAAAATTTACTGGAACTTCAATAATGGTTGACTTTCCTAACTGTTGCTCAGCTTTTTTCACCAACAATGTGGATGTACATCAGCTTGAGCCTGAGCAGAGGATTTCCTACTTTTGCCAGTAGCTCTGCATCTAAGGGTGCTGACAGATGTATAGCTCCCTGGTTTAACTTGTGACACTTCACAGAAAGTGCCATGAATTAAACTAACCATCCCAACCCAACAGATGTTTGCTGTTGGGTTGGGAGGGCGAGGGGTTGAGTTCTGCTTTGGAGTTGATTCAGCTGAGGAACTGCATGTCTGCAGTTTCTCTTTCCTAGCCCCCCTTCCCATTCCCCTCCCAGTCCCAATGCTGTCTGTACAATGGGAGGAGGGGAGAAGGGAAGGGAGGAAGCTTGGGCTGGGGTTTGCCAAGCTGCACTTGAGTTAGGATGGGTGGACTGGAGCTCCCCTGAAGTGAGGAACTCCAGTCCACCCACTCCCACTCTAGTGCAGGCTGGGCAAACCCCAGCCCAAGCTCCCTCCCCTCCCTTCTCCCCCCATCCCTTTGTGCAGACAACACCAGGGGCAGGACCATGCTGCATCAGGATAGCAGACAGAAGTCAATGAAGGCACCTTCATCTGAACCCTCCTATAATGAGGGTTAATTTGTCAAGTAACTGGAAACTTTTAAAGCACTCTTAAAGCACTTCTGTCAGGGCACAGTTGTAGAGTGCTTTCAAGGGGTCGAGCACCTGAAAAATGTACCTTCTGTCTGCACCCTTAGAGTATACCTACCTGTTTTACTATCTAATTTTCAGTTTTCATCCATAAATTGCAAACTAGCTAACCAAGGAGGCAAGTATTTGTTGAGGTACACATCTTCTGAATGCTTTCTTAATTGTACTGGACTTTTTATAACTTCAGAATTTTTTTAAACATTTTTTTTTTTGATTGACCAACTAGGTACCTTGGTGTAATATGATGTTTGCCAGGAGACTGCCCAGTCTGTTGTGTGTAATAGGGGTTTGCCCAAGAGGTGGCAGTGGCAAAGAAGAACATAGGCATGATATTATCTTCACAAATGAAAAGATTACAAGAAAAGGAATACTTGAAATACTGAAACCTTAGCATGCTCATTTTTAATATATTCACTCCTAACTAGAAGTGGCTGTAGCCTGAGGCAGGCACATGATTTTGTTTGCTTGAGAGTGCATTTTTTTCCTTAGCCTGTTGTCAACTGCAGTGTACCCAATAATCTTGTCAGCTCAAGAAGGAATGGGACAAACTGAAAATTGATTCTTTATAATGACATCTGTGCTCTGAGGGACTGATCCAAAGCCTTTCGCGCACACTGGGAAGACTGCAGTGGGCTTCAGATCAGGCTGTAAAGGGTCTGTGATGAAATTCTTTAGCTCATGGCATTCATTCAGGTTGTTGTCCCTGATATCTGTGATAGGATATAATTTGCTGCAGCTGGCTTAGGTACAGAACCGCCATGGGCAATGCTTTATGACTTCCCTTTGATGTGCCATTTCATTGTGCACCTCATCAAAATCAGACAAACAAACATGTCGAGAATAGGTGCTCCTGCCATGTGTCACACTCTGCAAATCAAATGTGTAGAAACAATCACTTTCTCTCTTTCTCAGAACTCCACTCATGCCTCTGAATGAATCAGAGCATCACCCTCCAGGGATTCATTTTTTCTGTTTCCACCCCTACAAGTTCAGAAGGAGTTGTACCTATTCACTGCTCTGAGCTGATCAATCCTTTCTATATACTTGGTGCATACTGCAGAGCTGACTAATTAGCTCTTCAGTAAAGTGCCACCATCTACAGATGTTAGGTCGCAGTAAATTAATTAACTCAGCTGTAAAATAATACTGTCTGGGTCAAGTACTATCCTATGGCAGAGTCATTTAGTGCACCAAATGGGGCTGGCTGGGCCATGAGGGTGCTACATTGGGAGCTGTCCCCACACTGTAGCACCCTTTGTGCCCCAGCCAACCCCTCCACTGCTCAATACTACCATCTGGAGCCCTGGGCTGACCCCTGGGTCCCCTGCCAGCCCAGGGCTTCACCACCCCAGCTGAAGTAGCTGCTGTCCCGGACATATGGGAAGATGCTGCACCCAGGAGCAGCTGACTTCTGTCATGAACTTCACCTGAGTTTATTGCTACATGCTAATAGCACATATAGATCTACCCAATAATGGGAAAACCTTCTATAATGCATAATCAGATGCAAGATCTAGGTGAGGATTTAGATAAGGTTTGTTTATATCAGAGTCTTTATATTAGCACAAATAAATGCTGCTTATCTCACTGAGGGGGAGCAAATTTACCATGTAAGTAAAAAAAACAATTCTCTTTTTATTGACCTCACATTACTAGGAGATTCTTTCTATCTGAAAGCTCACACCATCAAGCAAAGTTGAATGGTCCAGACTTTAGCTGCTGAGATATTTCTGTGTAATTCCACAGACTTCAGTGGACAAATGATGATAGGTGCCTGGTAAAGAAATGGGTGGAATAATGAAAATTAAACTTTATTTGTATTAAGCATTATAATATTACTCATAGTACTACAGTCATTAAGTCAGTCCAGTCATATGATAAAGTCAGATAGCCCAATCTTAAATAGACAACTATAAATGTAGGGACAAAAACCACTTGCCTCGAGGGAAATCCTTATATGTACGCACATCTTGCAGCACAGTAATGTAAATAATGTATTGAGTTATAACTGCACCATGCAAGCATCTTTGAAAATAAGGTGATTCAAAATCAGCATATGGTTACTACACTAAAGGCCAGTGTTGCTAACCCAAGAAAAAATATTTTATTAACAATGTGCATACTGAGAACCACACTGTTTTCCTGACATATGCTTTTCATAATGTAAATGTAACCTTTCTACCATGCCGTGGACAACAGTAACAAGGGTCAGGTTCAAAGGTAGGGGTTTAACACCTACCTTCAAAATCTTGCTCAAGTCCCCACTCCAAAAGAGACTGTATTTTGATGTTTTAAAATTAACTAATTTTCCCACTCACAAGCAACATTCAACTAAAACAGGCTTATTAGAAAAGATAAATACAAAACCTTTAACCATTAAGTGAAATGCAAACAGTTAATAGTCTCAGTCACTAGTAAACCAGCTCAGGGAAGGGAGCTAACCCAGGGCTGATGTCCAGAGACTCTATACCTGTTCCAGCCAAAAGTTAATCCAAAATATTAAAATCCAGGCCCACAAACAATAACACAGGCATGAATTGCCCCCAAAACTTTAAACTTTGCATACTAATAAAGTTATATAAAGAAGGAATACAGAGTTACCATAATAGAACATAAAATACTGTATTTACTCAAATTTAAGATGACTCTGAATTTAAAATAATCCCACAATACAGGTTTCCCTTGATTTATGTGAATTCTGTATATGCAAATTTGGTCTTATGTGATGCGCATTTTTAGACCCATCAGTTGTTATATGTGTGGTAAGTTTGCTCTTATGCAATTGGCCTAGGTGCTCCCCCCCCACCCAAACAAGTAAGTATGTGGGGGGAGGGGAAGCCGGGGCTCCACTCACCACAGCCCTTGCTGCAGCAGCCCCAGGAGCAGCCAGTGCCAGCTGCCTGCAGCCGCTGGGCTGCATCATGCTCCGCCTGTTCCCCCGCACCTGGGCTCTGCTGTTGTGCAGGCAGCTGCTGTCATCTTTCCCCAGGGCCACTGCAGCAGGGGCTGGGGTGAGTGTGGACAAATGGAGCCCCAGGCAGCATGGGGCGCAGTGCAGCTTGTCTGTATTCACCCCAGCCCCTGCTGCAGCAGCCCCGGGAGTGGCCGGTGCCAGCTGCAGAAGGAACTGTCAGTGGGTGCCGGGGGGAGGGTGCCTCTTGTTGCTCTGCGCTTCCTGGGAGGGCTGTGGGCTGCTATACTGTACTAGGCTCTTCTCGGGGGGAGGAGGTGTGTGAAAAACTCTGAAAAGTGGTTTGTACATTCAAACTAGCATCTAACCTCATCACCAGAACTGAAGCCAACTTCCTACAGCCCAAAACACAAAACCTGCCAACTATCTCCAGTACCCCCACAAACTGCACACCAGAATCTATCAAAGACAACAAAACCCAACTACCTGTGGGGGCACGTTCCTCACCAAAAAACACTCTGCCTCCAGTGTTTTTCCAGAGGGAAAAAAATTACAATTGAAACCACTTTTCAGAGCTGGGCCTATAAATGGCACTTCATCAGCCTCCTAGGTAGTAGGTACAGAAACTCTTGGACTCAATATATATAGTGGAGTTCTGGCACATTGTGACCTGCCAGACATCTGACACCCAAGGCACTTCTGCACTTTCACCTGAGCTGCTACATCCCCTTTTCTCCCCTACCCCAGCCTGTCCCTCCCCCCCGATGCCTCCATTTCCATTTTCACTGATTGGCTTTCTTGCCTGCATTGCGGGCCAGGCCAGCCTCTGGCTTCTTTACTATTCCTTCCATCCAGGACCAACTGCAGGTACTTCCTCAGCCTGACAAAGGGGTTTTCACCCTTAAAGCTGGCATCCTGGGCAGCTAACCTGAGCTCACCTGGAGCCTCACAACTGCAATGCAACCAGCAAGCATCAGGCCTGTCAAAGACATGACAGGTCTGGGCATTCCCCAGCCAGGACTGTGTGTGTGTGCGTGTGTTAGCTGGAGGTTATGGCACCTCCTCCCCACTTTTCACCAAGGGATCGTTGGTCCTGGCATTTATGGGGCTGCTACAGTCCCACCAGGCCTCCCTACCCTGGCAGGGTGCAGTTTTAGTAGTCATGCCCAGGACCTGGGGCCTTCTCCTTCCCCATAGCCCCAATCCCATGCATCCAAGTTCATCTTGGCAGGAAAATGAGCTCAGCAGGGACATGTTCTTCCCCTACTGGCTGGTTATGCAGTTAGTGCCCTCTCCAGCTGAAAGCAGGGCATTACTTGGCTTTTCAAAACCTCAAAAAAGGAAATTGGTGCAGATGGAGGGAGGAGGGTGGCACTCAGTTCATTTGCAGGTGGAGCTTGGGGAACCCCAGCAGTGGGAGGTTCACCTTTAGGAACACCAGCTGCTCCACCAATGTAAGATCCAAGCAGGTGCGGTGGGGTGTCACAACATCCCCAGCAATGCTGAACACCCTCTCACTTGGAACACTGGTTGGTGGACAGGACAGGTGTTGCCGGACAACCGTGGCCAGATCCTGCCACATCTGTCTGCAGCTTGCCCAGTAGGCCAAGGGGTCACATTCCAGTGGCTCCACATCCTCAGTGAGATAGGAAACCGCCAAAGCCTCAGCGCTACCTGCCCGAGGCTGGGGTCTGCCATGGCCCACATTGGCAGTGCCTGGCATGAAGGAGACTGGCTGGTGTTGGTGCTGGTGCCAGTGCTGATGCTGGGAGTGCTGGCATGGGAAAGTGTATCCCCCTCTTCCACATCCGCTTGCCTCTGCACTTTGGCCTCCCTGACTTTGTTCACCAGAACCTGCGTCCAGTGATCAAGGGTTTTGGGGCTGCCAGTGCACACGCTCCCCTTCACCCTCAGGTCGCACATGCCCACCATCATGTGGACTCTACTGGAATGTAAGGAATCCAACCGTCTCCTGCTGCCCTCCTTCAGCCACCTTACCAGTGCCTGCACATCTGGTGACCGTGGCCTGCCCCAGCCAGGAACGTCGATCCCCTGGAACTTCTCCATTTGGTTCTCATCCTTCCCTCTCTGGGGGGATCACCTGGCTGAGGAGTGTATCACCAGTGCTAAGGGTCTCAGCAGGCTCGAGGAAGGGCTTGAGTACAACCAACATCTGGGAGATGGTACCCCACTCAGCTCTGTTTAGGGGGGCGCTGATCCCTATCTCCCCAAGCAAGGACATCTCATGGATGGCTTTCTGTTGCTCCACCAGCCTCTTGAGCATCAGGTATGTGGAGTTCCACCGAGTCTCCACATCTTGTATGAGTCTGTGCTGTGGGATGCTGAGCTCTGCCTGTTTCTCCCACAGCATCTTGCCCGACTTAATGCTGCGGTGGAAATAGCCTAGCACCTTCCTGCATTTTGAAATCAGCTGGCTTGTAGCAGTACTGGTAGCGGCGCTGTCACTGGCAGCCCCGTCCCCCTCCAAGGCATCCCTAACTATTAGGTGCAGCTCGTGTGCCACACAGTGGATGCTAACAAAGTTTGCATCACGGACAGCCTTTACCATATTGGCCCCATTGTCGGTGACCATGAACCTGTGGGTGAGCTTGGCCTGCCCAACGAGCCACCCCTGCACCATGCGGTTCATGGCCTCCATGATCTCCCTTGCTGTGTGGGACTCATCCAGCACCTTGGCTTGCAGTAGAGGCCACCAACAGCCTGACTGATTGCACCAGTGCCCCGTGAGGGAGAGGTAGGTGTGATCGCCACCCTGGCTGCTCCAGATATTGGAGGTGAAGTGCAAGGCTACCTGTGGCCGTGCTTTCATAGATTCATAGATTCATAGATGTTAGGGTCGGAAGGGACCTCAATAGATCATCAAGTCCGACCCCCTGCATAAGCAGGAAAGAGTGCTGGGTCTAGATGACCCCAGCTAGATACTCGTCTAACCTCCTCTTGAAGACCCCCAGGGTAGGGGAGAGCACCACCTCCCTTGGGAGCCCGTTCCAGACCTTGGCCACTCGAACTGTGAAGAAGTTCTTCCTAATGTCCAGTCTAAATCTGCTCTCTGCTAGCTTGTGGCCATTGTTTCTTGTAACCCCCGGGGGTGCCTTGGTGAATAAATCCTCACCAATTCCCTTCTGTGCCCCCGTGATGAACTTATAGGCAGCTACAAGGTCGCCTCTCAACCTTCTCTTGCGGAGGCTGAAAAGGTCCAGTTTCTCTAGTCTCTCCTCGTAGGGCTTGGTCTGCAGGCCCTTGACCATACGAGTTGCCCTTCTCTGGACCCTCTCCAGGTTATCCGCATCCTTCTTGAAGTGTGGCGCCCAGAATTGCACGCAGTACTCCAACTGCGGTCTGACCAGCGCCCTATAGAGGGGAAGTATCACCTCCCTGGACCTATTTGTCATGCATAGCTTTGTGTCATCTGCAAACTTTGTGCAGCTCCTCCCTCAAGTACTCCCTGCATGCCTGATACAGGGAGGGCACTACCACCCTACTATAGGTTGTGCATGTGGGCACTTTGTAAAATGGGACCAGAAGTGCTACGAACCGCCTAAACCCTGGTCGCTCAACTAGGGAGAAGGGCTGGCTATCCAGAGCAAGCATCTTCCCAATGCTCTGGGTGATCTTGCGCACCTTGGGAACGCGCCTCTCTTTCAGTCCGCATTTCCCCTGTTGGTCCAGGGTGGCCTGCCTCTGCTTTGGGGGTAAGGGGGCTTTGGAGTGAGCGGGGGACTTCCCTTTCAGCACACACATTGGTGCCAGGCTGAGTAGCAGGAAGAAGGGCAAGGGGGTGGTGCCTCCTCAGATGCAGCAGCATGGCCGTGGTAGAGAAGTGTCTCACATCCTTGCCATGGCTCATGTGCCTTCGGCAGTGCTGGCAGATGGCATACCTGGGATCATCTGCCACCTCAAAATGATCCCACACTACACTACTCCACTGCTTCTGGGTTGAAGGCAAGGATCCTGCCTTTTTCCCCTTGTGAGCAGGCTGAGGCTGAACAGCAGGAGGAGCTGCCTCAGCTGAGCCACTTGCCTCCCCAACCTCAGCCTCCTCCGAGGTGCTGTTTTCTGGAGGAGACCTGAGTCTAGGGGAAATGTGAGGGGTGTGGAGCACTAACTCTGATTCTCCCTCAGTCCCCAGAATTGCCTGAGCCAGAGTGCTCAGCATCCATGGTTCCAGCTCCAGCTCTTCCTCTGGCAGTGGAGGCTTATGCTGAGAGCTGAAATTGGGGTGGAAGAGGCAGTGATTCCACTGCTCATGCCCACTTCTGGACTGAGTGGAGGTGGTGCAGGTGCAGGTGCAGGGACATTAGGTGCAGACACTGCTCCCATCACCTGGCTTCCACTGGCAGCACTGATGTCATGGCTGCTCGGGAAGAGAATGCATCTGTGTTTGGGATGGGGGGTGGGGGGGACTTGCAGCTCTAACTCTCTCCTTACCCCCTCTCCCTCCCCTGCCAGAAGACCTGGCACCTGCCTTTCCAGCACACTTCATATTGAACTTTCCTGTGCTGCAAAAGGTCTGTGTGTGTGTGTGTGTGTGTGTGTGAATCCTTTTGTGTATTTGTCTGTCTTGTTCTTCTGTGAATGTCTGTGTCTATCTTATTCTGTAAATGAAATTATTTGTGTGTCTTCTTTCTGGCTCTCACTATATTGTCTATCTTGTCTTGTGCTGTGAATGAAATTATTTGCGTGTCTTCCTGTGTCTCAATATATTATCTGTGTCTCGCTCTTCTGTAAATATCTGTCTGTCTTCTTCCTCTGTGATTTTTTTCTATATTCTGGGTCTCCATGTATGTGCGTGCATGTGTGCATGTGTGCGTGCAAGCAAGCAATTTGTTGGCTGGGAAAACACAACTGTCTTTTTGCAAAGTTTCCAAAACAAGTTCCTCAAAAAATAATTCAAAGAAATAAATTGAATTGTAATACTACTAATAATTGAACTGAATAGCTAAGCTAAACTAAGCTAAGTTAAGCTAAATCCTAACCACTCCTTTATAACATGAAAAAGCAGCAGGCAGGTTTCAGTTGCAGCATTCCTCGCTCACACAGCTGCTGACAGGGAACGAGCTGCAAAAGGCACAGAAGGGCTGGAAACAGGGGCTTTTATGCTCTTTTTAGTCCCACCCCACAGATGCTGCCATTGGAAAGATAGCCAGGGAGAAATCCTTCTCACTGGCTACCTACAGATGTCAGTTTCCCACCCGCCCCCCTATCCCTCCCTTCCCCGCTCCCGCTCCCTGTCCCTTCCCTGCTCCCCCTCCCTCTTCTAATTCCTCAAAATGGCCGAAGCAGCTCCGAAGCATCTGAAGCTGGTCCAAAGCACTTTGGATGCCCCTGACCCACTCCGGACACCATTACTGGTATTCTGCTTCGACCTGGAAGTGCCACTTTGGACGCTGAAGCATCCGAAGTGGGTCCGGATCCAAAGTGGGATCCGAAGACTCTCACAGACCTAATCAGTGCTGCTCAAAGATGAAGGGTCATCACAGAGGAAAAAATATGCAAGGAGGGATTCCAGAGCAGTAAAGGGTCCCTGAGAGGGGAACCCAAGGCCACGATGGACGGAGGACATACCACCAGCCCATCTGACCCACTCCATGTTGGGGGGCGAGGGGGGCAGAGCATGGCCCTTGGCCTCTGACATCTAGGCTGCTGACATCTGACATTCAAGAAAGAACCTCAGAGTGAAACTTGTGTACTGGTCAGATGCACCTTGACTCTGTGAACCCTGGGACTGGTAGATATAGAATTGTTGCATTATTCTTATCTGATAAAACTATGTATCAATAAGATTTGCCTATTATCAAGTGGAGAGGTCGTGAACATCGTCATCCAGTGTGAACATACCTCAGGGTCTGACTTGCTATAGATGGCTCATAGTGAACTTGATATTTTCAGAAGCCACAGTACCCTTAGGATCAAGCTGCATGCTGATGCAATCAAAAATGCCTTCCTTTCCTTCCCAAAAGCCTGACTCTTGACAGTCCTTTAAATATTAGCATCAAGGAAAGGGGACACACAGGATTTTTATATAGGCTGGTTTGGGAACTCAAGGAATCTCTTTATGACAAAGGGAGAGGCATGCTAATTGGCAGAGCAATGGGTATGCTTACCTAGATAGGCTTTTGCCACTGTTCCTTGGATTTCACAGGGCTAGTTGAGACGTGTACAGTTAGGTGTGTGTTTTTGGTGGGTGGGTACCAGCTATGAGGCACAAGTGGAGAAGATCAGTTTGAATGCCTTCTCAGTCAGTGTCTCTGATTCCAAAACTTCCAGCAAGTTTGTCAGAGGCATCTTGAGGATTCAAGAAAAACATTCTTGCCATCATTAGTTAGAGATATATGCATGCTGCAACCAATTTCAAGCATGTACATGAAAATATGCATAGACATGAGGGCATGCAAGTCTATGCCTTAGAGACTTTTATAACAAACTTTCTCATTAATAAGCCTATGGTCCTGACCTATGACCCTGGCACTTGCCTCAAAGACCATTGAAGAGAAGAATTACAAAAGGAACTGGAAGGCAAATTCTAAAGTATTATTTAAGGTAGCACCAACACTATATCACATGCTTTTCAAGCAACCTAGTTGAAGGATCCCTCAACCAAAGAGATCCTAATTATTAAAACAATTTAAAGGAAGGCAAATAACAGTAGGCAATTTCCATACAAGCCAAGCCCGTTCAGTTGGAGACGTTTAAGTATATATTCAATATTCTTAAATAATGCATTGAGTTTAGGGAGGTTGTGACACATAGGGGGCCATATAGGAGTAGACACGGAGAAGACCTTGTGAGTTGAGGGTGGGGATATTGCTAAAGTGAAAGAGTAATGAATGAGTGACATGAAGCTTTGCAAAGCAGTTGAATGTAGGGGCAGTTATACAGAACACTGAAAATGGTGACAAAAAGCTTGAGTGTGGTGATATAAAAAACGGGGAACTTGTGGATGTATTCAAACCAAGGATTGACATGCTTAGATTAGTGGATAAGTAAATTCATTGATGTCTCATAGACTGGTACATATAGGCCGCATCTATAATGCACTTAACTGTGGTGTAGCTAGATTTGCTGTGGTGTAAAGCATCACTGTCTACACATGTGACAGTATTAGGCTGCAGTAAACTAATTAATGCTGCATTAATATAGTACTGTCTGAGACAGTACTATCTTACACTGGGGTAATATACTATGATTAAATGCACATATAGATGCTGGCCATGGACCTAAATTGTGCCCAGTCAGCCTAGCCAGCTGGGGGCCAGACTCCTGCCTGCCACCTAGCCATACAGTTCCACACTTTCAGCTCCTGGAGCCCAAAGCTGAGCAGACCTGACATGAACTGCTCCATCCCAGCTAAAATTGTTGCTGTCCCAGGCACATGTGTAGGCAGTGCACCCAGGAGTAGGTTACTCCAGCTTAAACTGCTCCAGAGTTTATTGCTTTGAATTAATAGCACATGTAGATGTACCTATAGAGTAGCAAGTATACTGCTCTGAAGGTTGGTGAGTATTCTTAAATGTGAGACACAGAATAAAACCAGATTTATTATGTGCTTAGTTTTCAATGATACTGATAAAGAAATATTGGTCAAAGTAAAATAGAATCAGCAGAATATGATGTTACAGTGTGTGACTCTGTACATCCATTTTATTTTAATCATACAATATAAAATATCTATGTAGTTTAAAAGAGAAGAATGATTTTGTAAGTAGAACAGAGCTCTTTTCAAAATTATATTTTTTTTAGCAAAGAGACATGGTGTGGTGAAGGCAAGATGAAAGAAGACAGGGAAAAGTAAAAGAAAGCACTACAAAACATTATGATGTCTCTTCGCTGGATTGGTTTTGCTGCTGACTTCATTGGGAGCAGGTTCATGCCCTGTCCTCATTAATGCAATCTAAAAATGAATTCAGAATATTCTGTACTACTTATCTTCCCTGTTTTGTAATCTATAGGTGACCTTCTCATAAGAGGCTGCTTCATTACAAGAGACTGTCAGCTCTCTTCTGTAGAAGTCTGAGATTTCTAACATCTTAGAAATTTTACCTTGACACCCATCAGTCGAAATGTAGCTTTTATTTTCTTTGAAATTCACACCAGCTTGGTGATATCAGATGAGGCAAACATTTGCAATGTTTGGAAGCTGATGAGGTCTACAGATGAATTATTTGTGTGATTACATTCGCTTAGCAGGAGTCTTCTCATTGATGCATAATTCCCCACTATGTATTCGTTGCCCTGTGCAGATAACCCAGAATTCATGAAAGTATGTGACCCACCAGTGAAGAGTTCTTTGCAGAGCTTAGGTCAAAGTGATCTAGGTACTATAATGTTATATCAAAATTGTTTACAAAGAAATGTCACCTGGTGCTCTCCTGCCACCTTAATATTTTATGCATAGCTAGAAAGAACTATGTTTTCATATTAACTTATGCTGGTTATTGTATAAATGAACTAGCATAAAACTATAAAACAAAGTTGCTGTTACTATTAGTGTTATATACATAGGGTGATGATATGTCCCGGATTGGCTGGGACAATCCTAGATTTTATAAGCTGTTTCAGCGTCCTGGTCATTGGAGAAAATTTAAGCAAAGTCCTAGATTGGCAGAAACCTGGGAGTCACAGGGTCCAGAGATGTGTCAGCATGTGCGTGTGTGTGTGTGAATGGGCAGGGTTGGAGCAGGTATTGGGATGCTCTGGGGAGTGCAGTGACTTTGTTGTTAGAGCTGGGTCTGAGTCTGGGGTGCTGGCTGGGCTGGGTGCATTGATTCATGGCTCTGGCCCATCCTGGCACCTTCAGTTGCATCCTGGACATACACCTCTGGCCTGTGCCAAGTTGGGCCAGCTGCACTACAGCCTCCACATAGCCAGGCCTTAAGCAGGGAGGGAGGTGCAAGGCTGGGGCTAGCTGTGTCCACCCAGCCTGAGGTCCAAGATGCAGCTGCAGGTGTTGGGACAGGGCCTGAACTGTGAGTCAGACAGAGCCATGCAGTGCCCCCAGCCCAACTGAAACCCTAGCCCAGGCCCTTGCCACAGCCCGCAGCCCACAGCCCACAACCCCAGCTCTGGTGAGAAAGGCCTTACACTCCTGACACCTGCTCCAACCCTCCTTGCTGTCATACACTGCCCCAGTGAGTGTACATGTGTATATGTACATGCACATGTGTGTGCCCCCTGGCTATACCCCCCACATCCTGACTTTCCCTAAAATAATTATGGTCACCCTATATATACATTATGATAATACCAAATGTCTAAGAGAGGGCCCCATTTTAATGTACATATAAGCACCTGCTTATAAGCACAGTTTTACTATGCAAGGGTGTTGTGCTCTAGAAAACCAAGAAACAAAAAACCAGTGTCACAAGCAGGGAAGTGAGTTGCTTAGGTCACAGATCAGGGCAATGGCAGAACTGAGAGCAGAGACCCGGACCTCTGAAATTCAAGTTGAGTAGTTTTATCTCTTAGGCTGTCCGGTTACTCAAGTCATTTTGTAGGAATTTTGCATGCATTACATTATCCTGGCATCTTCTTAGCTTATAATGTGTAAACCTTGGATGACAGGAAGAGTTGGAAATATGCTAATGAAAAAAGCACTCTCACTAAAGCAGGAACTCTGACTCAATGCCAGCAAGGGCTTATTTTGTATATAAATTCAATGGTGTTGACTGATATGTATTTTTTTAAAGTTCTTATTCAGAAGTCCCCAAGGGCACTTTGTAAGCATGTGAAGGAAGATCGAATACAAGTACTAGTGCTAAGAATCTGCAAGTTGACTTGCTGCTTTTCTTCACAGAAGTATTAAAATGCAGCCCACATGAATATCCTTTCATTTAAGAAAAACAGTAAACAAAGAATGATCCTGAAGTGCCAGGGATGGATTTTCAGTAGCTACAAATGTACATGGATCCATTTGCTGTAATGGGATTAAATTATTTTATGCCTGCTGAGGGCCTGAGCCTCCAGGTTTTAGGCACAGACAAAGCCCCTTGTTTTATGCTGAACATTAGACCAAAATTATGCAGTCAGTATTAGTTTTAATGCTGAAAACTAAGGAAGTTATTAACATTCTTCCGCATTGCTATTTGATTTTTCCAATTCAAGTGCTGTTGTGTAATATTTTAAACATAAAGACCTGAGTGTTTGAAATTGCTCATGCCTCTTCTGAGGAATACAGCTATTTCCTATTCATGCTGATAAAACAAATTATTAGGCACTTGGGTCCAGATCTCAACACAAGATAATTTGTCAGTCTTATAACCCTATGATAAAATGACTTCAGATTTTGCAAAGTAGAACTTCTATGAATGCCTATGACAAACTTTCCATTCCAAACCTTCAGTTTGTCTGTGAATGGATAAATACTTAATCTGAAATCTCGGCTTTAAAATCAAATCATGGGCAGAACATGAGCTGTCTGTAAATAATAAGAAGTGTATATTAAGTATGCCTTTGGTATGGAAGAGTTTAGTGCCACTCTTTCCTGACTGCATCTCACTGTACTACTCGACTTTGTAGCCAATGACTGACTGTAACAGGGTGGCCTTCTCATGGCCGATTTACCTTTGGCCTGCCCACTTGTTCTGAGCCAACCACCCGCCTTCTTGCCCTCCATGCCTTGATGTTAATTAATTAATTAATGATCTTAATAAGTGGGAGGCTGCCCATTTCTTGCCCTGATGCCAGGGGGCACTGTCTGTGGCTCCATACCTCTCCTACACCGCAGCCCATGCTTCACAGATAGCATCCTCTGTTGTCAACATCACCGGCCCTACTCTGGGGCCCAGAATCCTACTATTTGAACCCCACCTGGATCCCTCCATTCAGGCAGCCTACTCTACCTTCATACTAGGCTGCATAGCTTCCTTACCTGCTCCCCCTTATGGGTGTTGTCCCCCCAGGACCTTTGGCTACACTGGCCCTGGCCTCACCTCCAGGCCAGTCAGAACCCCAGGTCCTCAGCTCTGGGCATCCCTCGTGGTGGGCCCCTGGCCCTTCAACCCTTCCAGTCCTGGCCCCAGCATTCACCAGTCGGGGGATTTCAAGACAGGTTTCTGAGTCTATGGCCCTACTGTCTCACTGGGGTCCACCTTCTGAACCGTACAAGAGGGTAACCCACCCAGTTGTGGGAGCTGGGGTTAAGGCGCACCAACCCACCTTTCACTAGGGTAGTAACTGGCCTGGCATTTCCCAGGGGCTCCCACACTACTGAGAGCCCCACCAGGCCACCCATTCCTGGCAGGATACAGCTTTAGGTCATGCCCAAGACCAGGAGCCTCCTGACCATCCCCTACAGCTCCTCCCTTACCTCCAGGGTTTTCCATGAAGTCTTGCAGCCAGGTGTCATTGCTGTGCCTCCAGCCAGCAGCAAAATGCCCTGTTTATATGGGTGGCCAGAGCTGTTAACTGGCCACCACAATTAAGCACCTGCTGGCTACTTGGCCCCGGGTCTTAAAGTGGCAGGCACAAACAGTGCCCTGCCACGCTGGCCCAGAATGAACCAGAGTATTCTCTCATTTGGTCTGGGGAGTCAAAGGCAGCCAGTGGTGATGGTAGCCAATTCACCTCTCTACATACTATGGGCTACAGAGTGCCTTGCTCATGTTAACTCTATGGGCTGCTAGCCTTGTGAGTACTCTTGACCCGAGGGAATGATTATTTGTTGAGCACTGCCATTCTCCTAAGTGCCGTAAAAGTCCAAATTAATTTTGGTAACATTAATTCAATGCAAAACTGCTTATACATGTATTAGTGATATAAGATTATATATAGCCGTAGTTAACCTCATCATTACAGGGAATGTTCCCAGTTGCTTGGGATTCCAACTTCAGATTAATTTGTTTAGGCACAAAAAAAGGAAATTTAGAGGGTACGTCTACACGTGCCAATTTTAAGGCATTTTAGTCCCATTTCAGGTCCATTAAGGACACACATTTACATGTGCGTGCCCTTAATGCACCTTAAAAATGGTGATTTTAGGTTATTCTCATCTAAATTTGATACCTGCAAAAGCAGGTATTAAATTTAGGCACGAATAGCTAAAGTGCATTAACACACATGTGGACGTATTATGGCACATTAATGCTGTGTATGGACTGATGGGACTAACTTTAGTCTTACATGAGTCTGTGCCCACACTGTTAATGCGCTTTAATGCATTCACGTGTAGATGTGAGCATAAATCGCCTTAATGCGCATTAAGCTAATGTGCATTAAATTTAGGTGCGCCTAAATGCACGTGTAGACATTACCTAGGTGCAGTAACGTGGTGTCTGATTCACCTAATATTTGGGCATATGCACTTATAAATTGAATTTAAAATGGAGATATGCATCCTGGGTCTCTATATGGTAAACAAAGATACTTAAAACCAGATTCTATTCCACCTCTTGGGTACATCCCCAAGCAATAGCTAGCCAAGTCCCTTAGAGGATGTGAATCCTAAAGAGTCTTGGTTGAATTATTTCTATGAGAAAGAAAGAAAGAATTCTATGCCCTTGAATCAATAAGCATATAAATGTATGAGCAGGACTTTGTTGATCACGGTAAAGAAATAAATAAATGCATACACTACAACTAACAGATGTCTAGTGTACACAAATCCCTTGTTGATCCAAGCCCTAATTTTTTATAATTAATCTATTATGCTGTACAACTGCAAGACAGAATCTGAGTCAAAAACACAGGCCTCATCCAAGGTCCACTGAAGTCAATGAAAAGACTTCATAATTTCCCTGAGTTTTGGACTGGGGCCTTTGGACTGGATTTTAAGCTGTTTTAAAGCTGATCTTAGACACTCAATCATTGGTGACTCACAGAGCTGTAAAAAGGGAGTTTTCACTCCTCTGTGACATTGCTCTCAATGCCATTGACAGCCAGCTCTGTAGAGGGATGAAAACAAAATGTAATCAGGCTTCCAAATCTCCCCTTTGTGGAGAAGTGTCTTTCCAAGGAGCTTTCCCAGTAGGGTACCCTCACAGATGCAGATAAGTAATGCTGTGAGTATACATCCCAATCACAGATACTTATTGCTTCTATGCCATGCAAGATGAGAGATATTTTTGATTTCTGCTGAAACCAATTTTTTTAAAGTAAAAATGGGAGGGATGTGATGAGGAATGTATTGCAGTGCAAGTAAAATATAGTACCTAATCTTCGTATGTAAAACAACAGGGAATTTAAAATCCTAGTGGGATGGTCCTATGAACAGGGTAATAAATTGGCACTCAGTGGAGCTCTTTTCTCTTCCCAGTTCTCTCACCAACCTGCTGTGCAAGTTCGTTTCACTTTTCTCTTGTGTCTTTTTCGCTTCCTGTCTTACTATTCTGTTTAGCTTGTAGAGTCTTTGGGGCTTGGAGTTTGTTTCACAAGACCCATCGATCACAAAGGGGTCCGCTTTCAGATGGCTATTTGAGAAGATATACCAATTAAAAAAAACATAACAGCAAAAGAGGTTAAACATGTACGTGGAATGTGGACTCCCTCTCTCTCCCCCTCTCTCTCTGTGTGCGTGGGTGTCTTCCAGAGTATATCATTCACGCCAATCTTAAAAATAAGTACTGGATTTTCTTTAAAATTCAAGTAATATTTTTGTATCTGTCTGATCCCATCTCCAATTTTATTTTTATATACATTGACAGTTCTCAGTTTCTTTGCTGGTTTACAAAGCCCTAGAATGATTCTTTTGGCACCTGCTGATGCTCTTAGCAAATATAATTTTATTGGGACTATTTATGCTATAAATGGCTTTTAAAATTTTGGTTGCTGAAATCATATGGATCTCTGGAAATGGCTTGTTTACCCTTTATGGATATTTTTTTTTGTAATAATAGATTAGGGTTTTGTTTTTTGTTTGTTTGAGGACTTTTAAAAATATTTACTTTTTGCCTTCCTTCTAACTTTCTCTTTCTTGAGGAGTCACAGTGTGGGGATGTTCATATATTATACTTGTGTAAGTAAGTTCTGAATCTATCCCTAGGTTATCTTTCGACTTTTACAGCATTTAGACTGTCAGTGATCAACAAATAATCATTGTGGAAGCACATGTAAAGCTTTTTTGGATACAACTAACAGATTATAGAGCTATATGAAGATAAGTTCAAAGAGAATGTATCAAGTTTTTTTATATTGCTGTTTATTATTGTAAGCTTCTGAATTCCCAGACAAAAATCAGAGTTTCATCTGGTGTGCTGGGTGCTAGAGAAATACAAGGTGAGCACAACTACATGTGCAAATAGCATATAGCAATAAACTCAGGAACAGTTCATGCTGGAGTTTATTTCTCTTATTTCTCCCAGATGCCGTGTTTACATGTGAGCCTGGGATTACAACACGTTGAGCTAGGGTGAAGTAGCTGACAAGAAGCCTAAGGATCAGCTTGCCAACCTGGAATTGCTCTGCCCCAGCTTAACATGCAGCAAAAGGGCTGGCTGAGGTACAAGGGTGCTATAGTATGGGGCTAGCCAGAAGGCAAGCCCTGCATTGTAGCACCCTCTACATGTGCGTTTCTGTGCATGCAACTACTCCACTGTAGGATAGTACTTGTCCTGGACAGTACCATCCTACAGTGGAGTTAATTAATTTACTGTGCCCTAATACAGGCACATGTGTAGACAGTGATGCTTTACGGTGAAACTAATTCGTCAAAACACGGGTAAAGTGCATGTGTAGATGCACCCAGTGAGTAGAGAAATGCAAGATGAGAGCGCATCCCTACCTGGAAGAGGTGATGGTATAAAGGAGTAAGAGAGAAAGAGGAAATGGAAAGAGATAGAGGATATGTCTATACTGGATTTTTTCAACACTGTACCCACTAGCTCTCGTTTTGTGTGCACCAAACCTGGCAATGACAAAACCTTGCCTGGGATAAAATGGTCAGGGATGGTTCTGCTCTGAGCAGGGGGTTGGACTAGATGACCTCTAACAGTAATCTTCTGATTCGGTGATTCTAATGAGGTAGTGAAGCCAAGCTGAGGACATCTATTTCTGCCATTCTGGAGATTTCTGTCTCTGTTGTGCTCCATTTCCAGGTTTGGCTCATGCCGAATGGGAGACGTGGGCTGGGTTGTGCCTGAGGTGGTGCACCCAAAGCTGCTGGGGACTGCACTGTGTCGGCACACATATAAGTACAAAATGATGAAGTGACTTGCTCAGGCTAGCAGTGGAACCTGTGACATCTTATTAGAGGCCATTCATCTGTCCACCAAAGCATCTGCTCCTCTTACTGTTGAATCATATTTGTTCATTGCACTACTGTCCAGACCTCCAGATACCTAGGGATAGATTCCGATGCTATTTACAAAGGAATCAATCAAATGCCATTCTTATGAAGGCAGTCCCTGACTGCCTGGAAGAATTGAGCAGGGTCTGGTCTGCTATCTCTTCTCTTGGAGATCAGTGCAGACTAAAGTTTTAAAAAATGTTGTAGAAGATGATTTCATTAAACTAAAATAAGTCAGGAATAAAAACAGAAAACAATGTATACAGCCTATTCTCTGTTACTGACTGCCATTTGTCTCTCATAGAATAGAGCTTATAGCTTTCTCATGAAGTCAGCTCTAATAGAGGCCAGGAGGTCAATGGAAGTTGGCTGTTTCTTGTCTTTTTTTTACTTCATAAAAACACAACAGAGATCTCATTTTCTGTTCCCAGTACTAGGTGAAGAGGACCGAGGATGTCAAAATGTGTGGATTTTTTAGTAACACAGCTAACATTTCTGGATTCCTTGATTTATCTCTTTGTTACTATGATGAAAAGTGAAAGTGTTTACAATTAAAGTTAATGAGCATTTCATTGCTCATGACAGTTCATTTCAATTAAAATTGTGCCTATTTTCTCCTCTGATTGAGGAAAATAGTCAAAAAAGCTTCCATGGCAACACACGATGTCATACTTGAAGGCTCCATAGCTGGGTCTTGAAAGGAATGCTGTGCAATCAGATTTACCCTTAGAAAAAGGGAGCCTGAGATGGTCTTGAAAGGTCTAAATAATGCCCATCATTGAGGCCCTCCCACATTCATTCCTCCCCCGAGTCCTTGTGCAAAAGAAGCTTCTTTATATGGACTTCTAGAGCACACCAATGTATATGAATTTGGAAAGCACCCTCATCACCCCCCTCACCTCCACACAGTATCTCCTCTAGCGTAAGGCTGTGTAGATACAATACATCTACCATGGTTCTTCCTCTAGGAACACTGGGGATAAGCAAACAAGGTAGAACTTATCCAAAAGGAAAATAACACATTGATCTCACCGTCTTCTTCACTGAGGATTGATGAGACAGACATTCTTCAGTCTGAACTCCCTATGGCCCATTTATAACATAGTTGATGGCCTGATAGCAATAGATTCAGTAAATCTTGCCCCTAACTGAGAACAGAATCAATCTAGCTCAGTGTGAAAATCAGTAGATGCATCCAACGGGCCCAGTTCAGAAGCTGTGGGTAGGTAAGGAATTTAGTACTGGGCAAGATGATGCCAGTAAGCATTACATCATACATTTAGTACCAGGCGGGAATATTATTTTCATGAATGTAATTTATATAAATATGCAGTCCTGCACATTTATGTGCTATGCTCTTACCCTTCACCCCTTTTACCCCTGCCAAATGCAGTCATCATTTTCAGGGGCGTACTTGGTAGCCGTGTTGGTCTGAGACAAAAAGACATACAAAAAAACTAGAACTCTTGGTTCCAAAATAATACCTTTTGGTCTAATAAAAGGTATCATTTTGGAACCAAGCGTTCTAGTTTTTTGTATGTCATCATTTTCAGGGATTTGTTTATTCTTAAAGTACAGCCTGCCCGTTTATTCCTTGTTTCTGTGCTGAAGATTTCTTTGCAACTCAGCAGCATTCAAGCCTTCAAAGAAATTTTACAGTAATTCAGTCCCACAGAAACTAAGGGGCATGCTATAGTCACCTAAGTGAAAAGTAAACTGAGCCCTGGAGGCTACATTTTAGATTATTATTTTCATATGTATGACAACAAACTTTACTTAATGTATATGGGTAAGTAACATGGTGAGATATACTCCAAAGCATTTATCTTCTAGATAAGTGACTTCTGCAATGCCACACACCATGTGCTAGAGAGAAGCACCTGAGGAGTCCTAATTTGCAGTCCCATGCTTTAAATACAATAGCTGTGTCTGTGGTGCAACACTGCTGCGCAGTAGTAACCAGCCACTGTGCAGTCACCATCACTAGGAAGCCGTGCAGGGATGCTAGCGTGCAGTAATGCTGGTTACTGCATAGTCATTTAGTACTTGGATATGCAAGGACATGTGGTTCTTATTCCCAAGTAAACCATTAACATTGTTCTCTGCTCTTATTGGGAAAAGACAAAGCATCTGTCTATCTCTTTTTCACTTCTAAAATGAGAAGCTTGTTGTTAACCCACTTGTCACAATTGAAGGTAGCAATTTCATTAATTCTTCGTGAATTCAGCTTTTACTGTGACAAAATTTCGATACCTCTGCTAAATGATGACAGCGGCACTTTATCCATCATAGTTTAAGTAATCTGTGGATAATATCATGACAAGTGGTGTTGATTTGTATAAGAAGTTAATATTATGAATGTTACGTGCCTCCCAAGGCTCTGGGGGCACAGCGACCACCTGCATGTAGTGGCAGTGGGGACATGGTGGTAGGGAGTGGAGAGTTCCTGCAGGCGGCCACAGAGGTGTCAGTGGTGATGGTAGGGAAGGGGGAGGTTGGCAAGCACCAACCACTGATCGGTGACCACCTGCAGACACTGCTGGCAGCGTTGGCAGCAAGTGGGGGGTTTGCAAGCGGGGACCGCCCACAGGTGCTTCTGGCAGTGGTGGCAGTGGCCAATCTCAAAGGGTGCACCGCCAAACTCAGGAGGTGCACATGCACCTGTGTGCATCCCCTATGCGTTGCCAATGGCTAATATGCTAGTTTTTCTTGGGACAATTTAACACCTTAGGGTGCATCCCCACATGCAGAAGCATGTGTTTCTATGGGTACAAAAAGCAGCAGGACACATTTGTGCCTCTGCTTTGAGCCCCAGGGCATGCCCCTGCACATGCATTCTGGTGTGCATCAAATTGTCCCAGGTGGGGTAGGAAAGGCTTGGACCAGCACCTTTTCTGGCTCCATTGACTTTACTTGGGGCCTTGGGGGCCTCCTGGGGCAGCAACAGCTCTGATCTGGCCACACAGAGCCTGGCCAGCAACCAGAGCATGGCTCTGGGGTGGTCAGGCTCCATTTCTGATGGCACACACTGCCTCTGAGCATGCCACGCCACTTTTTCTATCTTTTTTCTTTGGATACCGGGACATCCAAGTATCAAATTTTGGCACTGCACTGCAAATTTATGGTGTGGCACACAGTTGCACCATGTGTGCTTTGCAGTGCCCCAAACAGGTTTGAGGCGCTGCAAACTGCACATTTTTTTAGAGCGTTTTTACACATGCTGGCAGGGAGGGGCACTTTAATTAGAGCAGCTCCGACAGCCATTCTAATTCAGGTGCCCAGAGAGTCTTGTGTATCAGCATCCCCACACTTCAAAACGGTGGCAGAGGTGCTTATATAGCTCGTTGAATAAGCTTTAAATAAAGTGTCCCCACCACCATTTTGAAGCATGGGGACACTGATACACAAGACACAGGGGCTGGCTGAAGCAGAGTAATTACCACACGCCGGCAGACTCAACCATTACTATAGCTTCGTTTGCTGCTTCCATGGCACAGGACATCAGCATAATGGACCAAAGGTCGTTAGTATTACTTTAATTAATGATAATGAGGTAATTAAGACGGGAGGCAAAGAGCCTGGGGCTTGGTAGATTTATGGGATGGCTAAGTGGCTGCAGACAATTCCTTTTAAGACATTTTTTAAAAGTCTGCCCTCCAAAGAAACTTGATGCTGTTTGCTCAATCAGAACCACTATGGCATAAATTGTAGGACTCAATTTGCAAACCCCTTTACAAGGTTTGTCCAACTCTTTTTTTTTAGGTTTCATTAATCAATACCTGTAGAGATTTTTTTTTTCTTTCCAGATCAAATAAGTACAACGTCTAATTGGCATACTTGTGATTGACAATCTTCTAAAAACCTGTTTGTGAATCTACTAATTGATATCTTGCTCTCCTCCTGTCCTGGCATGCAGCTTTATTCCTATAATCCCTATCCTATTAATTGTGAAACTGTATTAGAATGGTCTGGTATATATATGAACAAAGTAAAAACAAATTAAACGGTAGGGTACCCTGATAATATAGACTCAAAAAAACTGAAGACAAATATTTATCATACAGAAGTAGTCAATGTTGGTCAAGTCAGATACATCCTATTTAAGACCTGAGTAAATTCAAGAGGCAAAGTGAATGAAGAATGAAGGAATAAATTATGTGTTGTGTTTGTTTAGCTTCATGTTACAACTGAATTTTACAAACTAGAGAAATTCAGAGATTGAAATCCAAAGAACAGGTGTATCTGTTGTTTTTTTTTAATGGAACTGATCAATATTGGCCTTAATCTTATTAAGTCTCACTTAAAATTACTTCCGGAAATTAATATTTCTTTTATGCTTGTGGCCTATATCGATTTTTCCATGGGTAATACCATTATCAATGAAGATGAGATGGATCCAGAAATCTCTGGGAACGTTTCACCTGAAAAACATAGCTGAGATCTGTCTGTATTGTGTGTTGGAGGAATATCCCTTTTGAAGGACACACCACCATTTCAAATACATTTCATCTTAAATCGGGGCAAAAACATTGACATTTTTGTGGACCAGAATTTAAAAAAAGATTCTATTATGAAACAGTGAGTGAAAACTTTGATAATGTCAAAACAATTTATTTCTATGAGGTCACATCATTTTGTTTTGAAAATGTTATTCTTTTGTCTTTCTTTTGTCTTTCTTGTTATTCTTTTGTCTTTCTTATTCTAATGTCCACGTATAAATATGAATGATATGCATATACTACAACAGGACTGTCCGACTGGTGGCCCAGGGATGTATGCGGGTCCTAAAGAGCTAGCATGAGGCCTGTAGGCTCCCATCTGGTAATATTCCCCCTCCCCATTTTTTCCTGCTACAGCAGCCACGAGGGAGCTGGAGTACCTGAGTTGCATGTGCAGCTAAGAAGGGAGCTTGCCTGTGCTGTAGGTGGATGGTGTATGCACATGCCCCAAACAAGGCAGGGAAAAGCCAAGTTGCCTGTGCTGGGCATGTGGTGTGTATGGCTGGGAGATGGGGGAGCTTGGCTGTCCACACTATGCTCGGGGTGGGGGGAGGAGCAGGTGGTGGGCTACAGAGCTGCCTGTGCGGCACTTGCAGCTGGGAGAGTGGACAGATGGGCTGCCCATCTAGGCACTCCCTGCCATGCACACAGAACTGGCTCCCCCAGTCCCAGCCATGTGCCCCAGCAATGCAGCAGCTTCCTTCCTTCCAGTTGTGCAGGGGGACCTGGGCTGTATGTGCTATGGAGCTGCTCATGCCCTATATGCAGCAGAGGGAGCACTGGGCAGCCAAGCTCACCCTCCCTCCCAGCTCTGGAGTACCCCACTCCCCCCCCAATTTCCTGACTGCATGTGCCATGTGTACATGGGGGACCTGGGCTGTGTTCTGGATAGGGCTGCTTGAATTGGGTGCACAGTTTGGAGAAGGGGGTGCAGCTGGGCTGGAAATCCTCACGATGCACATGGCCGGGAGAAGGGGGACATGGTGGGGGTGCAGCCCTGGATTCTGCAGCTCCCAGCTCCCTGGAAGGTGGATAGCTCTACACTACTTTATTAAAACTGAGGAAAAAAAAATGTTTAACAAGACCACTGAAATAGAATTAAATAGAATAACAATAAAACAAAACTTTTCAATGTTATCAACATGAAATAGTCTGATGTGTTCGTATCTGATTAGTCATCTAGAAAGTTTCCTTTGAAAGTGTTCCTGTTGTAAATGTTGTAGAAATGGACGTATTTCAAGACAAATGAAATTGTGCTCCCCAAGGGAAACCTATTTTGTCAAATTTCCCCTCCACCCCACCAACTCTAATTAAGAGATGTTAGAAAACACAGTGTCGAGCTAAATTGTCTGGAGCATTTTCACTGGAAACAAGTTGAATGAGAGTATGCCATTTCCTGAGATTTGAAATATTTTTCAGGGATAAGTCCGTTCCAATTAAATCACTTACATGTGCACTTACATGTGCACCCAGAATTGCAACAGGTGGAGCTGGGGTGGAGCAGCCCCAGCCGGCAGGGAGCCTGGGGTCAGCCTGCCAGCCCAGAGCTGCTCTGCCTTTGTTCAGCGTGCTTCAGAGGGGCTGGCTGGGGCACAAGGATGCTGCAGTGCAGTGCAGGGCTAGCTGGCAAGCAACCTCCATACTGTGTCCCAGCTAGTCCCAGGCAGCCCCAGTCACTGTTGTGTCCCAGCCAGCCCCAATCACCATCTATGCATGCATTTCAGCGCACTAAATAACTCCATCATAGAATAATACTTGTCCTGTGCAGGGCTATCTTACAACACAGTTAATTAATTACTGAGCCCTAGTGGAGGCGCACATGTAGATGGTGATGCTTTCAGTGATGCTTTTGGCTAATTAGTCAGCTCCCCAGTAAAGCACATGTGTAGATGCACTTAATGAGACCAAAGGTTGGAATCATGAGCCTGAGTCTCTTTATAGATTCAAGCTTCAAAGACATTCATATCCCATCAATCTTTGGAATAGTTTGGGTTTGAAAGCACATTGGATGCTTGTTTATCACTGTTTTCACTGTTTGTCTAGAGGCGGTAGCAATGGGAAATCATTATGGGAAGCAGAAAGTATCACATGACTAAGCAAATCCTGGTTTTTAGTGAAAAGCTCCAGATCTTGAGGGAACTGGAATCCGGTTCTGAACTTTATAATACAGGATCCATTTCCAGTTTAAAGCTTCTAGAACTACAACAATGTGATCCTTTTCACTGGTGCATTATTTTTACACTTCAAAATAGGCATCCTTTTCATCTTACAACAATAGATCTGATTCTCTTCTTATTTGGATGAGTGTGAAGTGGAAGTAACTGCATGCAAGTTGTGTGAAAGGAGAATCAAACCTCTGGTTTTTAGTGTAATTGATTAGTTTCTCTCTATTTTTAAAAAAGTAATTGCACTAAATACATTTGTAGCATTCATCCTAAAAATAGCAGAGTACCACATAAAGGATGCTGATGTTTTCTCGACAAGTATGATTCATAAGAGCAGCAGTGTGATGACTGGAACATTTCCCAGCCAATATGATTATGGTAACACCATCAATATATGGAATTAAAAGACCAAGCAGATGTTTTTACATGTAGTCCTATATATACACACCAGGCAAACACCATCTTTTGGAAGGACAGATGGCTGCCTGTTGCATTGGGGGGGGCGGGATATGTGTGATGCAACTTCCACCAACATCTAGTAATATTATTCTTAACATTATATTTTACTGTTTCAAACTACTGATTAAGAGGGTGGAGGTCAAAGAAGGTTTATGAGATGAAACCTAGGTTAGCGTTACAATGTTGCAAGACTTGTTCAGGAAATACCTTGCTGTAACAGATACTTCATACAGTGTAAAGATGAATGGAAGATACAAAGCTCAAATCTAGATTGAAACTTCTCAAAAGTTGGTGTGTTCAGATCCTGGATTTTGATTTAGCCCCATTTAAAATAAATGTAATGATATTCCTTCCTTGCCTGACATCTCTCCCCTCACTAATAGTTTCTTTCTGTATGTACGCAAAACAACCATGGTCTTCTAATGGCAGTGAAAAGCAGCACCAGACAAATGCCTCATCTCAGGTAGATAATTTTGAAATGTTAACATAATTTTTACTTATCTGTGTGATATTGCTTAACTATCCTAGGTACTCATACAGGCCTCATTTCCCTTAAGATTTGAATGCCTCACCCACTAATGTATCTACTTTCTCACACCCCTGTATGATAAGGAAGTAGTTTCATAGTTTCATAGTAGTTAGGGTCAGGAGGGACCTGAACAGATCATCTAGCCTGACCCCCTGCTACAGGCAGGAATGAATGCTGGGTTCACAAGTCTCCAGATAGGTGATCGTCCAACCTCCTCTTGAATTTACCCAAGGTAGGGGTGAGAACCACTTCCCTGGGAAGTTGGCTCCAGATTTTGGCCACCCTAATTGTAAAATATTGCCTTCTGATCTCTAACCTAAAGCTATTCTCCATCAGCTTATGACCATTGTTCCTCGTCACCCCAGGTGGTGCTGGGGAGAAAAGGGCTCTGCCTATTTGCTGTTGATCCCCTTTGATGAGCTTGTAGGCAGCCACCAGGTCCCCCTCAGCCTCCTCTTGCTGAGGCTGAACAGGTTCAGGTCCTTCAGTCGCTCCTCGTAGGGCCTGTCCTGCTGCCCTCTCACCAAGTGGGTGGCCCTCCTCTGAACCCTCTCCAGGCTGGCCACATCCCTTTTGAAGTGCGGTGCCCAGTACTGGACGCAGTACTCCAACTGCGGCCTGACCAAAGTCACATAGAGGGGTGGCATCACCTCTCTGGACCGGCTTGAGATGCATCTTTGGATGCATGACAAGGTATGACTGGCCTTGCTGGCTGTGGTCTGGCATTGGGGGCTCATGTTCATCTTCGAGTCAAAAATGACTCCAAGATCCCTTTCCGCCTCTGTGCTTTCAAGAGGGGAACTCCCCAGCCTGTATGTATGCTGTGGATTCCTCCTCCCAAGGTGCAGCACCCTGCATTTGTCTACGTTGAACCCCATCATATTCTCATCTGCCCACTTTTGTAGTCTGTCTAAATCTAGTTGCAACCTCTCTCTCCCTTCAAGTGTGTCCACCTCGCCCCACATCTTAGTGTCATCAGGAAACTTGGACAACGTGCTTTCAACCCCCTCGTCCAAATCGCTGATGAAGATGTTAAACACTGCGAGCTCAAGGACTGAACCCTGGGGGACCCCACTGCTTACATCTCACCAGGTTGAGTACGACCTATCCACCACTACTCTCTGGGGGCACCCCATCAGGCAATTTTTTACCCATCCAACTGTGTAGGCATCAATGCTACAATCGCTTAATGTATTAATGAGAATGGGGTGAGAGATAGTGTCAAAGGCCTTCTTAAAGTCTAGAAAGACTACGTCCACAGTGACACCATTATCCAAGTATTTAGTTACCTGGTCATAAAAGTACTATTATTCCCATTTTATAAATGACAAATGAAATGTTAAGAAACAAGTCCGAGGTTACACATGAAGTCTGTGATGGAACACACATCAGCGCTAGTCACAGGGTGATATTACTGCAGATGGTTGTTGTGTGAACGAACTCTCTCGAGTCCTAGAGTGCCCTGTTGCACCCTCCTTCCTTCCTCATAACTTTTAACTTTATATCAAGAAACAGCTATAGTTAAAGTGATGCAACCCAATAGAATAGTCTCTGTTCTGAAGGGATGATGATTCCTGTATGAGAACATCTTGTTTTCTCTTTACTTAGATGATAGGATTTTGGGGGAAATGTTCATCTTTCTTGCTTTGTGTTTCTACAGCATCTGGGGCCTGACTGTAGCTCTTGCTACAGTTGTCCAAATAATATATTCAAATTATAGTTATTTCCTTAAATGTATCAGTTGGAGACATACAAAACTTGTGCATGTAAAGTCCATAGTTTTGCAGGCATTTCAGAAGCACAGCACTTCTGAAACTAATTTCAGCTAAAACTGTTTTAGCTGAATGTTCTCATAGCAAAGTAAATTGCTTGCTTGGTTTGTTCTCATTTTAATGCATACTGTGAAAACTTATGAGGTTCCTGGGATTTACATGAGCAGGTCTGGCAGCTTTTTATATTTACTTAGACTGTGAGATACCATTGGAATTTGGGAAGTGTAATAGGGAGCTGGAGGCTCTTTTTACCTTAAGGGATGATGCAGCAGGCTAAGCTGGCTGTGCGGGGACCAGCAGCTAGGAAGTAGGCTAACTGGTAGTAGGCTAGGTGTTCAAAAGCAGATCGACCCATAACAACAGAGTAGGGGCTAATTCTGGATGGCTGACTATCCTGGGAGCTAGCTGCCAGCAGTAAGCTATACAGGACGCAGACATCTACGCTGCCCAGGAGCAAAGACCTGCAAACATCTCAGATAAGCAACCACAGAGAAGGGTGGCCTAGTCATCAGGCCTAAATGGCAGCCCCTGAAGAGCCATCTGACTGGAACAGATGGGACTTTATAAGCACATAAGGCCAGTGCCTGAGAACAATCAGGCAGTCTGGCTGCCCCCAAGATGCAAGTAGAAAGCTAAGGGGAACTTATAGCCTTCAGGGGGAATTATTGACTCAGTGTGGAGAGACTTTTTTCATACAGCTAGTGGGCTTGCATTTTGTTTTAGTTTAGACCAGCAGACCAGGTGTGGCTGTAAGGGGTGAAGGGCCATAGGGGTGTCTGAGGGACATGCATGGTTTTGAGGCATGCCAGGTGCATGGACATAAAGCACAGGCAGGCTGAGGCTGAGAGGGCTAGAGCCAGAGCCCAGAGGGGAAACACAGCTGGTTGGAGGTCAGGAAGGGGACAACAGAGGCTGTTGAGAGGTTGAGACTGAAAAGCCCGGGCTGAGTCAGGTTACCACTCTACAGCTAGAGTAATCTGTAGGCTAAGGCGTAGAAGGCTGAAGCCTATACAGTAGAATAATTGGCAAGAGAGTGACATCTGCGCAGCATGGGCATGGCTGTAGGGGCAGAGAGAGGCCACAAATAGCTCTTAAAGCAATTGATGCCCTTGAGCACAGACAGGGCCCGGGGGGGGGGGGGGGGGCATGTAGTGATTGAGGTGGACTGGAATCAGCTGGGTCTGAGAGCAACCCAGGGGCTGAAGAAGAGGTGAGATCTTGCTCTAAGAACCTAGGGTAGCCTCCCTTTTACAATCAAAGAACTCCATCAAGGTGTGGCAGGAAAGAGGAAAGGGAGGGTACCCAAGGAACCAGAGTGGGGCAGGAGCCAGGTTGCCCCAAGGGGGTGTCTTGGCTGCTCCTGGGGCCTGGCTCTGTCACAGGAAGTATTTGTCATTGTATCCAACATGGATAAAGGTATGTTTATTATATCTGTATTTGCTAGGTATAACTTACATGATTCTATATTGGCTTACATAGATAGCTGTTTTGTTCCTTTCTGTTCCTACTTTTAAAATGTCATGAGTATTGAAATTTGGCTTGTAAACATTGTTAAGATAAAGTAATGTAAAAACAAAGAGTTTTAAATTGGAAACTGGCTACAGTTTTCTATTAGCTGTCTCACCAATGCCACACATCAATAAAACTACCTGTCAACCCCTTCTCACTATTACCCTATTTATATTACATTATCCCTTCTTCCTCTAGCATCACACTGGGAACTCATGTTGAGCTGCTTACCTACCGTGACTCGTTAATCCTTTTCAGAGTGGCTGCTTCCCAGGACTCTGCATTTTATTCTGTAAACATGGTCTGCTTTTTCCTTGTTCCTAGAGGACACCTAGGTGGCACCTTGGTGACTAACCAGAGAGGCATAAGCTTTCTTAGGCAACAGCTTGTTTTAAGATTTACTCAGAGATCACTATCTTTAAATTTACTTCCAGATCATTAATGAATTACCTCAGGCCAATTGTGTGTGGGAGGAGAGGGGGAGGGAAGGTATAAAACCCCAAGCAAAATACTCCACACCAAACATTTGTTACCGTCTGCCACTAGGAAGAAGTTGAGAGAACAAGTATAGGAAAAGTGTTAATCACATCACATAATGTATTGCATAAAATAGAATAGAATTTTATATAAGTAGCAAGAAATATTTTGTGAGTGATACACATCAACAAGTTATCTTTCTTTTATAAACTAAATTCAAGAAAAATTATAAATGCTCTGCATGACAACAACTTGTTATACCAGACTCTACCTTGAATATGTTTCTGTCAATACCAAGCCTAAATTTGAGCCACACAGGATTCCATGATTCATAAGTGCAAATACGTTTCATGTTCCCTTTGCACATAGAACACATATGAACTTACATATATGAAATATGCCTTGCACCTATGAATCATGCAACTGCCCTATTGCTCAAAGTTAACCTTGGTACAGACACCTATGAGGTTGAATGTCATGTGACAATTCTCATCCTGCAGGACACTTCTGTTCTTTCTCAAATTATTTATCTCATGAGATAAAGTAATTTGAGAAAGAACTGTGGATTGATGCACATTGGTGCTCATTGTTTTGGCCTCACAGGCCAGATGAATGGCACGAGGTTGGTCCAGAGGCTGTATCAGACCCGATACATTGGCATAGGGCTCCAAGCTGCCCCCACATGTTTGGATTGGGTGCAAGGGCCCTTTGTTGCCCCTACTCAATCAAACGTGCTAGGATGGGATTCTGGGGCCCATGCTGTCTCCCAGCAAGCCCCATGCAGCGAGATCAGATCTCTGGTGTCCCAGGGCCCACACTACACTCAGCCAGCCCCAGGCACCAGGATCAGAGCCCTGGGGCTTTGTGCTGCCCCACCCGGACCCAAACATTAGTATCAGGGCCCTGAGGCCCCACACCATCCCCACCGAGCCACACCTGCTGGGATCAAGGCTCTGGGACTCCAAAGCCTCTCGCTGCCCCTGCCCAATCCCATATTAGCCCTCCAGGATCAGGTCCCTCACTGCCCTATGTGCCCTATGTAGCACAAAGCCCACTCCCCACATACTCATGAGAGCCCTGTGAGCTAGATGACCCAGCAACAGGGGCAAAACCTGATCAACAAGTTGGGAATTGAGCACTCCAGTGTACATTTTTTTTGGATGTGGAAAATGAAAGCAGGATATGCTCTTTAATCTTAGAGAAAGAATAGTTCTATAGTTACATTAATGGGATTCAGACATTCAATTCCTCTCTCTGCCCTAAATTTCTTGTACTGTATGAATTCCTTATCCATCAAATGTGGGTAATTGTCCTTCCTTTCCACCCCCAATCACTGCATGTCTTGTCTATATATTCTGTAGACACTTTGAGTTGAGATGATTCTTCCTTGGTATATATAGCACACCTTGCACAATGGGTTCTTAATGTCTTTCAGTTTCTAAGGACTACTGTAACACTAATAGTTAATAATTAGTCGGTTGACTATGCAGTAATATTTGTTATTTGTAGAAAATCTGCTCATGTACTTGTTCATTAGCCATCATTTTCAGAGTAGGGTGCCTCAAATTAAGTTCCCAAATCCATGGTTAGACACTTAGATAAAAAAGGTTGATTTTCAAAATTATCAAGCGCCTGTAGTTTCATTTAAGTCAATGTGATTTCTAGCTGCTCAACACTTGTTATAATCAAACCTTTTTATAGTTGCCTAAATATACATTTATGTACTTCAGAGGTTTAAATATTTTGGCCTGAGTTCAGGTCAAAAACAAGGGGAACAGGAAAATGGCACAAAATATTCATAGTATAATTGGCTGCATTAGGAATAAGAACTGCTCCTACATACATACAATCTTTTACATATGTTGTCTGATTCCCAAATGAGCAATCAAAATGCCCTGGATCTAAGGAACATCTTGGAATCACATTAACATTAGACAAGAGTTTTGCCTAGAGGGAAAAAAAAACCAGAGAACTCCTTATTTGCACTTTAACTGTCTTGTGGTCTCCAGTGTAGATTGAGGTAACATTTCAGAAACATTTATCCTGGAAAAAAAATAATAAATGAAGGCACCTGATGGCAAGGTTGAGAAGTCAAATGGCAGATGTTTGAGAAGTCAAACAACAAGGGAGTTGGAGAAGTCAAACAGCAGATGCACAGGAAGCCAAAAGCGTTTACCTGAGAGAACACCTGTCATTTTCTCATGCACCTGTTTAATTTTTTAACTCTACTACACATGCAGTGGTAGTTTAAGAAGAACAGAAGATACAAACCCAAGGGAGTGGGGTTCTTGGTCTTTGTACTAGCGATTAGTGGTGTAGTACCCCTATGGAAAACTTTTGTGGAGCTGTTTGCACTGGTAAACTTAGTATAACCAGAAATGGGGGTAATCGCTCTGAGTGAAAGTAGTTTTTTTTTGCCTGTTTAAACCTAGTGTTGTGTCTCTACATTGATTCTCCTTTTGGCTGCTAATGATGACACCTGGGTAAATCCCTCGTGTAGAGAAGGCTTTAATTAATAATCAGCTACTTGCTACAGTCATTAGTTAGCAGGAAGGCCAAGTTGAATTCCTTGACACATCTATATCTTTGAGGTCTGCAAAGGAAAGTATTCTATTCATTTCACCTGCAGGTTCATACACAAAACTGTAGGATACTGCTTTCTTTGTAGTAGCTTTTGATAAATAGTGTGGGAATGGGAAGCACAGTACAAGACTAATCCTTAGGATATGTTGCCTTATTAGAAAAGCCACTAGACTAGGCATTTTAATGACTTTTCACAGTAAATATAAATAATCCCCCAAAAGGTAGTAGACTCTGCTAGGCATACTCTTTTCATAATAAACACACGCGCACACACTTCACTTGTGCTCATAGTATGATTTGAGGGTATATGTAAATATTCTCAATGTAATTTGATCCTTTCCATGGAAGACATATTGCAAAGCTTTGAAATATTCAGGCAAAGATCTATGCAAACATTTATTAATTAAAGCCTCACTGCTCTCTGTGACAAGCATTGTTTATTATGCCCATTTTAACAGATGGATAAATTAGGCATACAAAAGTCACAGTAATTGACTGGCCCAAAGCCATAAACATGAGTCCTCCGAGCATATTAACATTCCTTTTCTGTCTACTACTTTGACCATTGGTTTATTTTTATCTGTGGACTTTATCTGATGCTTGTTGAAGCCACAGGAGATCTTTCCCTTGAGTTTGAAAGCCATTGGTTCTTACCCATAAAGAGTTCATGGGGTTATAGACTTTTTCTTGCCTTTATATGGGAAAGAGGAGGATGTAAAATGCATGCTCATGTTACATTTTCAGAAATCTCTAATTTAATACAGCGCATCATTTGAATTCTTTCCCATAGTGTAGTTGGTGGGTATCCCATCTGGTCTTTGAAGAGTGGAACTGAATACAACCCCCCCCCCCCCCCAAGCATTGAAATAATATTATTAAATCACTAAAATCTATTACATTTAGTGCCATGCATGAGACAGTCTTATGTTAAAAAGGACTTTCATATATAGTTTATCTTGACTGAAAGAAAAGGCTGAAAGACTAGGATTATGTATTTTGGAGAAGAGAAGTCTGAGGGGGGATCTGATAACAGTTATCAGATACCTGAAGGGAGATTACAAAGAGGATGAAGACAGACTTTTCCCTGTCACTGAGGGGGACAGGACTAGGAGCGATGGTCTCAAACTTCAGCAGAGGAAATTTAGGTTGGAGATTAGGAAGAATTTTCAGACTAGGAGGGTGGTTAAGCATTAAAAAAAGCTGCCTAGCATCCAAGCATCCTTGGAAATTTTCAACAAGGTTCAGGAAACTTAGAGATACACTTGTCTGGGGTGGTTTTGTCTGGGATGATTCTGCCTTGAGCAGGGAACTGGAGTAGATGTCCTTGTGAGATCCCTTCCTATGATCCTATGCTTTAAAGTTAGATATGGGATGAAGGAGGGAGAATGCCTTTTTCTTGCTCAGTGGGGCCTATTGTTATTTGTGCTTTCTATTTATGTTACTCAACTCAGCTTGGTTCAATTCTACTACTCTATATTATATAAATAGGCATTACAGTACAAGAGGATAGATTTGAATCTAATTTCAATGCAGTCTCAGGTGCATAGTGGATTGCATTAGGCAAATATGTTTTTATTACAGAATTATTGGTCTTTTCTAACAAATGTAGCTACCATAGCTACCCCTTTGCTTGCGTGGGATGAAATTCTTATGGAGTGACTCTTCCACCTTTCTTTGGTAAAATTCAATAATATAACATACAGACTGTTCTTTTTGACACATCTTCAAAGCTCTCTACAAATATGCCCTATATAGTCTTCAGAGCTGCTACTTGAAGTAGATAAGTACATTTAATCAACCTAATTTTATAGGTAGAGAAAGGAAAAATTTAAGAGACTTAGAGTCAGGATTAAATTCCAGATGTCCCTTGCCTTCAGTTCCATGTCCAACTTCACTGAAACATATATATTGTCCACCTCCATCCCCTTTCCCCCCACTCCCCCAAAAAACCCTCTTAGTGGCTCCAAACCAGCTGTCCCAGTGGTATCTGGCTGCTGTATAGATAAACACATTGCCCATATAATTTCTTTAGTAATACTTCTTACCATATAATGTTTGCATTTTAAAACTTTCACTGTATTGAAAGAGTCTGCATAGTTCCAGATCTATATCCTCTACCTTACACAAGAATTGTACCTACAACCGGCAAAATCTTAAGGGACGTGTATTTCAATACCATTATTTTATTCTGATGGAAGCATAGCTGTGTTTGGCAATAATACCATCAATAAATTGTGATTGTTAGGTGCAGTTGCTGTACTTTGCTGGATGCTGGTTTTGCCATCTGATGACTTCCTACAATTTTTATTCTGGATGCTCTTTGTCTGCTTCATCAGTCACCCACTCCTTCCTTCCCTTATTCAGTCCTTGTAATTCAGCTTCACTCCATCTGCTTTCCATTCTCCTGTTCTTCCATTCCTCTTTTCCCACCTGACATCCTTTTTTCTTCCCTTCCAGCAATGTACACTTACATTTGTCTTTTAATAATCCCTTCCTATCAAGAGAGTCCCACTCTACAAGAAAGAGTGAAATTATTATGGAAACCATCACACTGTTCACTCTCCCTGCATGTTGTATCCCTTCCCCTCCATATTTCACCTGCCCTGTCTTCCTAAATTCTGAGTAGGGCAGGGTGAGAAATGTTTTTCCTTCTTGCAAAACTTCTTGTGATTTTTATAATGTTTCTCTTTTGCCTGGGAATGAAACAAAGATGGCAAGTCTCTTTTTTGGGGGAGGACAATATGTGAAAAATAAAAGATAGTGGGAGTCCTAACAGTACTCTGGTGCATATCCCTCACCTGGGCACTGGAAAATACATCTTTAAGTCCCTGATCTGTGATTCTCCCATATGTCAGTAGTCTAAAGCATGGAGATGTTGACTTCAATCTCTTCGGTTGCAGCTGTTCAGTGTTCGAGTTTTACTGGGCTAGGGAAAAACTGAGCACTGATTTTGGCATTCAGGTAGGATGTGGAGGACCTAGGTTCAAGTCCCTGGCAGACCCACACATCCTAGATAAGTGCCCCGACAATCAGGCCATTTGCTCTTCTGAGGTGGGTGGGTGTTTCCACCTAGTTTTGACCAGAAATTCCATCCTTTTGTTTCACAGAATCAGTGTTTCTCATGGAAAAATATTGTATTGAAAAAATCTTGACCAGCTGTTGTATTAATGCCAAACAAGATTGACAGTTAAAATCTAAGGGTGCCTGTAGATGTGCTGTGAGGCCACTCTGACACATTATAATTACAATGCACCAGAACAGACTCGATTAATCTAATCTGCCAGAGTGTGGTAATTATGGTGCTCCAGTCAGCCTCCATGTCCCATGTATCAGTGTGTCCACACTTCAGAATGGTGGTGAGGGCCCTTGAACTAAAGCTTATCCAACAATCTTTAGTTCAAACACCTGCCACCACCATTTTGAAGCACAGGGACACTGATACATGAGATGCTGTGACGCTTTAATTAGAGTGGCTTTTGGAGCTGCTCTAACTGAAGTGTCCTCCAGCCAACCCTGGAGCATGTGTAAAAGTGCCCTAAATGGTTATGTCATTTTTTCTTTAAGACTAAGTCCCAAATGGCAGTGAAGAAAAGGACATACCTTGTTTTCCATTAACAGTTTTTTCTGGGATTTGAGCAAGGTACATTGGGATCACCAAAGAGGACAAGAGTACCTGGCCTGAAGCCTTTGCTAGGTATGTATAAGCATGTATATGATATGGAAGCAGTAAAAGCAGTTTTCAGGCTCAGAAGCTGGCATTAAAAGAATATGATAAGAGGAACGAGGTGGTGTTAAAAGCATGAGAAGGTGTGATCTTCAAAGAGAAAATGGGAAGCATTGTTGGACCTATATAAAATGCATGCCACATGCCCCCGGAGGCTGGGGGGGCAGGGCAAGCTCCTGCAGATGGCGGTGGTGCTGTTGGCAGTGGGATCATGGCAGTGGCAAGTGGGGAGCTCCCACAAGCGGCTGTGGTACTATCGGTGGTGTGGGGGGGTGGCAAGTGCCAACTGGCGGTCAGCGACCACCCGCAGACGCTATTGGCAGCAACGGGGGCGACGGCCAGCAGTGATTGCGGACCACCTGCAGACACTGCCGGCGGTGTTGGAGGCAAGGGGGAGAGGGGTGGTGAGTGGCAACTGCCCACAGGCACCTCTGTAGTGTCAGCGGTGCCTTTTTGTAGGGAGTGCACGTGTACCACATGCATCGCTTACTCGTCACCAATGATAAAATGGGGTTGAACTTAATTTCTCTGTCCCCTCAATGCACTTTTTCAGCATTATACCTGGAAAACATCTGAACCATAACAAAGGCCATACATGTTTTCCAATATCTGCAGATACTTACTGGCTTTCTCTAATCACACTTGCCAGCACAAAGAAATAAACAATCAATGTAAGTGTTTATCAAAATTAAGCATGAGTAATAAAATTGAAGGCACACAAGGTGCATGTGGCTAACACAAATAGAAACCCATCTTCTCAACTAATATCATATTTTGAGTTTCTGAAAGCTAACAACAACTGTCATTCAGCTACTGGACAGGATAATTGGGTCAGAGTTGGGCAGAATATAACTCCCTCCTTCAGTGCCAACTGGCTCCACCAGAATATTTTCTTTACCTTCTTTTTGGGGATCCACTAAATTGGTCAACATTACCCTCTGTTTAGTTTCACCTATTGAGGGAAGTAGAAAAATATATAGGTAGCAAAGCTATCACAAATAAAAAGCACTTTCAGAAATGACTTAATCATCTTATTTGGTGGAAAATTCTTTTAAAATATGAAAACAACAAGTCATTTATCTTTTTGGCAGTTGAAAATATGTTATTGAATGCCATTATGTAAATATATATCATTGCAACACAACTACTAAATGTACCATGAAAATTATAACAAACAGCCTCAAACGGGAAATAATTAACTTTTAAACATTTGGAGCTCTTTCCTCACTCAATATTTGCTGCAACTTTCTAATTCTCTTGGGTAAAGTGGAAAGCTATTCTCTTGGGAAAAAAATGTGTATCCTGTTCTTTTTAACAAACACACATGCACTCCTCTTTCTTTTCACATAAATATATTATGTGAACACATGCATTTGCACACATATATGTGTGGTTATGTACAGACACATAAATAATTCTAAGAATTGAATTTGAATAGATTTACTGGGTCAGAAATTCTTCATAACAATCCATATGTCCCGCCACCCTTTCACATGCCCTTGGTATCAATCTGCTGGACAGCCCAGTCAGACCAATATATCTAACAAACCATGCTAGTTAACCAGTTCCCAATGGACAAATGAAATTGCCAAGATAACCCAGTTACTCAGTGCACTTGAAATATATAGAATATGTTTTAAGGCTATATATATATATATATATATATATAAATTCTTAAAATTTCACAATACACACACACACACACACACACACACACACATATATATATATATATATATATATATATATGCAAAGCATGCACACACATTTCTGGCTACTCTGAATTTTTCCATTTTCTAAATTTATAAAAAGCTTAATACAAAACAAAGACTAATGGAATTATATCAGTGTGATAATTATCATTGCTGTCCATTACCTGGATTTTAATGAGTCATCAGCATAGCTGATATAGTTAAATGTATATTATACTATTATATAGATATAGATATAGATATAGACACACACACACATATATTGCATATATACATGTATATATATAATCATGTGTGTGTGTGTGTGTGTGTGTGTGTATAAAATGTATATTCTACAATGTAAATTATAATGCTTATATATTACATATCTCAATAACGATTCAAAATGTAGGACTTGTCTTTGATATGAGACTTTGCATGACCCGTTCATCACACTTGTAATTTTTAAGTATGCTTTGTGTATTGTGAAATTTAAAGAAAAAAGAAATCTTGAAATAAAAAAAGTGATACTGTCACTTCTAAAACCCAACTAACTACAGGAAGGGGAAAGCAGTTGTCCCAAAGATTTTGATTTTTTAAAATCAGTGTAGTGAAGACTGAAACAAATAATTTGTTGTTCATCTTGATCTCATTTAGGCTGGTTAACCTTCCAACTTTAGTGGAATTATTCTAGATTTATAGCAACATAAATTATATTAGAACCATGCCTTTACAGTTCTGATTGCAATGCAATATTTTCTGAAGGGAACATTTATATATTTACAATTGTTATTACATTTAGAGCTATTATATTAAAGGCAGCTGGATCCTGGAAACCAGGGGATAGATGATCTACAAGATACGTGCTAAACCGCATACCCAACACACTGATCAGCTCTAAGAGGAATAACTTAGAAAGAAGATGAAATCTACATTTAAAAGTCAGAAAATCTGTTTTTTTGTTTTGTGTTCCCTCTGCCTTTTTCCACTTTAGTGAAAAGAAAAAAATGTAAAAGTTTTCTAACCCTCAGCAAACACTACAGTTTCAACATCACCTTTAAAGTCCATCTTTAGGGGCACCATTCTATTAATCACACTCTATTCCACTGTCATTTGCCACAAGTTTCCTTCTGTTATACATATTATTAAGTCATGTTGATCTGAAGTCATTCATTAACCATCACACTGGGCATGTCTACGCAAAATTCTTACCATGGAGCTGGCTAAATATCTCTGCAGTAAACGATTCAAACAGACACACATCACCGTCTACATGGGAACCCCTATTAGGGTGAAGGAAACTAATAAATTCAAATGTAGCACTATATTGACAAGTACTTTTTTGTGTGTAGCAGCACATGTGTAGACACTGACCTGGCTGTCTGAGGCATGAGGGTGCTTCAGTGTGGGAGCTGCCTGCTGCCTAGCCCCACGCCAAAGCACCATCATGCCCCAGCCAGCCCCTCCACAACACATTTCACCCAGTTGAAGCAGCCCCAGGCTATCAGGCTGACCCCCCAGCATCCTCTGGCATCTGGGGCTACTCTAGCCAGGCTCCAGGTGTTGCACACGAATGAACTCTGGATGTGACTGCTCCAGAGTTACTTGCTCCCAGGTGCACCATTTGAATGGCATGCTTAGGAGCAAAAAACTCCAGAGCAAAAAACTCCAGAGCTTATTCATGTGTACTAATTGCATGTGTAGATGCACCCACAGGGTGTGTCCACACATGCAGGCATGTGCGCTTGCAGTAGCTCAAATAGAAGAAGTTCAAATTTGAGCTGGGGCTTTTTGCCTCAGTGCATGTGCCCAGACATGAACTTTGGAGTTGGGCAAATTGTATCACTTGGGGCAAAATAACCCTGCCTGGATCCTCCTGGACCTGCAGCCAGAGGGAGCTAGATGCTGGGGCCAGCACCTGTGTATAAAACGCTGCTTTGTGTTGGCCCAAGTTGCATCTGTCACCTGGGGCCTGACAGCGCGTGGAGCCACACAGTGCCCTGCCGACCCAGGCCGCACCCATGCAATGGAGCAGTTTCATAGTAGTTTCATAGTTTCACAGTAGGTAGGGTTGGAAGGGACCTGAGCAGATCATCAAGTCCGACCCCCTGCCATAGGCAGGAAAGGATGCTGGGGTCAAACGACCCCCGCTAGGTGATTATCTAGCCTCCTTTTGAAGACCCCCAGGGTAGAAGCGAGCATCCTCCTTAAATTAAATTCCACCCTTGGAAGTGCGGTGTGGGTATCAGGAGGCTAGGGCTGGTCCCTGCTGTCCCCGCTGCCCCGTGCTGTATGGGGGGGTTCTGCCAGGAGGCCCCAGTGACCTCGACAACTGCTGCTACTGCTGATGAGTGCAGGGCTTTAAAAAACATTTTTTTTTTTTAGTCTGGGACCCCATTTTTTTTTTTAGCCCTGCCAGAAAGCCCCAGAGGCCCCGGTGGCCACTGCTACAGCCAGTGAGTGCAGGGCTTTTTTTTTTAAGTGCCAGGATGTTGAGACTGGGTGGGGCAGCCTCATTGTTCATGGCTGGAATATACTGAGAGGTGGCTGTACCCTCAGCCCTCCCGCTCTGCTACTTCTAGCCTCCTCTCAGTCAGGAACTTTTTAAAGTGCTCAGACCACCACCCTGCCCCTCCCTGCTCAGACACACATCCTCTACCCTCCTCTTCACCCCCTACTTCCCGTGCCACTGCCATGGCTCCTGCTGTTCCTGGGACAAGGGTCAGCTCCAAAGCCACTCCAGCTAGACTCAGCCCAGAGCAGCGGCAGCAGTGGTGGCCAGGCAGTTTCCCCCTCCTTGCATCTGCTCCCAGGCTGGTGGGAACACTTGGTGGGGAACACCTGGGGAGCACCAAGTAATGAGAGGGAGCCCAGCCCCAATATAGCCCACCTGGAGTGGGATAGGAGCTCCCTTCAACCCTGGGACAGTGAGGACAGTGGCAGCCCCAGAAAGAGGAGAGGAAGAAATGGGAGGGGATGGTTGAGAGGAAGAGTTAGGGGGAATTCTCACCTTTTTAGGGACTTTTAAGAAGTTCCTGGTTGCTGCTTCTGCCATGTGGTCAGAAAAGAGAGTACAGCTGTGCCACTGCACTCCACACCCCAGATCCACCTCTGGGAGAACCTAAAGTGGTGTAACAGGGGACCCTAACCCTGTTTACAGATCAAGGGGTGATATGATAAGAAACAGGGAAAAAGAGGAGACAACTGCCAGTTGTCATACGGACAGACTCAGTGGACAGTTGCTAATTAAGAAATGCATTACCCCTGGTGGGCAAGTGATTAGTGAATAGAAAGAGGCCCATGGACACTTAAAAGGGAACTGGAAGCAGGGCAAAGGGGAGAGAGGGAGAGTCAGCAGGCTCAGAGGAGGAGCCCTGGGAGGACTGGGACAGAAACACAAGGAGGCTTCTTCATATGTTCCAAGTGTGGGAAGATCTGACAGCGCAGACACCAGGGTCTGTGGAAAGGTTGCCGACAGCAACGAAACAGTGACTGAGAGGAGGGATCTGTGCATGGACTGTTGCTAAAACCATGACTGAAATAGAGGCAAACCCTAGGAGTGGCACAGTGGTGAGGGGGTTGTGAGCAGCAGCAAAGCAACATTGCCGGGGAGAGGCTGAGACATAGCAAGAGAGAAAATGTTACAGGGATAGCATTCCTTTTAAACAAACCTGTTGAGTGAGTTGCTGGGGACCCCAGGGAAGGGTAAGATGAGCATAAGAGATGGCTGCTTGTACTTCTTTGGACTTACTTGTAAAAGTTTAGAATGGGCCTTAGAAGCTGGACCCCAAAGTGGGGGTGAGCTGGAGCCACGAAAACCCAACACCAACTGAAGCATTAAAACTATGTTTCGGGGTTGACACACAGAAATCTTGGAAGAAGGAGCAACCCAGCATTTGCATAACCCTCTGGACTCAAGCATTCCTAAATACCATCAAGTCATGGCAAGCAGGAGTACCAAGGGAGTGTAGGAGCTGGTGAACGAGGCTGTGATTCTCCACACCTCCCAAAGCCCACAGTCCAGCTGCTGGAGGAGAGAAGTCACAGATGATTGTTGAGGAAACAGGCCCTCCCAAATATTTGGGAGGCCTCTCTTGACCTTGTACTTTATCTTATTGCTGCTCTATATCATGCTAGAGTCCAGACCAGTGGATAGGGCGTATTTTGCTCTTGTCAGTCCTAGGGTTGGGAAAAGAGCTATATTGACACGGCCTATGAATCCAATGGCAATTTTGCTTGAGAAATGAATCTGATTGTCCACAATTGTTAGCTATTCTATTTATGGTCCACTTCAGATGAATGGAAATTTATCTGTAGTGATTTACTCTTCTTTGTAATTAGGTGTAGTGATTAGAATATATTTTATAGTACACTGGAGTTTGCCTTTAATCAGGATGAGCAATTTGTATTAGTGAGATTACAGCTGACTTTCAACCACCAGCAAAAATATTTTCCTCTGAGTAAATCTCCTTCTGGATAAGCCAATCCATGTATTTGGAATGGAATTAATGTCTCCTAGATATCATTACAGCAAGACTATTTTAATCCGTCAATGACAGATGGTAGGCCAGTCATTGGTCCACTCTGCTGTCATGTCTCAATGGCTTGTTTTTAATCTGGACAATTGTGTTTGCCAGGATTGCTCTCAAATCTGCTCCTGGACCCTGACATTTTGAAACAACCAACCTGTTTTATTTGAGAACTTCATTTAAATAAACTAATGAAATGGCTTCCACAAAGGAACATTTTCAGAGAGTTGTTCACTGAGAAATTTTGAAAGGGCAATACTGTTGCTGATAGAAAGTGCAGTGTATGAACTGTTTTGATATCCAGAATTCTGAATAGGAAGAAAAATCAGAAAGACATTTTTTTTTTTTTTACCTATTGCAGAAGAAAAAGAAAAGGTCACTTGCCAAAAAGGACAGATAAAATGGAATTAGTTTTCAAATTATAAGATTATAGCGTATTTCCTTGAAGAGTGTGTTATTATAAAGTGTGTAAAGAAAGAGAAGAGATTTAAACATGTGGAAGATCTAATCAGAGCAAAGATAAACTCTGTATCCTATAGGTTATGAGGGCTTCTGTGCACTTTGCTTGCCAATTGAATGTCATGAATCACAACGGGGTGAATTCTTTTAGTCTCAGATATGGCTTTTCCCCATCTGCAGAAATATTTCACCTTCTTTTGATTTGTAACATTGTGGACTAAAGCAGAACTAAGCCTAGGACTTATAGCATCAGATTCAAAATATCAGCTCAGCAGTTTAGAATATCAGAGCCAGATTCTGCTCACACTTTGGTTGGTGTAAATCCTCAGTGTGGGTGGATAAATGTTCCTCACTGCTATTTACACAGGAGTTTGTGTGACTATTTGCATTGCTTTTTAATAAAAGAAAGTACTTATCATATGCAAATCTGGCATTTAATGGTAAACAATATACCCTGTGAACTGTGGTGCACTCCCCCCATATATTTCTGAATGGCATTCAAAACACACAATAATGTTTTACGTTAGCTTTATATAATACCTACCAGCATTAACCATTCATTGTTCAATATTTTATTTCTTTCCAAAATCGTTTTGATGATTATTTGACATTTTAAAACCATTGCTATAAAGTACAGAGGTGAAGAAAGCTTATACTAAGGAATGGGAGAGTGCCGTCTAGTCCAAAGAAGGGATTAAAACAACTATCAAACAAGAACAGATGTCAGGGCTACACAGGGAAGCATAGACGGCTGCAGAAGTCAAATTCTTCCTCATTTTTGGAAGGCTGGACTGACTGGAGGTAAAAGAGATGTCAGGCTGATTTTACTGCAGATGGTTGCTGTGTTTAAATAAAAGTTTAAATAAAAATAGTATAGCTGTTTAATACAAGTACTCTCTCCAACAAGAAAACAAACAATTGAAACCTTGAAGAATTCACACCATTATAAGTCTGAAGGGTCTTGTGATTTCAGAGTCATCAGCAGATTTTCGTGTGATCACTTTATATTTTGGAAGGCACCTTATCATGAGGATACCCCTCAGTGGAGGTATGAAATGGAGCTAGATGTACTATGTTTCAGTCTCTCAACTTCAAAATGTTTGGGGCAAAATGGTATAACAACCCAAAAGGAAGAGGACAAACTTAATGATATTCTGGAGGCTGACACTGTACTTAAACTTTAAAACATTTATTTTTGAAACCGTCACCATGGTTTTCCAGGTTTATTAGTCACTAGCAGATTTCTATATGACATACGCTCAATTTAAAATAAAAGCATGCTGCCTGCCACCACGACACTCAAACTAAGATTTGAAATTCAAGCAGAGTTCTTTACTTTTCTTACTTCTTCATCATTATCAAAGGTTCTGCAAGTGCTAACACTTGTGCATCCTTGTTTACCTATTCATTTATTATTTACTTGTTTATTATGTCTTCACTGACAGCTATGCACCCCAAAGGTCCTCAGTAGGCTTCCACTTGAGAAGTCATTGGAATTTAAGATCAGATTCTATTATCCTTGCTAATCACTCCACCAATGTTTCCAGTAAGTGAAATTAGCTATTAAGATCCTACTTAATGTAAGCAAGGATACTGGAAGTTGTCCCAAAATGAGCAGTGTTGTTAATGATGCTCAAGAAAGAATAGAATCCAGATCAAGCTCTTAGCTCTACTGGCTCTATAGGGCTGAAAACAGTCATTTTTGTTTGCTCATTTGATTTTATTACTGAAGTCAGCAGTTCTTACTGTAACTAACAAAGCACAGGCAAGCAGATCAGTTAAGAGTTTTAATTCCCACAAATCTGTTCTCAGAATTCAAACCCCACTTTAACAAAATTGGGTTTCTTCATGCCTGGTCCAAGATGTTAGATTACCATTACATTATTCATATTGATGGGGATAATATGTGGAGAATTAAAGCAAGCTGTAATCAGAAACAAGAGATATCACAGCTCAGAATGATATTTTAAAGGATTGTGTCTCTAAATGGGACAGCAGCAGCTACAATAAAAGAGATACTCATTATACATGGGTGTGCCTAAATGGCATTTCCCCAGAATGGAATAACTTATGTTCCAGTGGACACACCTACATGTACAATTAGTGCTATAAGGGTTTACTACGCAGTAAATTACTGTACTGGAAAGGCATTTACACATGCAGCCATGTGGGAGCAGATTTGCTCCTCATGGCATTAACCAGCTCCTGGCCTCCTCTGGCCCTCTGCCGCCCACCCACAGCAGTCAGGGGGAGCTGGAGGCTCTGATCAAAGTGGCCTAAGGCCAGGGGCCCTCTTTAAAATCCAGCCCCATGTGGTGCTCCCTAGCCACCTGCATTTTTGGCCTGGAGCAATTTGCAGCACGCCGGTACGGCCTTCTGTGACTGTCACCAAAGCCTGTGACCACTGTGTGATGGCTATTTCACTCCTAAGTCCCAGGAGTGACAACCCATGCCCCAGCCTCCTGCTTGAAACCCTGCTTGTTGTGCTTTGCCACCACAGCAACCACCACCTGGCCCAGGTCAGTCTTGGCCCTGCCTGCCTCCTGTGCTGCATGGTTGTGTGCCCAGGCTCACCATGGCATCTAAGGCCCTTTGCCCCTGCGCTGATGCTGCCCATCCCATGGGCTGCTTTCTGGACCCTGGAAGGGATGCAAATGATGTGCATGTGGATGCTACCACAGGTGCCATGCATGAGCTCCTGGGGCTACAGCCCTACTGCCTGTGGGCTCATCCAGCCAACCAGACCAGGACTGGTGGCTGCACATTGTCCAGCAGACCTTGGGCAATGAGCAGTGGCTGGAGTCCTTTTGGATGACCAGGCCACCTTCCAGGAGCTCCCTGAGCAGGTCTGGAGAGGCAGGCAACCACCACGTGGCTGTCCGTCCCCATGGAGACCCAGCTAGTCATCACTGTACTCAAGCTGGCCATGTCCACCAGCCTGTGCTATGCCAGATGCCTCTTTGGTGTGGGCAAAGGAATCACTGGGGAGGCCATCCTGGAAGTGTGCAGTGGCCTTCAGGATGTGCTGGGGCACACCCTGCTCTGGGTGCATGGCCCCCTGGAGGTGGTGGTGAGGTTCCATGCCCAGCGCATTGGGGCCCTGGATGGGACTCACATCCCTGTCACCTGTCCACCCCATGGTAACTGCCCCTACTACAGCTGGAGGGGCTTTCACTCTGTTGTGCTGAAGGCCATCATCAACCGTTGTGGCACCTTCACCAATGTGAAGGAAGGCTTGGTGGGCAATGCTCATAATGACTGCATGTTCCAGCACACAGCCCTGTCAGCCCTGGTGGAGAGGTGGTGAGAGGGCGTTTCACATCAGGGGTGCTGAACCTCAGCTGCGCAAGATGCCAGTCCTACCCATCCTCATTGGGGACCCTGCCTTCCTGCTCCTCCCCTGGCTCAGGTGTCCCTACACCAGTCAGCTGGATCCTCACCAGGCACATTTCAACAGGTGCTTATGCAAGATCTGGGAACTGGTGGACTGCACCTTTGGCTGCCTGAAGGGATGCTGGCATACCTTCACTATCTGCCTTGAGGTCACAGAGACCAAGATCCCATGGGTCATCATCATAGCCTGTGTGCTGCATAACATCTACAAGGCCTGGGGGGAGCTCTTCCATGAGGCCTGGGTAGAGGAGGAGCAGTGGGCAGAGGATGCCTGGCAGCAGGAGTGTCAGCTGCAGCTGCAACAGCATTAACAGCGATGCCTCCCCCCACCCCACCAAGGTCCCAAGTGATCCACATGCGCAGCAGCATTGGTCTGGGTACTGGGTGCAAGAGATGCTGGCAGACCACCTGCTCCTGCACTCCCAACTTTAGGCCACCTGGACAGCTTGCCATGGACCCCAGCCCCACCATGCACCCCAACACCATGTTTACTAAGGATACTTTTCTCAAAAGCATTTTATTGTCCTCCACAAACACAGACCCCATCCCCTTTTTATTCCCCTCCCCACCTCCCCTCTCTCCCCAACAGAACCCATCTCCCTGTCCCTGACAACCCACAGAGCCCCACCACCAAACATTCCACGCACCACCAGTAAAGCACCTTTTTTCCTGTGCAAACAATGTACAGTGTGCTCTGTGTGCCCTCCTGGGGTGGGGG